>NC_053424.1:101480548-101824044 GCF_007990345.1 Gossypium hirsutum | reverse complement strand
TAAAACTAAGCAGACACCCTTAGAAGGTTATTTAGTATGGAAACTCATGTCAAAGAAATACCTCATCAAAATAAGTAAGTTCACTAAGAAGACCAGAAAGGAGCTGTCTAAGCTTGTCAATCTTCTTTTGAGTATTGCCACGCACATTTCTCACGTCTCTCATTATAGAACACAACTGGGCTGTCAGTTCTGTCTGACGAACCAAGCTCTGCCACATCTTAAATCCATCCTCTTCTCCATTTTCTCCAGCTGTCAGCTGTAACAACACGAGTGATTAGAAATTGCTGAAAGAGAACTCAAGCTCATCAGTGTTGCATGTTATAAGGTAGAACTAATGATGGTAACAATGTTATTGTAACTTGCACATTTCAATATGCAAATTAGAAACCAACTATTTATCATGATTGTATAAACTATTTCTATTCCTAAACAGAATAGTAAATGGCAATAGCAATAATAGAAAATTGGAGCTCATACCTTAATCATATTTTCTTCTAGGAACTCGTAGGTAGAATAAAACCGTTTCGCATAGGCAGGATCATGAAGTTCCACAGCAACAAACCACCGTAGAAAACTAGCCAATTCAATATTACGTAAAGCTGTAAAAGTTCAAGAATACTTTCAGATGCTATTAACTGATTAAGAGTATTATTAAAGGTGAATTTTTTGATAATAAGTTAAAATCCAATTTAATTACTTGCAACAGATAGTTTTAATCTAATTAAGTAAATGGTAAATGGATCTTTTACTCTCAAGAGTAGAGAAATATTATAGAATAATTTTTATGAATCACTCTTACAAAAAATATTCAGCAAGAGGGGGGAAATTCAAAATGTTTATCTCCAATCTTTTATCCCAAATTCCCTATCAATAAGAGAAGGAAAAAACAAAGGAAGATTTTTCCTTTGGAAAGAAAGTATAGAGCTACAGAATGAAAGGAGAGCAAAAGAAGGTTCGAAAGAATGAGAGCATTTGGCTGAAGAGTATGAGAGAAAAGAAAGTTCTGCCGAAAACATTTATTGAGGGAAAGAAGACGTAGTATATATTCTGTTTAAAGGAGAAGAAAAAGTAGCAATTAAAAATAAGTGTCAATAGCTGTACTGCAAAAATACAGCATATATTGTGTTCGAACACAAACATGACATTCACACAAGCATAAAGGAACATACAACGTTGCACAAGGAACTGAGAAAGGCGAGATTTATCAGTTCGTTCAAATCGAAGTGCCTGAACTAGTTGAAGCAAGTAACATTGAAGCTCTTCATCATCAGCCCTTTCAAGAACACTAACAGCATATGCACGAACCTGTTAAGATGATCAACAGTCAGTCATTATAGCAGGACTAAGATGTTATAGATTATCAAATTCAATCTACATTGTAGAAAAAATGCTATTAGGATGATGGAATAAGATATTATAGAGTATCCAATTCAACCTACACTTTTGGACAAAATGGTACAAGGATACTTCAGCTAGACTCTTTCCAGATCAGCCAAGTATGAATTAAAAGATTTTGTTACAAGTAGATACATTGTGCAAATATCATTTTGCCCCCCAACTTTAAATCTATAAAATGACATACTTTAATAATTAAGAAAGCTTGCAGGAAATCACATTGAAACAATAAGAGGGGACAAAATTAGTAAGAGAGCAGCAGTTTTATAATGTATAAAGACCGAGCATATAGCAGAAAGGATGCATCATGGAAAAAGGGTCAAACTCACTTGAAATATTTAAAAGGAAACTAAGGCTATGTTTGATAAACTGAAAAATTAAGTGTTGAAAAAATAAGTACCGAAAAATAATTGTTGAATTTAAGTTATAAAATATGTTTGATATTTTATTTAAAATTAAATATTAAATATAATTAGGTTGTTTGATAAAGGATAATATAATCTTAAATGAGAAAAAAATAAAATAACCATTGAATTTATTCTCTATTAAGTGATAAGTAGGTCCCCATCTACTTATCACTTTCTACACTTGTAGAAAAAATTCTATCCAGTAGTTTTTATTGTGAGTTATTAAACGTGTTTAAAAAATTAAATTGCTGAAAATATTAATTTTCAGTTGATTAAATTTTTTCAACACTTTATCAAACAGGGCCTAAGTTGGCGAGAAACCAACTCAAGTGTGATACATATCAGGGGTAATTTAAGACATTTAATTATAATAACAGGTTAAAAAAGCAACCTAAGATCTAAAGGCATCTTACATGGTCTCTGATTATAACAGAAGTTCCAAAAGATATGCCTACAAAGTATCAGGCAAACCTTACTTAGACCTACCTCTTCACTCTCAAAAAGTGGAGATAGAAGTTCCAACGCATCACAGACATCAATCATTTCCCACTTGCCCATAAGCTCAATTGCCTGCTTTGCTTCCTGCAGACATAGGGACCGCTCTCTTCATACATAAACATTTTAGTTTAATTAGAACAGTTTCTATCTTTTTTTTTTCAGAAACTATCAAAAGAAAAAACAGTAGGTGGAGAAAAGCAGCAAAGCCACAAAAGGTTACCAGTTCAGACCAGCAAATCTGAGCTAATGTGCATTAATGCCTACCAATTACAGAAACAGACCCTTTTATGAATATCATATCACACAGAACGAGTTTCTTTCTTCTGCAGTCCTTAGCTAACAACTTTCTATAATTTCACAGAACTAGACAGTTTAAAAGTGATAAAACAGATCAAAAACAGAATTCTTATAATATGAACATTTTCAAGGTAGACTCTATGGCACACCATTTATGCTCTAGTATTGGATAAAATAACATGATAGAATCAGAAGATGCAGCCATGATGAATTAGAAGAAATTGATGGGGAACAAAAGAGAGAAGTTTAAGGCAGAAGAGATGGAAGAATAATCAAGGAGCAGTATTCATGCAAGAGACCAGATGCTGGAATCCACAAGAAAAGCAAGAACAAAAAAGAAATGCAAACCTGAACATCACTCCATTCAACACATCGGAGAAATTTTGTGAGGGCCCTCTTCTCAGACATCAATGAAAAGCGAAATTTCCAAAGGAGCTGCCTCTCATCTCCACTCAAGGCCCTTGTAGGAGGATATTTCAAAATTCTTTGTATTGACCTTACAATTAAAGACAAATACACAATATCAAAGAAAGACTCAGAAAAGTACATATTGTAGGAATAACAGAACCATCCATGAGAATCTCCAAGGAGTGTCAATCCACAACCAAATTTCAGCAAACACTTGGTACAGAACTATAAACTTCAATGCAGAGTCAGATGATTTAATGTAGCAATCTAACTCAACCAGAGTATGCATGTTAGAAAGAAAAAACCAGGCTGACTGACAAATTCAGAGGGTAGGAGAAGCTTTAAGTTGTTTTCAAACTTACTTTCGTTCATTAGAGCTAGGCTTGAGGTCCCTGTCAATAATACCACGAGTTAAACTCCTTGCAAGCTTCAATTGCTTGTGCTCAGAAGGGTTTATCTTTCCCACTTCAGGGTCCCACACAGTGACCAGTTCATTTGATGAAGCTATTGGAGATGGTAATAAGAAATTGGCCCCTGATTCCTGCACAACAAAACAAAGGTGGGACTATTCTGAATGCAAACCATAAATTCACCCAAAAAAAAAGGGTTAATGCAGTTTCTTGTATATTATGTTTGAATAGATGAATTACAGATAGTGGATTTGGATTTAGTTTGCAATATGAATAAATTGTGCAAATAAAACGCACATAATATGCACTAATTGGTTAAGGTTCAATATGCCTATACATTTGAAAGGGTATCAGAAGATGAATCTAAGGTATTCCAAACTCACTACTAAATAGAGAACCAACAAATTAATGAATTTGAAAATAATCAAGAAAATCGTATTTACATGTGCCACTTATACTAAATTTGATATCATAACTCCTCCTTTTAAGTTCAAGTTAAACAAATCCTTAAAGTATTCATTGAAATATATTATAGAAATGGACAGAGATACCACGATATGTTAAAACTTCCCTAAATAAGTAAGGAAAAAATTGTTACTGTTAAGAACAGGCTTTTTCTATTCTGTCTTATTCATAAGAAATTACATAAATATTTATACACATAGTAAGCCTAAGTTAGGAAACTCTATACTAAGAAACAGACTAACTCTAGGGATGCTGTCTAAAAAAAACAGCCTTAAAGTTAGGGATAGTAATCAGTAAAATATTTACAGAATCCTATCTGATACACTTAAATATTCTTTAATTAGTAAACTGTAATCTGACACTCCCCCTCAAGCTGGGAAGTGGATATCATCCATTCTCAGCTTGCTTACTAGTTTTTGAAACAACTTTCCAGACAACCCTTTGGTAAGTATGTCTGCTAGTTAACCATCAGTGGACACAAATGGAGTGCAAATTAAGCCACTGTCCAGTTTTTCCTTTATAAAATGTCTGTCAACCTCAACGTGCTTCGTACGATCATGTTGAACTGGATTATGTGCAATATTGATAGCAGACTTATTATCACAATACAACTTCATTGGACCTTCCCACTTGATCTTCAAATCTTCCAAAATAATTTTTAGCCATAATAGCTCACAAATTCCAAGACCCATCGCCCTAAATTCAGCTTCTGCACTAGATCTAGCCACAACATTCTGTTTTTTACTCCTCCAAGTCACAAGATTGCCTCCTAGGAAAGTGCAATAGCCCGAGGTTAATCTTCTATCAACCATAGACCCTGCATAATCTGCATCAGTATAGGCTTCAAGGGTTAAATTCTCCCCCTTTTTAAATAGGATTCCTTTACCTGGCATGCCCTTTAAGTACTGTAGAATTTGATACACAGCTCTAAGATGTGATTCTTTGGGGTTGTGCATAAAAACTGACTTACAACACCGACTGCATAGGCAATATTCGGTCTGGTATGAGACAAGTAAATGAGCTTCCCCACAAGTCTTTGATATGAACTTTTATCAACTGCTGCATCTTCTAGTGCATCTCCAAGTCTGTGATTCACCTCTATGGGTGTGTCTACTGGTTTACATCCCAACTTGCCTGTCTATGTCAACAAATTAACTATGTATTTTTGCTGAGATATGAAGATTCCTTCCCGAGAGTGTGCCACTTCAATACCAAGGAAATATTTTAACTTTCCGAGTTCTTTGACTTCAAATTCTTTTACTAGGCATTTCTTTAAATTCTCCATTCCTTCCAGATCATCACCAGTCACTATAATGTCATCTACATAGACTAATAAAGCAGTCAATCCCCCTGAAGATGAGTGTTTTACAAACAGAGTGTGATCTCCTTGACTCTGTTTATACCCCAACTTGAGCATTACTTTGGTAAATCTTCCAAACCAAGCCCTCGGAGACTGTTTTAGTCCGTACAAAGCCTTTTTTAGTCTGCAAACTACCTGTCCTGTATTTGGACCGAATCCTGGTGGAACATCCATATAGACTTCCTCCTCAAGATCACCATGTAAAAAGGCGTTTTTTATGTCAAATTGCTTTAATTTCCAGCCTCGGTTGGCAGCTAGTGACAACAACACTCTCACAGTGTTCATCTTTGCAACAGGGGCAAATGTGTCAAGGTAGTCTACTCCATACATTTGAGTGTACCATTTAGCAACCAATCTTGCTTTGTACCTCTCCAAAGAACCATCTGATTTATACTTCACTGTGTACACCCAGCGACATCCCACTGGTTTCTTTCCTTTCGGTAATTTCACCAAGTCCCATGTCTTATTTTTTTCAAGAGCTTCCATTTCAACCTTCATGGCATTTTTCCAATTCTCATCTTCTAATGCCTTGGATACTGTTTTGGGAATGGAGATAGAATTTAGGCTAGTAAGAAAGGCTTTGTGGTTATGGGACAAATTTTTGTAAGACAAAAATAAGTACAAGGGATGTTTTGTACAGGCTCTAATCCCTTTTCTAATAGCAATGGGAAATTCATCTAAATTTTCAGTAGTTTCAGTAGTAGGTTCAGCAATTACCTCAGGTTGTATAGGAGGAGAAGATGATTGAACTTGCACCGGTGCCTTCTTCCTTGAGTAAACCAGTAAAGGACGAGTAGTGTCCTGAATCCCTCTTTGTGATTTGGGTGTATTAGGCTCTATTTTAGGTTGCTGGACAGGAGCTGGAATGTGAGTGTTTGGTTGCTGGACGGGAGCTGGAATGTGAGTGTTTGGTTGCTGAACAGGAGCTGGAATGTGAGTGTTTGGTTGCTGGACAGTAGCTGGAATGTCAAGAAGAAATAATTCTCTGACCTTATCTTCTGTGAATAAGATCTCCCCCTGAAGATAAGGACGAGTAAAGAAATTCTCTTGTTCTGCAAAAGTAACATCCGCTGATACATAAAATTTTTTTGTGGCTGGATGATAGCATTTGTACCCCTTTTGAGTGGAAGAATAACCGAGAAAGACACACTTGACAGCTCGTGGATCAAATTTTCCTCTATTTTGAGAATGTATATGTACAAAGGCAACACAACCAAATATTTTGGGAGGAAGGCTACTTGAAGTACTAAAATCAAGAAAGAATTTTGCTAGAACTTGCATAGGACCTTGAGATTCAAGGGCTTTTGTAGGCAATCTATTTATCATATGAGTAGCAGTTAAAACAGCCTCCCCCAGTATTGTTTATGGACATTTTTTTGGAACAAGAGGGCTCTTGTAATAGCTAAAATGTGACCATTTTTTCTTTCGGCAACACCATTTTGTTGGGGTGTGCTAACACAAGATGACTCATGTATAATGCCTCTTTCTTGGAAATATGGTGAGAGAAACTGATTGAAATAGTCCTTGGCATTGTCTGACCTAAACCTTTTTATTTCAGCTCCAAATTGTGTTTTGATCATGTTGTAAAAGGTTGGAAAGACAGACCTTACATCAGATTTCTGTTTTAAAAGAAATATCCAAGACACACGGGTACAATCATCAATAAAGGATACAAACCACTGAGCCCCAGAAATATTTGAAATAGTGGATGGTCCCCAAACATCACTATGAATAAGAGTAAAAGGAGCGGATGTTCTTTTATTGCTTACTGGAAAAGAGGTACGTTTATGTTTTGCAAGTTCACAGACATCACAATAGAATTTTTCAACAGTTAATCCTTTGAACAATGAAGGAAACATAATTTTAAGGACTCTAAACGATGGATGACCAAGGCGGAGGTGATGGAGCCAAATTTGGTTTTTATTGGTTTTAATAGATTCGGATATGAAAGATAATGGTGAGGAATTCAGAGCACTAACTTCTCCACTGGATTCCTCAATATAGTATAGGCCATTTACTTCCTTAGCATGTCTAATCATCCTCCTCGTATTCTGTTCCTGAAAAAAACATCGATTGTGATAGAAAACCACACTACAGTTAGAGTCTTTGGTAATTCTTTGGATGGATAGAAATTGGTAAATAGTTTTGGAACATGAAGGACATTTTTAAGAGTAAGGGTTTTGTTTATAACAATATCACCCTGACCAGCCACTGTGATCACAGAACCATCGGCTACTGTTATCTTTCTACTACTAGGACAAGGTGTATATGAAACAAATTTTTGTGAGGAGTGGGTCATGTGGTCTGTAGCTCCTGAGTCAATGACCCAAGAACTTTTTGTGGGTATATTCGAGATTTTAGAATTTTGAGAAGAGGATATACCTAAAAAAACCAAACCACTAGTACCTATTGAAGGAGATTTTTCCGATGATCCCAGCAGATTCTTCAACTTCTCAATTTCTTCTTTACTGAACTCAACAGATGATTCTTGAGAATTCCCTTCTCCAGTGTTGCTGGTTTTGACAGTTTCAGCCATGTTTCTTTTGAACAAATTCTACAGGCTTGAGGGTTGATCGGGAATGAGAAGTTGCCAGAAAAAGAAAAAAAATCCCAGAATTTGAGCTAAAAAAACGGCTCGGATACCATGTTAAGAACAGGCTTTTTCTATTCCGTCTTATTCATAAGAAATTACATAAATATTTATACACATAGTAAGCCTAACTTAGGAAACTCTATACTAGAAAACAGACTAACTCTAGGGATGCTGTCTTAAAAAAACAGCCTTAAAGTTAAGGATAGTAATCAGTAAAATATTTACAGAATCCTATCTGATACACTTAAATATTCCTTAATTAGTAAATTGTAATCTGACAGTTACATGTCAAAGTTTAGCTTTGAACTAATACTAAATCATTTAATGGTTAACTGTAATAACAAGATTAAACAATATATGATTAGTATGAGAAAGAAAAAAGAAAATTAAGAAAAGGAAGAGCCATGTGGTTCAAGCTAAGTGAACGCATCATGTTTACCAACATGAGATTCTTCCATTAAATTTCAAATCAAGTCGTTAAAGCAAAAATGGCATATTATTAGAGAGAGAAGGAATAGAAATTCAAGCAAAAATAAAATTCCATAAAGAAAAAAGACCAAAAAAAGGGAACAAGATAATTGGTTTTAGCTTCAAAATTAATGTTAAAAAACCTGTCACTTCTTAAACCATAGGGGCATATTGATGTATTCCACCCTGAACTACAGAGTGGGTTTTAGCAATTTAACACCCCCCCCCCAAAAAAAAAAAAATAATAAAAGAATAATAAATAAATGAAATAAATCATATTGCAGCAAATGTTAAGATTAAACAAAAAGCCACTAGCAAGCAAATTATATGATGATCATGGATCAGGATCATACCTGAAAAACAACTCGATGTTCAAAACTACAGAAGTCAACAACTAAGTATAAATGGGAACTTCCATTTTTCAAGCTTTCCCTATCCTTGATTTTTTCCATAGCCTTGAATGTGAGTCGATCTAGCCAATCAACAGGTTGAATCTGCCCCCTTTCATACTTATTTGCAAGCTTTTCCAGACGCTCCAATTCTCCACGCTCTTGCCTGGGGACCTATAGTGGGATATATTACCGTATACATTAAAAATTGTAGCTATATAACCAAATGCCAAACCAGAAACATTATGCACCAGCAACCAGAACCTTTCCAGGAGTACTTGTTGGAAACGATCCATCTGCTTGTTTCCCTAACCAGAGTCTAAGCTTCTGTTTCCCTGTTTTCAGTTGCATTTTGTTGTTGAATAGAAGAATCGTAGCGCCACCAATTAGCCCATCATCTTTTCCGCATGACAGATCCCAGACCTTAACATTCCAGGAGAATGGCAATAAGTAAAAGGCCAAACCAGGTAATGTAGTTATATTCTTATTAAAAGATAGAGGAAAAGGAAAGGCACTATAAAGCATAATAACATTGTCTTAAGAAATAAGCATAATAAAGGCTAAAATCTCCATGCAGGCAATAATATAATTAATATAATTTACAAGTTTAAATCTTGAGCACTGCTAAAACAGTTAAAGTTAGGCAATCTCTATCTACCATCTGTATGAAAATTACCAAAGAAAATCTAAATGTAGTGTAGTAAATGTCCATGTAACATCTAAGGGGCATTGCAGTTCAATCTCGAGATCAAATAATTCATCTGTAGAAGCTAGCTTTTTTATGGCTGTCTTTAGACCAAGATATATTGGTGATCAATCATTTAAAGCCTTTGATAAAATACGTGACTAGATACGGTTTTAGAAGTCTCTTAAAGAAAAAGAAAACCATAACATCAATGACATTCATGCTACGAGAGATACCATCAAAGATATTTTAAACTAAAAGAGGCACAACTAAGGTTTTGCCAAACATGCCTAGAAAGAACCAAATAAGGAGGAAGTTGATAAAGTACATGCCATGAAGATAACATTCTTTGACTCGTTTCATTCACACTCATTTACAAACTCATTACCAACCCACAAAAACAGAATTCAACTTGAACACAACTATGCAATGAAAATGCAACAATTTTTTTCTACTCACTGTCAAAGCAAGTTGTGAGTGTGCAGTCAAGTCTCGATATTTAGTACTCAATGTTATTAGTTCATTCCAACAATACAACGGTCCTGCAGACTCCAACCTGGTATTAGAACAATATATCAATTCCCTATCACTGGCAAATTATTTGAAAGAGGAAACACATTGAAAACTTCGCACACGAGTAAATAAATCTTTTAGTTAGTTGATTAAAGGAAACTTTTGGTTTTACATAAAAACCTTGTTTTTGTTGGAAGACCAAACGGAGCACCGTCAATGTACAATGCACACTCCACATAGAGTTCGCCTTTCCTCTCCTCTGTAGTGGAATCGGTCCCTGAAAAGCAATTGAAACCGAGGATAAACAATCATACCGATCTTTAAAAAACTAGTTCCAGTTCTTTCAGATTTTCAAATTGAAGGTGAAAGAAAACTAGAATTTCACTAGGCTGCAGCGTAAAACTTCCAGACTTCTTATACTAACTGTAGAAGTGAAATTATCATCAAAACTGCTAGTATAATTGGGTGGCAAAGATGGCTTACGAAGTGACAAGTTAAGAAAAAAGAAGACTGAAATCCGCAATAGTAACTGAATTTGGACTCAAACCTGAATTGGGAGAATTTGGGGAAGGCAAAGTCCCCTCCAATCTGTCGACGCGAAAGGTAACGGGAAGGTTGATGTCGCAAGACAAGAAGAATCGAAATTCGTTGCCACTCATTATATCTTTTTTAGGGTTTCGATTAGCTCTGAATTTTCAGAATTAAATAGTAGGAAACTAATAACAAACAATGGAATTTTCTAAAAGAAAAAATGGTTTTTTCTATCTCTCTTTCTTTTTCTGCCTGTAAGTCTAAGTTGCCAGCCAAAACGTGATAAAGGAGATAGAAGAGTTCGCGTAGAAGACGATCCAACTGAAACTGAAACTGAAATTGGATTTTTTATAAATAAAATAACAATTATGGTAAATTACACCCAAGTCACTAATCTATTAATAGGTTTACGTTTTAGTCAATTAATTTTAAAAAGTTACAAAATGGTTATTGAATTATTTGAAAGATTTTATTTAAGTCACTATTATTCTAATTTAAGTAGAACTTTATAGGAAGGTACTTAACTAGATAGCTTTAAGTGTATAACTATCAACTCAACACTAATAAAAAAATATGAACTCTTTTATGAGTTATCGTGCGCTAATATCAATGAGTAACATACATGACTAATTGTCTTTTTAAAGGAAGTATTCTTACTGAACCAACATAGAAACCAACGATACAGGCGTAAGTCTTGTTTAGAGACCTTTTCCCACTTAATATTTTAAAAAAATATGTAAGGTTTTTTTTTTCTATCATGAATGATTGAAAATGCAAACAAGTACAAGTTACATTCTTCTCCTAAACTATAGGACATGCTTTTATCATATATGCATGAATATATTTTTCAATTTATCAACATCTAATTATTTATAATATTTAACATATCATAATCATAAATAGATAATAAATCGGCTCTGACCAATCAAAGTTTTCATAGTTTCATCTTAGGGGAAAGCTAAGATAATTAAAAAGTAAAATAATTTTCTCAAAATATTCTTTGGGTTTTTGGGTGAAAGCCAAACATACATAATTTTTCCCAAAAAGAACTTGTCAGCCAAAACCAAAACTTGAATCAAGAACCAAAGTCATCGTTGCCACTGTCAACCACAATCATCGCCAATCACCACAAACGATTTCCCTAGGAAGCCCGTGTGCCAGTTGTTGTTGCTCTTATCTCAACTAGCATGCCTTCACCACCGCCGACACTAACACATTGGTCTAATGCTGCTCTTGATCACAACATTTCACCTGCATGCGTCATGCACACCTCACCTGGTAAGCTAAGCGGTATCGGCTGTCGATCTTATGTAGCCTTCACACGCAAAGAGAGAATCCCCTAAGTGATATGAGCCTTTCAACTGGCTTCGAGTGTAAAGCCCCCAACATGTTTGATGGTAATCAACAATTATCAACTGGTTGGGATGCGAGGCCCCAATCAGTTGTCTGTTATATCGGGGCTTGGTTGGGCACGATGCTTGGAAAATGCCACGCACTTGTCGTGGTGTGAAGCTTCGACCCCTCACTCCTTGCGGCATCTACTATGGCACGATGCCCCAACTGTTGCTCAATAACACATGTAACAAAGGCACGATGCCTTGCAGCCACTCATATGCATCCAACTAGAACGTGACACCCTAACATCTCTTGTTATGTAACACTCCACACAGATTCGATCGTCAAATTTGAGATATGAGATTTCACATTCATTACTAAAGCAACTACGCTTTTATTTCAATGCTTTATGAACAAATCAATGCAAGCCATTAGGTTCTAAAACTTAATTATAAAATATTATTTATCCAAATCTGAGTTATAAGTGAGTTTACAAAAGCTCTCATACTAATCTGATGATGGATAAAGGACTAAAATGTAATGATTACAAAATTCAAGAGTGATGTTGCAATATTGAAGGATTATGTTACGACCTTAAAGATAGGAAGGTAACATCGCAACTTCAGTTGGGGAATGGTGCGACCTTGAGGATAGGGGATTTGATGTTGCGACCTTAGTTAGAGAAAATCGTGACTATGGAAATAGAAGTTTGATGTCGCGACACTAACAGGGGAGTGTTGCGACTTTGAATGTAATTTTCCCTAAGTTTTAGTCCATTTATCTCAATCTTACCAAAATACAATACTCAAATTGTTTATGTCACACCCAATCCTCCTAAGGATTCGAATCTAAAGAAGATTCAGGGAGCTAATTGTATAAAAATAGGAATTGGTGGGCACTACTGAGATATCTAGAAACTTAAGTTGGGAATAATTGAATTTCAGTTCTGGTTTAGTAGCTTGGAACCAGCTGGTTCCATAGTGAGAGATAGAATGATTAGGAATGAGTGGTTGTATTGGTCTGTAGAGATATATATGGTTGGTTCCAATTAAGTTTATATATAGGTGCGTTGAAACATATTTCTTTTCAATTCTATTTACCAATTTGTCTCTCTTTATAGTATCGTCTTCTTCAGTCGCACTGAAGAAGAAGAGGATGTAGCTGAAGAAAGCTTTGCATGTTGTAGCCGTTATGTAAATTAAAAACTGGAAGTAAAGAAATTGGGGAAATGGTAAGCTTCCTTACCCTCTATACTCATGGATTGAAGGAAAAAGTAGAGTAAGAACTCTTAAAACTTTCTATATAATTAAAGATTCTGGGTTTTTAAGGTTTGAACACCTTTAGTTTAACCAATAAATGGTTGTCATGCTTAGCTGCCAAGATGACGAAGGCTCTAGCATTTGGACAAGCTAAGCTGACGAGGATAGATGAATCTTAGTGACTTTCTGAACTCTGCCCCATGGTGGTCATTGATAATTTTTGTTTGGATGGTTTGTGTCTGATTTGCCTAAAACTGTGGTTGTGAATAGGAAAGGTAAATGAGCATGTTGAATAATGAATGATACCATGTAAGTGTGTACACTTGATGCTAAAAGTAGGCAACTTGTCTAAATAATCAGTAACGTACAATATGATATAGTGATAAGTGTAATGTCTTGAGCGATATGTTTATATATAATATATGTAGAGTATGGGGAAAAATTTCCTTGATGGGGTAGATGAAGTTAGGTATAATTGGTGAAAAGAAAGAATGGGCGAATAAATAGGGAAATAAAATTTTCGTTGGATTCTACAATTTAGTGTTGTTGTTTGCAAACCATGATGTGTGAAGCTCTGGGCCTTGCAGAAGAGAAATTGCGGTGTTCGAGTATTAAGGTTAAAAATGAAGCAGAATGTTATCGACTGGCTCGCTAGAGCGACACTGTGAAGTCAGTAAGGTCCTTCGGGGTGAGTTGTAATGCCCCAATTTTAGTGGGTTTAAACTTTTGACACATAGCAGTAAAGAGTCTGTCTGGTGTAGTGAAATCCGCCTAAATAATTATTTGGTGTATACATGTGGATGTTTAGTAATAGCCACAAGAGTAAGTAAGAATTTGATTTCCTAATCTTTTGCTATATATTAAGGAGAAGAATGTTTTAAGTGGCAAAAAGTATGTAACAGCTCGCCTGACAAAGTCCTTGTATCTAATTACTGTTTTATGAGATATCAGCCAGACAGAGAAATGATTTTGAAAGGAGTACTTGCCAAGATGTAGTACGTCATGTTGTTAGAGATACAATGCTAGTTACATTGTAAGTATAGTAGTTATGGTCCTTTTGGTTAGGGTAACCGAATATTGTCCATATTGGATTCTTATTTATATTTTTTTTATAGTTGTAGACCATTAATGAAAATATTTTGAAAGGGTGTGACACGTGTCAAGTTTCTATAAGAACATAGGTTTGTTGCCCTTAAGCCGAAACTAAAAGATCTGACCTAACGTAGAATATTTCTTTGTATTTCGGTAAGTATTTTAGTTTTGCAGGTGGAATCCTAAAGAGTAATTTTTTTTTATTTTGGTTTAACAATAAGTTAAAGAAAACCAAATGAGATTTTGTACAGGGTTGCTAATGTTTGAGAAAAATGGTTAAATGTACGTAAATGGGTTCTGGTGGCGTTTCTATGTTCTTTAGATAGTGATTGCAAGTCAGAAGGTTGGATCTATTGTACCAACTGCTTTAGGTGATGATCGAATGAGTTTCTACACTAACCCTTGTATATATATATTGTTCATACTCAAATATATCTATATGAGATTGATCAAAATGTGAATAAAAAATTTTATACAGTATAGAAACGACACTTATACGACTATTAAGATTAAGTTATGTTAGGATTGATAGTGTACTTGAGTGATTGAACTTGATGGTATATGTGTTGTATATGAGACCTGGTGATTTTAAATTTATGAAGGAATGAGTATTGAGTTAAGTAATAAGTAGTTTGGTTGAATGTGAGTTCTCTTATATGGGTTCCTGTGAATCTTCCAAATAAGTATTTATGATCTAATTTCCAGAAATAATGAATGAGTGCATGAATGATTGTTGAGGATAGTAAGAACATTTGATAAGGAATCTAATGAGTCTAAGTATGTGAAGAATCGTGAAAAGTGTTATGTCATTTAATCATGACTATGTATGTGTTTGTTTGGAATGTATACTGTGATATGTGACATTTTTTATGTGGTTGAATTACGTATTGAAGTATAGTTTCGGTAAAGAAATGAGTTAGTCAACCTAGATGTGAATTTCTACTCTGATTCTTGCATGTGAATTATGCGTATAGATGATTAAATAATGATAAAACCTGAGTATCGATTAAATGAGTAAAACATAAGGGAATTGTGCAAGAGTAAAGTTATTATATGCAGAATTACATGAATGGAAAGTAGAATGATGAGTATGCAAGTAAGGTCTAATAAAAAAAGGTATAAATTAGACTTGTAGTTTGGTGAAAGGTTAGATGAGCCTAAGTACATGGGTATTTGTGATGATGAATTATAGCAATATTTGTATGAATGTTTGTTGAGTATAAAATGTATTTCTAACAGTGAATCTAATAAGTTCATGTATTTACCAATTGTTGTTTTAGTATTAAAACATTGAAGTATGGTTGTAATAGTATGTCTGGAATGTATGATGTGAGATGTGTGATTATGCTAGTTTGCTAAGTACATGAAATAAACCTGGTTAGAAACTGAGCTCCAATATTAGTTGCGGACTTGAAGATACATGTGACACAGATTTAGCCTAGACTAGTAATCTGTTGTTGTTTTAAAGGTTTAGCCTAGATTGATAACCTTACATGTATGGTACCCTCTGAAAAGGAATTATGAATGAAGATTACCTAATAGGGTTTTCTACGTGTCCCAGGATAATGATAGGTAAACCTCACGGAATGTGAGTTTAGGCAAATCCACATCGTAAACATGTCAAAAAAGGAATATTTTCATAGCAATATATAAAAAGGAATGCCTTTGTGGCAAAATATTAAAATGAATGCCTTTGTGGGAAAATATAAAAAGGAATGCCTTCATGGAAATATATGAAAAGGAATGCCTTTGTGACAATATATGAATAGAAATGCCTTTGTGGCAAACTCTGAAAGGAATGTCTTTGTGGCAGACTTTGATGGAAATGCCTTTGTGGAAAACTCTAAAAGGAATGCCTTTGTGGCAGACATTAAAAGGAATGCCTTCGTAGCAAATTCTAAAAAGAATGCCTTAATGGCATACTCTATATGATGGCCCATGTGGCAGGTTCTGTGTGACTCTTATGACGTGTTCTACCAAGACTTTGTGGTAAAATGTGCTTATCCTCTTTTATGGTAAGTTCTGGGTAAATCCTGATAATTTTGTATTAATTATTGATAAGAGAAGGTTATGATATGTCCAAGGTTGCGAGTTGAATAAGATTCAAGATATAATTTGAATAAGCCCAAAAAGAAGATTTCTTGAAAGAAATGTGTATCTGTATGTTGAAGAAGGTACCCACCATGGTAATCTTCTAGGGTTGAATATGAACTATTTGTCTGTGATATGTAATGGTTGAATTAGATTTATCGGGAATCTACCATATCTAGGTTGTATAAAGGCTTCTACTGAACTTGTATGGAATTTGAGTTTTGGTTATCCTGAGTACCTGGGGTCTTGAAATAAAATGGTGTGAAATTTATCTAAATGATTTATGTAATACATTATCAACGTAGGTTGTGTGGTATTGAACCAAGATATGATTCAATAAATAGTTTGATAGTATCGTTTCTACGTAAGTATTCGCCAACATGTATGAGTATCAACCAGCGATAAATGTCAACGATCACCTATTTGAAATAGGAATATGAGTTAAGACATGGATAGCTAGAAATGTTTTCTAAGGGTATGTTTCATTAAGAAAGTATTAAGGGATAAAAGGTTTATGAACCGATAGAAGGGATTCCTCAGTTGATTAAATATGAAAGACTAAGTATGGCAAGGGTATGATGATTGGTATATATATAAGATTAATAAAATGTAATAGTGTCAACTTAAGTGAATGTTGTAGAGTAATAGTAGACTCATAGCAATTCATAATATTTGCAAAGTATCTATCAAATGTATGGTTATAGAGCTCACTAAGTACTCTTGTATTTACAAGGTTTGTTATTTCATTTCAGGTTTGAAGAAAGTCTGTGTAACAACCTATTTTTTGTGGTGTCAAAAATAGTGGTTTCGGGACCACGATTTTGATGAGTAAGTTAATATTTTAATGTTTATTTAAATGCTATAGGATTATTTAGCTTCGTGTTATATTTCATTAAGAAATTTTAATGTGTAGCTAGTTAATTTAGTAAAAAGGGCTAAATTGTAAATGATGAAAAAGTTGAATTCTATTAGCTAAAAGGGTTAAATAGCTATGAAATTTTAATTTAGTGGACTCAGATGGTAATTAAAACATGTATTAAGATAGTGGATTGTGATGGAAAGGTTTTTATGTGATTTTAGTAGATTTTAAAGGTTAGTTTAGTAATTAAATAAATTAAGTTAAAATTAATAAAACAAAGATGAAACAAATGTCATCTTTATCATTTTCTTTTCTTTCTTGGCTGAACACCATTGTTAAGAAGGAGGAAGCTTTCAGTTGTGGTTTTGCTCATGCATAGTAAGATTTTGAGTCCCATTTTTAAAGATTTTTATGTTTTTGAACTCGTTTTAGCTTAATTTTTAATGATTTTTATGTTTTTGAACTCGTTTTAGCTTAACTTACTTAGCCCAGGGGTTAATTCACAAAATTATAAAAGGTTGAGGGACTTGCCATGATAGAGTTTAAGTGTGTTTTGATGTTTATTGATAGTTTATTAATTTTGGTTGTATATGGACAAGTTTTGTTAAGTGAATATTAGTAAATTTAGGGCTTAGGGATTAATTTGATTAAATGGTAAATTGCTTATAAATTGTGCAAATTGAGGAAAAATATGAGTTGATATAGGTAAAAGAAAAAAATCGGTTAGCATATGTTGGATTAGAAAATGGTGAATTTACAAGTTATGATATTAAGGATTTAATTGTATAAAAGTTGAAATGTTAGGAGTAAATTTATAATTAATAGAAAATTGGGGTTATAAGCTGTAATTGGTTGTTTTAAGCTATTTGAAAGACTTAATTGAATGAATTTCATATTTAGATCAAGGTACTAATCAACCGGACTTAGATCGAGGAAAAGCTAAAGTGGTGGATTAGTTATCAACCTCGTTTTTGCAACTATTTTATCGAGGTAAGTTCTTATATTCTTTTTAAAATGTTTCAATTCAATTGGCAAAATTAGTGGTAGTTTTCTTGTATATTTAATTATGTTTAATATGCGAAAATCCTTAAATTGTTAAAAGAAAAGGATTGGAATTAAAATACATTCAGTATTACTGAATTCTTGAAAAGGTTATATCCCAAACGTATATAAAATGAAAAGGTTATATCTGAAAAATATATTAATTGAAAAGATTATATCTGAAACGGATATCAAATGAAAAGGTTATATTCGAAATGAATATTAATTGAAAAGGTTATATCTGAAATGGATATCAAATGAAAATGTTATATTCGTAACGAATATTAAATGAAAATGTAATATCCAAAACCAGTATCAAATGAAAAGGTTATATCCGAAACGAATATCAAATAAAAAGGTTCAAAAGGTTGTTACCCTAAAAGGGTTAACATATGAAAAGGTTTATTGAAAAGGATTGTGGTGAGAACCAATTAATTAAGGTTTGTATGAAATTTTGATTTGATTATGTAGTTGCTAACTCGAGATGTGGTGTGTATAGGAAGAATTGTACATATAGTGATTGAAATGCTTGAATGGTTAATTATGAAATCATGTTTTTGATAAGTTGAGTTCTTTTAAACGAACTTACTAAGCATCGTTGCTTATGCATTTGTTTTGCCTTATTTTGTAGATCATCGGAGACTTGATCGATTGGAATCTTGTTGAATAAGTATCACACTATCCAACAATCATTCTGATAGATTTTGAGTTATTTTAGTTGGTATAAAATAGCATGTATAGGGCTCTTATGTATGTTATTTGGTTACCATGATATGATCATATCTTTTGTGTAAATAGGTGATGAGACTTTTAATGTTTAGTAAGTATGGATCATTTTGGTTACTTTTATGTGTAAATTAACTCTATGTTTTAAACTATGTTCATATGAGGCTATTATGGATGAATATTAGATATTTGATGTTGATAGAAGTTATAAAACCATGTTGTATAGTTGAATTATTTGAATGTGTATATTATGGTACCAATGAGGTTACATTGGTTGATTGAAGAAGTTGTGTTGAATATATGTGATTTTGGCATGTTTTGGGTCTTATTTAGGTGTATATTGAATAGGTTTTAAGGTTGACAATTGGTATGCTTGTGTCTTAAGAAAACATTTTAGGTAAACTAGTGTTTTAAGGTACATTTTGGTACACACGAGCTGTAACAGTGATTTTCAGTGAAATCGGAACAGTGATTTTGGGACCACAAATACGAGTCAGAAAGAAAATTTATTTTAATATTATTGCATGGTCTGCATTATGATAGGAATGACGTATGAAAATTTTGATAAGAAACTTTTACCAATTTCATGTTTAATTGTTAGTGTAATAGCCCAATTTTGGGCCTAGTCAGGACAATGGTTCGGAACCACTATTCCGGGGCTAGGGAAATTATTTCTAATGTTATTTTATGTGTTATAGCATGATTATATGTGTGCATGAAAATTTTGGTGAAATAATTTTAGCGATTCCATGCTTAATTGCAAAAAAAGGACTAAATCGCATAAAGGGAAAAAGTTTTGTTTTGCTAGATAAATATGTTAAATAGCTAAAGAACCAAAATTTGGGGTGTTTAAAGTGCAAATAGACCCTAAAAAAGGTGCTTGGCTGGCCATAGAGAGAAAGAAAGTAGAAAAGTCAAAATTTGGTGTGGTTGGTGACTTAATTTTGACTAGAAAAAGAATAAAATAAAACAAAAGATATCATCTTTTTATCTTTCTTCTTCCCCACTGAAAATGGCAGCAAACAAGGAGGTTTTAAGAGTTTAAGCTTTCAGCCACTTAGTTCTCTTGCAAGTAAGTGATTTTGATGACTTTTCTTAATGATTTTTACACTTTTGGGACCCTTGTAGCATGAGCTAGCGAATGGGGGGACTATTTTAGAAAATGGTTGAAAGTCTAGGGTTTTTCCATGAGAGCATTTATGTTGTTTTATGAATTAATAAAATGAGTCTTGGTTGTGTAATAAACAACTTTTGTGAAATAAGTTTGCATGAAAACACCTAAAAGGGGCTATTTTGTAAAGTTGTAAAATAAGTTGTAAATGTGTGAAACAATTGAAATTGTGAGTTGTTATAGTTATAAAAAGAATTCAGCTAGGCTTGGTAAAGGAGGAAATTCAATAAAAATTGATTTACGAGCTTAAGGGAAAAATCATAATTTTTGTAAAGTCTAAGGGCAAAATGGTCATTTTGCCAAATTGTGAATTATAGAATGTTTTAATTAATGTAATTAAATGAGTGAATTTCATCATGTTAGATCAAGAAAATCGAGATTTGGGCTTAAATTGGAAAGTACGAGGTTATGGACTAAAATGGAGTAATTAGCCGAAATTGCATTCGAGGTAAGTCCGTGTGACTAAATAAGCATGTTATCTATATTATTGCTAATATACTTGAAATCTATTTTGTTATAATTGTATTGAATTATATGTTGATGGAGTTATGTATGAGAAATTGATGCCAAAAGTAAATAACACTCATGTGATGATAGAATACATTATAAATTTGATGGAGTGTGATATTCCATTGAAACGAGTAAGTTGTACGTAAATAATGCAAATATAATGGTACCATGTATTGTACGATTAGTATGGTCTGAATTGTTGACTTGCATTGTGAATGTAAATTATGAGAATTTACGTAACAATAACTCCCAGTTGAACCTTAGGAATAGATTGTGATATTCATGCCATTACATTAGGTGATGTGTGCTAGTGTAAGACATTTCTGGGACATGCATCGGCCTCGAGATATACAAGCCAGTGTAAGACATGTCTGGGACATGCATCGGTATTGAGACGAGAGCTAGTGTAAGACATGTATGGGACATGCATCGGCCTTGAGATATACAAACTAGTGTAAGACCTGTCTGGGACATGGCGTCAGCTTGTTGTGTGTCAGTGTAAGACCTGTCTGGGACATGGCATCGACACCGATAGAAGAGAGCCAGTGTAAGACCTGTCTGGAAAATGGCATCGGCCTCGATATATAAAAGTCAGTGTAAGACCTGTCTGGGACATGGCGTCGACTTTGATGTGCTAGCCAGTATAAGACCATGTCTGGGACATGGCGTCGACTTTGATGTGCTAGCCAGTATAAGACCATGTCTGGGACATGGCGTCAGCATCTTATCCCATGTTTGGGGCAATTGAATATCCTGTAGTATTCCAAATGGTTCAACGAGAGATTTGTGGTATATATCGAAATGAGAGAACTTATGACCATGTTGTGAGTGGTACAGGTACTCAAATGAAATTTATGATATATGAATCCAATTCATGTTGTATGATTAATAAGGAATGAATATGAGTAAGTATATGAGCATGTTGAGTAACTCAAGTATGTATGCCAAACTCATGAGAAATGATTTCGATTTATGATGTACATTTGGTGAGGATGTAAATAGGTAAGTCATGCCTATGATAATGATTTTGTGATGACCTTGTGATTATAGTTCTATACTTATGATGTATAAACATGTATTTTTACCAATGTGGTGAAAATGAATTAATAAGGGTGATTAACTTAGTATCATAAATTTACACTAAAACAGTTTTGGACAGCAACAGCAGTCCGACTTTGAAAATCCACCAAAAATTTTGGAAATTGAGTTAAAGGCTGAATAAAATATGAAATTAAAGCTTAATGAGTTTAGTTTCATATAGAAGAATAAGCAAAGGAGTTTCATACTATGAAATATTTAAATTGTTATGAGACACAGTCAGAATGATTTTGAAATCCCCTATTCTAATTTGAGAAAATCATTGGAAATTTTACAAAAATATTTATGGGTTATAATTTATATGCTTAGAATTCTTAATGAGTCTATTTTCAAGAGAAATAGACAGGAACATCATCTGAGTCATGTTTTATGAGATAATTAATTTTTAGTGAAAAGGCGTCGGAACTGTCAAACAGCGAAAAATGGGTAACTTTAAGGAATAAACTGTACTTATTGACTAGACCAAAAATTCTAAAAATTTTATGGTAATAAGATATACGAGTCTAGTTTCAGGGAAAATTAGTGGATCTTAATTTGGAGTTCTGTATCTCCAGATATAAATAATTTAGTGACCATGATTGGAGAAAACAACTTGACTGGAACATAAGTAAAAATGCAAATAGGGTTGTATTACCTTGAGAAGCAAGTTGATAAATTGCTTATTATTTTCATATGGTCTTACTAAGCTATAAAGCTTACCTTATCCTTTCCATTTCTTTAGTGTTGTCAGGTTAGCTCGGGGTTAGAGATCGTCGGAGGCAGCATCACACTATCAAGCCATCATCTTTGGAGTATTAGTTTATGTTTATTAAACACCTTCAAGTAAGTGGGATGTATAGGGACTTAGTTTTTATGATAGATGTTGTTATGATTAGCCAAATGTATTGGCTTATATTGATTAGTTGTATAAAGCCATGAGATGTGGCTTATAATGATTGTGGCTTGTAAGCCTAGTTATTCATGATAAGTTCTAATGTTTGCGATGCGATGATGTTTTTATGCTTGTGGGACATGCATGATTGGTGTTAAGACATGTGTGTCTGATAAATGCTTCATGACCAATCAAAATGGTTATAGCCATGAAGTAATTGTATGGTATAGAAATAAGACGATGATGATTGAACATGAATGCTTAATGTTTAAATAAGGTCACTTGACAAGGTCAATGAATATGGATTAATGTGTCTATACTTGATATTGTATGAGTATGTGAAACTTGTGAATGATAGCATGCTAAAGTTAAGAATACACCTTAGTGAAGTCTGCTAAATAATTAAAATGATGCCATGATGTATAACTTTGATGTATGTAAAGATGTGAGGGATTAATGGTAACAAAAGGCTTGGAAAATAGCCTAAGTGGTAGCCACAAGTGCAGAGACACGACCTTGTGTCTCAGCCGTGTGGATGACACGGCCTAGCACATGGGTGTGTGGTTTGGCCGTGTGGTTAAATTTTGTTTGCTGACGTCATAGTTAGAGAGTTACACGGCCTAAGGACACGGGCGTGTCCTGGGCACACAGGCGTGTCCCTGTGCCCACACGGGCGTGTGACCCTATTTCATGGAAAGAAATTTTCTAAGTTTTCTCAAAACTTTCTAAGATCCTCAGTTTAGTCCCTAACCACTTTCAATGCATGTTAAGGGCATCGTAGGCCCGTGTATGGGACATTATGCATGTGTATGAAAAGTTTTGAATTAAAAAGAAATTTTATGGCTCGATTTTTGCATGTATATGAATGTTTAAGTCTGGTAATGCATCGTACCTTGTCCCAGCGTCAGACATGGGTAAGGGGCATTACAATTACTAATGACCAAATTGCATAAAGTGTAAAAGTTTAATTCTAGTAGCTAGAGGGATTAAATAGCTATGGAATTCAAATTTTGAGGTCCTTATAAACCAAATAGACCATTAAGAGAAGTTAGTTTATATTTATGATGATTCACCCATGGAAAATTAGAAAAAGAAAAGGACTAAATTGGAAATTGAAATAATTAAAGATGATAATAAACTAATATCATCTTATTTCATCTTCAACCCCAATATTATTCTATAGAAACCCTAGCTAAGAGAAAAGACATCAAGCAAGCTTAATTGGGTAAGCATTCTTGTCCTGTTTGATGTATATATGCATGAGGTTGAATTATGTTTGGTATAGGAGTGAGTTTGGATTGGTTTACTAGGTACAACCATACTTAATTGAGTACTTGATCAAAAAGGGATAAGTTGGACACTTGAACATATGTGATAATATATGTCATGCATAAATCTTGATTTTGACTTGATTTAAATGTCTTGAATTGGTTGGTTGGTAAAATTTTTGAAACTTTTATATAGGTGGAAGAAAAGTTTGGGTGAGAAATAAGGCTCGGAAATGGCCTTATTTTGTCCACACGGGCAGAGACACCGGCGTGTGTCTCAGCCATGTGTGACACACAGCCATACGCACAAGCGTGTGGTTTGGTCGTGTGTCCCGTACATCTATAAAATTAAAAAAACAAAATGCTTAGGTATTTTTACACTGATGGAGACATAGACATATGTCTCAGCCGTGTGAGGTACACGTCTTGGCACACGAGCGTGTGACTTGGCTGTGTGTACCCTGCACCTTAATTATGCAAGTCAGTATGCTCACACGGTGTAGCACATGGGCGTGTGGCTCGGCCGTGTAACTAAGTCAGTATGTAACCTAATTTGGACATGAACTTAAACACGACCGTGTGTTTCACATCGAATGCCCACATGGTTTGAGACACGGGGTAGTCTGCTGGGATAGCAAACACGGAGTAGTCTGCCGAGACAATAAACACTGAAGAGTTTGCTAGGACACTAAACATGGGGTTACATGTGTAAGGCCATAGTTAGGCTATGGCAACATGGGGAGTTTGCCGGGGCAATAAACACTGGGTAATCCACTAGGACATAAAACATGGGGTTACACATGTGAAGTCTGCAGATCAGTATACTAGGGAACCCGACAAGATATAAATTAGAAGTCATGGTGTGACATGTACGACAAGTCACAAGAAAAAATAAACTTGGTGTGTCTGGGAACACATACTAATGGGATAATAAGAGAATTTACCAAAAACGATGATGAGTGGAGCCAAGGACGCGCCTCAACCCAGTTATGTGCGAAAGAAGGGAGAGACGCCTTAGATAAGGAGGTTAGTGTAATGTAAATAAATAAGAGTTTGCCAAGGAAGCTGCAAATCCTAGATTGTTTAAGCAAATACAATTTTAATTTGTAAATTGATAAAGAGGTAGCTAAAAGATTGGGTAGATCGACTAAAGTCTTCATGGGAGGAAATGCCAGCTTAAGGCAGAACGATCAATAAGGTTCGCCAGAGAATAGTGAAAATACAAGTCTGTCAAGACCATGAAACATGGTAAGGATGTTATTGATCTACCAAGGGTGGGAACCTTCATGGAATACATGAATGAGAGATAGTACGTCGGGAACTACATGTCTAATGGAGCAACTTAAAGGAATGGACTGAAAGAGTGGGTACTTTGGGGTTACATTGTGAGCCCTAGTTCACCAAGGGAAAGAGGATATAAGGAAGAGATCTTATTCTGGTAAGGACCCGCAGTTATGGAAAATACTTGGGTAAACACAAATCGTCGCCAATCAGAAGAAATGAATACTTGGGTAAACTTATGCAAAATTGGTTGACTCGGAAGCTGTGTTTTGGATATTGTTTCACTCCTCAAAACCTCGAGATCTGATGGTACTTGCACATGGAAATAGACAAACTATACACTATACATTAGAGTTTAATGGTGCTAACATGATTTGAATCAATAATCAAATCAAAGTAAGATAACAAATACAATCATTAAGTGATCAAATCATCAACTAGTGTCAAGTACACATTTCATTCCTCATGTGCATAATATCATACCATATTTCATTTAACAAATCATATATGAACATTAACTTTCATTAATCATCATATCACACTACATGTGTGCCAAAATATATCATCATGTACATTTCTTTTCTCATTTCCATCTTGAATCCACTAATTAATTTTATATCTATATCAGCCCTCAGGGTTCGTTTTAACCGGTTCGCATCATCTTTCACATGCCATCTTTTGTCACTTAGGTATTCATACAATATACACCATTTTCTATTAGCTTTTCATATCAAATGTCATTTGGAAAGTGATCGCCTCTCGACGTGCGAACGTCAGGAGTGTAAATTCATGCAAAAATATAAAGATAAAAGTTAAATGCAGTTTCTGCAAGCGAACATGTCAAATTTTAATATGATTTAAGTGTTACAACGAAACATTGGTAAGTATTCTGAGGATCGTACCCAAAGGGTTATAGATTAGAGAAAATAAACATTAAATCAATTACCCAAAATAATTGCTAATCTAATTAATTCATAAATTAGTAGTGTCAATTCAGTATAAAAGAAAAATAATAATTAAATTAAACTAAAAACTACTCCTAGGTTAAATTATCTAATTTTCTTATTCCTAGTTTCGACAATACGACCTCTCTAGTGTATAATCTATTGAAACCCTAATTATTATCAATTATTACCCTTGATTTAAGTAATTATCACCATTATTTATTAATACCCTCTTGGTATGACCTAGGCATACGAATACCTTCTCGTTCTCACCGCTTGGCACAAGTTTTACTCAACATGATACCCTCTCAGTCTCACCTCTTTATATCTTGTACTAGGGGCATCACTTCCTAGTGTAATAAGTTCTCTTAAATAAATACTTAATCTTAGATGATTATTTACTTAGCCAATTAATCAGTTTAACAATTGAATCATGTGAGATATTAATGAAGCATAAGTTATTTTAATATTTATACAAATATTCGATCAATAATATCAATGAAAGATATATACATAAAAGAATAGAGAAAATAGAATGCTCATTAATAGATCGATAGAAGTGTTGTTCTAGAACAATCTCCGCTCGTAATTGTCTCCATGTCGGAATAGAAATCTCCAATTAAGTGAACATAATATAAACTAAGTAAAAGCTGAAAACTAATAAAAATGTAAAGAATAATTTTTGTCTCTCAAAATCTGTGTGTCTAATGTGTTGTACTAAGCTATTATTTATAGATTTCATATATTATGACCTAATTAGGTCAAGTAAAGACGGCTAAACATGTTAATTTAGGTTGTGTAGATGAAAACACCCTTAGATGATATTTGACCTTGTCGCAATAGTGTCGTGACACCCTCATGCCTGTGTCGCTACATCAAAGGTAGTATATTCTTTTTGGCATGTTCAGGCCAGTGTCAAGACATCCTATAGTGTGTGTTGCGGCATAGTAGACAATATGCTCCTTAGGTAGTCTAAAGGTGGTGTTGCGACATCCAGGTTGGGTGTTGCAACATCGGAAGTAGTCCACTAACTCTTTGGCCTGAATTGATGTCCATCACACTTAATCAACATGTTAGTCTTCCTTTAGGCCTAGATTGGCCTAGATGGACATAAAACACATAAAAATGTTAATTTTATTAACTTTAACTAGAAAATTACTAAAAAAAAAACTAACTTAAAGCAATACTAAATTACTTGAAAACAAGGTTACTAAATGTTAGAAAGAACCTAATTTGCCACCACGAGTTGTGGTAGATCAGTAAGGTATATGTTTTCTTATCCTTATTAACCAGACACTGACTCAAGAACGATACATAGATTATCCAACCATCATACTAGTATATTTAACACTTAGTGCCTCTTTAACACCCCTACCTGACCCGATCGTTGCATCCTAGATACGACATGCCACATTTGTTGCTAGAGCAACTACGATCTCATTAGCAAATCAATTAAACAGTTTATACATGCTATTATGCTCAATACATAATTACAGTATGTTATATAATCAAATCTGACATTTAAATAAGTTTACGAAAGCTCTTTCAATAAATTGAGGTTGGTTAAAGACTAAAATGTAACATTTTCAAAGTTATCGAGTTGGCGTCACGACGTATAGACTTTGAGAAAATAGTGGGTCTCATCGCGACATCGGAGGTATATGGTCATGATGTCACTCTCTATCGATTTTACTGTATCAAAGTTAAAGGTGTGTCATTTTCAGATTATAACAACACGATTTTTAGTGGTTTATATAAAAAAAAGGCAATTTCGGAACTCCATTTTCGTAAACCAAGTCTATAAATATTAAGTAAGAATATTTACAAAGTTGGTATAAAATTATATTGATGTTTAGTCCATCAATTTCATCTATTAAATAGTTAATTTAGGTGTAGGGACTAAATTGTAGAAGTCCAATCACTATAGGTTTTTAATTGGCCAAAAAATTAGGGACTGAAATTGCAATTAGCCAAAGGTTCAAAATGATAAATAAACCATTTGGTTACATAAGATAATGGATGATGATGTTAATCTCCACTATTATGGCTAATGGTAATTAGGATTTAATTAATTTAGGTTAATTAAAGATTAATTAAATTATAAAAGACACATAATATTGGGATATTCCATCTTCTTCATTTTCTCCTAATCGACCAAACATAGAAAACCTAAGGAAAATCCATTATTTTTGAAGCCCAAACATTCGACCATATAATAGGTAAGCAAATTCAAGTCCTTTTCTTGTATATATTATGTTTTTGAGGTCATGGGAGCTTGATTTAGCAAGTCCATGTACCAATTTCAAAAATAATTGAAGTTTTTGAAAGTTTCCATTGTTGATTTCTTGAAATTTAGGCTTGAAATTGATAGATTTTAAGCTTAGATTATAAAAAAAGACTATATTGTTAAGTTTAATTGTTAGTTTTGTACATAGGGACTAAAGTGAATAAAATGTAAAACCATTGTGAAATTTTGGTGAAAATGGAAACTAGAGGGTCCCTAATGAATGTATGTGAAGTCAGATTTTAAACCGAAGTTTAAATTTGAAAGTTATGACTATTTCGAATTTAGGGACTAAATTGAATAAAAATTAAAATTTTAGAAGTATCAAAAAATGAGATTATATAGGTTCATTCATGTCATGGCATAATATGAAAATGTTTGGTATTGATGGATTGTATAAAATAATTATTTAGATCAAGAATCGGATCAAAGCGGAGTTAATCGAAGAAAAGCTAAAATTGTTGAATAGTCCCTAAAGAATAAACTTGTTTGGTGTTTTGATCAGGTAAGCTCATATGGTACTTATTTATTTAGGTTTTTATGTATTTGATCTATGTTTGATTGAAGAGTTTTTAGTTATAAATTGGTATGAAAGGCTAGAATTAGACTGAATTGAAATGTAACGTTTATATGTGTAAAAGATGCCTAGATGGACTTAGTAAATGTTAGGATCTGATTGGCATGCCAATAGGGTCTTGTGAGCGCTTGTACGAGATTTATTACAGATGTTATTAGGGTCCATCATTTGTTACATATTCTCAAGTATTATGTGACGCAGGTTTAGCTCGGACGAGTAACCTGTATGTCATTATAAAGGTTTAACTCGAACGAGTAACCTATATGTCATTATAAAGGTTTAGCTCGGACGAGTAACCTGATATGTATATATATTTAGCTCAGATGAGCAACTAGTGTATGTAGGTACCTGTGTATCCGAGTCTGTTTACTAGGGTTAATTGGACGAAATAGTTTATATGAAATTGAGAAATTGAAATAGGATGAAATGAACTTGATTTTCAAATAGTAAGTTGTTGAATGAATTAAGTAAGAAAAATTGATTGGATTAATGCCTTTGACATATATGTGATTGTAGTATCCCTTGATTGAATTTGTTTTTTAGATTAGTTACCTAAAGTGAGATGAATTGGCATGTTAAGTACTTGTGGTATTATATGGATTTGATTATAAGTCAATACTTACAATGTTTGTGTTTTACCATGTCTAGCCAAATATTGTGCCAAGCTAAAGTAACTTAAAAATGTTAGGTATGAATAAGGTAAGTTCTATAAAATACATATGAACTAACTAAGCATCCTATATGCTTACCTTATTTGTTTTTTCCTTTCCTTGTATATCGTCACCTTGAGAAACTCGTCAAGTTAGATCATCTCAAAGCTCACACTATCATCGAATTGATAGTTATGAAATCATTTTGAGTCTAGTTTTGTGGCATGTATATAAGGTTCATGGTGTATACCTTAGTACTTGGAAGATTTTACTACTTGGCAAGTATGATATAACCCATTTTGTATAATATGTTCCCTTTGTGGTTTGGTAAGTGCATGGCATTGGTTATGTTTTATGCTAGGGTATATGATAATAGATTTTTTTCATGTTTAGCATGTGGAATAATGTATAATGAGGTAGATAAGATAACTAAGCTAAGTAATGGTTGAAATTGGCATATTTGAAAGTATGCTAAGAATATGTAATTAAGACTTAATTGTTATTGTTCATATAAAGGCTTATAAGACAATGATACATTTAAGGTAAAGAAAAGTATGTATTAAGGTTGAATGGAATGCCTTATCGTGTTTTAACATAGTTTTTTTTTTCTTTTTTTAACATTTGATTGAATGTATTGAAATGAATAGATTTGTATTAGGTTGAGCTCATGTTGAATTGGTTTTGATTAAAAATGGTTAAATGATTTGTTTGGTATAAAGTGATATGAGTTTGGGATGTTTTTCTGTGTACCAAGTTGTATAACCCATTTTGTATAATATGTTCCCTTTGTGGTTTGGTAAGTGCATGGCATTGGTTATGTTTTATGCTAGGGTATATGATAATAGATTTTTTTCATGTTTAGCATTTGGAATAATGTATAATGAGGTAGATAAGATAACTAAGCTAAGTAATGGTTGAAATTGGCATATTTGAAAGTATGCTAAGAATATGTAATTAAGATTTAATTGTTATTGTTCATATTAAAGGCTTATATGACAATGAAACATTTAAGGTAAAGAAAAGTATGTATTAAGGTTGAATGGAATGCCTTATCGTGTTTTAACATATTTTTTTTTCTTTTTTTAACATTTGATTGAATGTATTGAAATGAATAGATTTGTATTAGGTTGAGCTCATGTTGAATTGGTTTTGATTAGAAATGGTTAAATGATTTGTTTGGTATAAAGTGATATGAGTTTGGGATGTTTTTCTGTGTACCAAGTTGTATAAACCATATAGGTTGTTTGGCATATCTTGAATTGAGATTCAAAGTAGCATTTTTACTAAAAACAGGGTTCATGTCACGACCACAATTACGCAACGTTGCAACCTGGTACTGACAGTGAGTGACGTTGTGATGTCGATATGCTTGAAGTCATTTCATAACTTACTGAATTGGCAAAATCACGATATAGAAATGGTGAATTCAAGACGTTGGTCTTAAATTTTTAAAACTTTACAATTTGGTCCTAATTCAAGCTTGATCTAACAAAAAAAAACTTTCAGAAGCTTGTGTAAGGCCCAAAAATGATTGTGTATTACATTATGTACTTGAATGTTATTTATGTATGTATTTAAATGAGGATATGTTACATGATTTTTCAAATTTATTAAATCAATGATTGTGGCATCAAATAACTTAGACCTAATGACCAGGTCGGGTATGGGGTGTTACGCACATCATCCTTTAAGCATCAATACGCATAAACTCAACACATATGACCATTTTCATCTCTCAACCATTTAAACCTATTACCATTTACATGAATACTTTAACAAATCGAATGCTTGAATTCAAATTGACATATACTATTTAAAGTTCCAAAATGACCATTTAAATTATAAAACTGACTCAACTTTAGCTACATGCCATATGCCACACCCCAAGTTTGGCGGATCCAAGATTTTGGCGTATAGTAGTGAAATAATCTGTTTGGTGAAGTGTAATCCGCCCATATGTTTCTTTTGGCACACATGTGTGCACTTTTAGTAACCACCGTGTAAGTAACTGAAGATTTTATTTCAGATTATTCTTCTATTTAAAGAGAAAATTTTTGTTAAGTGTAAAGGTAATTGTGGTATGAGTTAACGCTAATGGTATAGTAAGCCCTATTCGTCTTAGTATGGTGCTAGTTAGGTTATAAGTGACCTGATTAGGAACCAATTGGATAGATTGGTCTAATATCTATAATGTTGGATTCTCATTTATGTTTCTCTCGGTAACTGTAGAACATTAAGGAGGACAAATTCTAAAGTTTGTGACACCTGTTAAGTTCCGCGATGAAGAAATGGGTCATACATATATATATGTGTGTTAGAAGAGTTCGTAGAGGATTTTTTCTTCTTCTTTCAATATTAGTCATTGATTCTTTTTCTTAAATCTAATTGCATCTCTTCTTCCCTAAGCTAAAAGCTGAGGCTCTTAGTTTAATTAGTGGTCATTCTATTTTTGAATAAGTATGACAGCTTTGCATGTTAAGTTCCAAAAGAGTAAATCTATAAGTGGTAAATGAACAGTAAGTTGTAAGAACAATGCTTTGCATGGGGGTTGTTAGTGATTAAGATGATAATAAATTGTATGTATAAGAGTTGTAATAGTGAATCTATGTTCTTTAAGCAGTTGTTGCTACTAGTTCGAAAATAATGTTTGAGTCTGGAACTTTAAACTAAGTAGGTGAGTATCAGGTGAATCTCTATCCTGACTTTTCTATGTGGATTGTTCAAGTGGAAGTATATACATAAAGGATGATGATATCTATGTTAAGTGTATGAGTAAAGCAAAGATGAAATACGTGATATATGTTTAAATTTCTGTTGAAAAGAATGTTGATTGGTAAACATGTAGGTAAAGTTTGATTTACGAATAGTACGAATCAGTCAAAAATTTGAACAATTCTAGGTAAGTGAATGCTAAGCAATGTCCTTCTGTGAAGCCTCTAGTAGGGCAATTATATTGCTAACCAGATTGGCTTCCCACGATATGAAACAAGTGTAAGACCATGAGGTTGAGACCCATGGCATCTTAATATGATATGAAAACACTCATTGTGTAGCCTCTAGTATGATGAAGACTTGAATGACAGATCACGATACATGAATGCATGTAAATCCATGTGGCTGAGACCTATGGTAAGATATGTCTGTATGAATGTTAATGGTGTAGCCTTCAACAATGTAGATCGAATTGGCAGACCACAATATATGAAATTTATGTATAAGTCCATACGGGAAATACCCAAGGCACCTTCTGTGAAATTCCATCAGGACAGTGAACACGTGATTCTGTATGATGCCTTTGTGGCATATTCTGTATGTTGCTCTTGTGGCATATTCTATGTGGCCTTTTGTGGTGTACTCTGCTAAGTCTCTCTGGTAAAATTCGTTTATTCGCCCTTATGGTAAGTTCTGGATAAATTCTGGTTATTCTTTAATAGGTATTACTAGGATAAGTTTAAGATATGTCTGAAATTATTTTGGTTGAAATAGATTTGTGAGGTAATTGAATAAGTTTTTAAGAAAGTTCTTGAAAGGAAGTGTGCATCTATAGGTTAAGAGGGGAATCTGCCATGATAATCTATTAGTGTTGAATATGGGCATATTCATATTTTTGAAAGACATAAGAAATTGTTAATGTGAGTTCGTTTGTGTTATGTAGTGGTTGAATCTAATTTATCTGGAATCCACCATGTTTGAATTGTATTATCTCTTCTTCTAAAACTATACAGAATCTGAGTAATTGCTATCCTGAGTATCTGGGGTCCTGAAATAAAGTGGTATGGAATACATCTGAATGATCTATGTAGTACATCATCAGTATGAGTTTATATGATATTGAACTAGCATATGATTTTATTAGTAAATTGATGGTATTTAGATTTGTGTAAGTATTCTCCAAGCATGTATGTATCCTCCAGTGCTTGATATCCATTAACAATTGTTCTAGAAATGTATGTGTGAAAAGATGGTACTTTTGTGTGGGCTCTAAAGATATATTCTTTGAAATAGTAATTTTGTGGTTAAATGGAAGAAAAGATTGATGAAGTGTTAGGAAGGATCCCAAGTTAGTCAGTTAAGAAGAAATGGGTAAGCTAAGAGTATGGTAGTTGGCGTATAAGTATGAGACCATGAAAATTAACAACAATAATGAAACCAAACCCTTGATATGAGAAACAAAAGTAGAACCTCAGGTATTTTTTGAATTAAATTTCACTAGGTTCCCTTGAACTTACAATGTTTGTTATTGTTTTAGGTGATGTTAAGAGAATGCGTCAAGAGGGATGATGCTAGGAGTGCGTCTAGGTAGCAACGAAATGGGTTATTATGCATACACTGGAAATGTGGTGCAGTTTAGGGTTACGCCCTAAGAGTTTGTCTTTAACAGACTTTTAGATTGAAATGGGTTGTAACAAGTCTGATGTAATGTTTTATTTTAATACTTTCCTTTGTTCTTAGATATTAAATCTTTCAAATAAAATAATAATATTTTAAATAAGCGGTATTTGATAACTGTTTTGAAGAATTGGTTAAGGGAGATGTGTAGTAACACCCAAGATCCAGGCCCAGTTAATCGGGTTGATTGAGGGCGTTACATCATATATTAGAACGTAAATGAACTATACAAACATTGCTGAGTCGAGAGTTGTAGGTTGGATGTTTTATCACTCTTCGAGACTTTAAGATCTATTGATACCTGTACACAAAATAAACAAATCGTATGCTAAGCGATAAAGCTCAATATTCATGATTCAAGTAAATAAAACAATAAATTTAACATGTATAATAGTCTAATTTCAACCATTTCATGTCTCATATACTAAGTTTATGCACAATTTCATTTGACAATTCACATGAACATATATTACCTTGCTCTCAAATAACAAGTCTATTCCACTTTCATTTCACAACATACCCATTGTTCATTTCATTATCTCATTCTTTCTTGAATCTGTTGATTCGTTCATATCCAAATCGGCTCTTAGGGCTTGTATAAACTTGTTTGTATGATCTTTCACATGTTATCATTTGCTACATTTCATATATATACATAATATACCAATTTCAATCACATTTCATATCAATAATCGTTTAGTCAACTTATGTTATGTAATCCCTATTAATCGGACATGGACTCAAAATGGATCCATGAATAATCCAACCATCACACCAATCTAGCACTCAGTGCCTCATCAAAATGTCTGAAGTAAAAACTTTACTCCATGCCTCATCGATATAACCAAAGTAAAATGTACTTCACACCTTGTCGAATGCTCGAAGTATAATATGTGTTTCGTGTCTCATCGATATAAATTGAAGTATATTCCCGTACACAAATCTAATCCTATGGCATGCCAACTATGCCCAACTTTACCCAAGATAGTTAATAAGGTACTAATGTTCCAATTACTCATATATTCATGAACACATATATCATAGTTCATATCATGCTCATTTATGCTATGTTCAACTCAATTAAATTCAATTCTCGACATCCTATATCGTCATATAAAAATTGAGTCATGAGACAAGTAATAAGCTTACCTCGATAACCAGTTTTTCAACAATAATGTATGTATTACAACATATATATATTGAACTCAAATCATAAGAGTACAAACTATAGTTTTTGTTACTCATCTATGGCTCTCGCTTTTCCTTTCTCTCAAGGCAGCCCAATATCATCTTTAGCTATTTTTGATAATTCAATTACAAAAACAATATTAGTTCAAACTCAAATTAGATTAAAATAAAATATCAACATATTTTGCATTCTATTCGTTTTAGTCCTTATATATGAAATACCATATCCCACAATTCACTTAATCAGATTTAAGTTTAGTTTAATAAATATAATACAAAGGCCTCATACTATCAATATTTATTATTAAACCTTTAAGTTTTCATCTCATACAATTTAGTCCTTATTAATGCATAATATAGTTATACAATCTATACTTAATTCTAGACTAAATCAACACTTTTCACTTAAAGTTCAACATGATTAACTATAATCTTAATCACTATTTATGTGCATGAACTTAAGTGTTAAAATTTCAAAATTTCTTTACGTTTCCAACTATGGAAATTCAATGCAAATTTTAACAACTTTACAATTAAACGTTTGGGCTACTTCAGTCTATCATTATTTAACAAGATTTGAATTAAAAATTTGAAAGAAAGTCACCTATCTTCTTGACATAAGTACGACAATGGAGGAAATAAGAAAGGTGAAGCCTCCTTTTTTTTTTATTTCCTTTGAGTTTTCAGTGGAGAAAGAGGGAGAATTATGATGATAAGATTTTCTCTTTCCACTTTCATGTTAATATATTTAATAGGAATAATTTCATGTTTAATTTAAGTAACCTTTATTAATACATTAATATAAAACATTTAATTAGCATTATTCCTCAATGATAATGGATGGTTTTAATCATGCAATCTCACTAACTTAACACTAATTGGCCCAATTATCATTTAATCCTTAGTTTAATTGCCATTTAAGGCATTTGCCAATTTGAAAATCAATTTCCTTTCTAATTTTGTCACTAATCAATTTAGTCCCTGTACTATTTTTTTATTAACCAATTTCATTTAATAACACTTAACAATTCGACATTTTTGATCCATACTATAACTCGTAATTATTCTATTCTAATTATTTACTAACTTGGTCTGGTAAACCCTATCTAAATCCAAATTTTTAAGTCATCGTTAAAAAATTGGGTCGTTACAGCCTTATCGAAACATCTGAAGTATAAATTATGCTCCGTGCCTCATTGGTACAGATCGAAATAATTTGTGCTTTGTACCTCATCGGAATGCTTGAAGTATAATATGCACTTTACGCCTCATCAGTACAAATCGAAGTATAATCTCGTACACTAATTCAATTCTATGGTATGTCAACTTTACCCAACATTACCCGAGACAATTAACAGGGTAATCAATGTTTCAAACATATATATAATCAAGATCACCAATCATAGTTTCATATAAAACCAATTATACTATACTCAATCCAATTCAATTTATATTATCATCACATACATATCACCACATTTTTCACAAGTGACTAACCATGCCATACTTACCAATATAATGAGACAAGTAGAGACATTACCTCAATCAAGCTAGTTGTAACAAGTCATATGAATACATGTATATGCATTTAATTCCAATATTAGGAGCACAAATCATAATTGTTACTCGTCCACAACTCCCGCCTTTCCTTTCTCTTAGAATGGACTGATGCCATGTTTAGTTACATTGGATAATTCAATTACAAAAATGGTATTGGTTTACACTCAATCACATGAAAAACATATAATCAAACTTATTTTTCATTTTATTCCTAATATCCAAAATGTTCATATTTTTTGATAGTTAACATCGAACCAAAATCTGATTTCATATCCTTCTATTAGGGACCTTGTACTTCAAATTTATAGCATAATTTCATAACAATTTTTATTTTATTCAATTTAGTCTCTACTTTAAAAAAATAACTATTAAGCTTAGTTAAATTTCTCATCTCTAAGATGCCAACAAACACTCGGATGTCTTCATTAAGTCCATCCTCAAACCTCTTACACATGTAGCTTCAATGGATACGAATTCCAGCGCATATTTGATGAGTTTCACGAACTTGTGTTCATACTCCGTCACAATCTTATAACCTTGCTTCAACACTAAAAATCCCTTCCTTTTTTGATCCCTGAACATCTGGCTAATATACTTTTTTTCGAAAATCTTCTTGGAAAAATTCCCAAGTTACTCTTTCCCTCGGTACCACAAACATGAGATTATTCCACCAATGATATGCTGAATCTTGTAAAAGTGACACCACACACTTCACGCATTCTTCATGTGTGCATGATAATTCATCAAATACCCCGATGCCATTTCTAGCCAAAATTCTACTCTCTTTGGATCATTATCTATGCTAGCCCGAAATTCCTCGGCCTCTTGTTTCTAGATCTTGTCTACCAGAGGCTTCTCTCTTCTAAACATGTTCGTGTCTTACGGAGCTACTGAGGCATACTGAGGAATCAGGGGAGGTCGGGGAGGTAGAGTGTTCGGGTTCTCACGAACGAACTTCGGGTACCAAGCATCCATCATCGGGAGGTAGGCTTTTCTAGCCCCTTCGCCTTGGCCCATAGTCATGGGCTCACTCTCAACTGGCGCAGTCCCTTCGGTGAGAGCCGGCGCATTACTTTCCATATCATCCATCGTGGCTCTATCAGGATCCATTTACTATATAGAAACACAATTTATAATCGTCAGAATTCATCACACTATCAATGTACAATTATGGCATGTATAGCTAGACTCGTACTCTCGCTAGGTTAGTCCTAGAACTGACAAACCATAGCTCAGATACCAGTAAATGTAACAATCTATACCCGTAACCCACGCCAGGTCGGAGTACAAGGCATTAACTAACTTTATCTCATGCATACAAACAATCTCAAGTCACCTAGACTTAGTCCAAATTAAAAAATTTTCAATTTCTACTTTAAACTTTTTATTATGAGCCTGTGAACCCCAAATCGAAGGGTTAAAAACTATTCGAAACCATTCTGGGTCCTTAAACCAACCTTAAGAAATTTTCCTTAAAATAGGGCATATGCCCGTTGGGAAGGGTAACACGCCCGTGTGACCATTTCGACATGGTCGTGCTAGTGGTCCGTATGTCTTACACGACCTAAGCTCCCTGGGACACGCCCGTGTCCCACTGCCGTGTGGAGTTAAATTCTAATTCACACCTACAGGGGTTTTCACATGGCCAGACACACGCTCGTTTCAATGTCCCGTGTCCCTCACACGGCCACGACACGCCCGTGTCTTAACTCGTGTGCAAAAACCTAGGTATTCTGTTTCTAACGTCAGCATTCCTAAATTATCACACGGCCAAGACACACGCCCCTGTACTAGGTCGTCTCCTCTACACAGCTGAGACACATGGCCGTGTCTCTATCGGTATGTTTATTATCATGCATACTAACTTGAAATTTTTATGTGCAAGGGTCACACGGCCGGGCCATACGCCCATAGGGCTGACCGTGTGTCGCACACGGCTTAGACACATGCCCGTGTGTCTACCCAAATGGGCAATATAAGGCTATTTACTAAACCTCATTGCCACCCTTGCATACCTATTTTCACGCAAATACCAGCCAATACCAAAACAAGCATAATTTCCAAAATCAAATCAGCCACAATAGACATTCATTCAACCATGTAGATGCAACTTTTATAAACTCAAAATAAATATTAGCCATCCTTCATGGCTTAATACTAAGTGTGGGATCTATCCCAAGCTAACACATTTGACCAAATCTCCAAGACTCAAAATAATAAGTTCTAATCCTATACATGCCATATTCAAAAATATAAATCCAACTATACCGAATGTTTCGGCTGATAGTGTGATCGATATCTGACTTCCGGTGATCCTTGAGCTTATTAGGCGGCACTGAAAGAAATGGAAAGGAAAGGAAGTGAGCATAAAGCTTAGTAAGTTGAATATAGATAAATATACAACAATAAGTTTATAATTTACAAACAAATTATGATACCAAAGTGGGCATAAGCAAGACTTACTCTTTACTTCATACAAATCACATAGCATATACAATGAGTTCACATCTTATACACATGTATCACTTGGGTATCTGCAATACTCACAATACGGTTATACTTTTCTCATTAACTAAAATTTATAACTCTCGTTGTTGAACCATTCGGAACACTACCGTATATTTCATAGGCCTCAACATGGGTAAAGTACCGATGCCATGTCCCAGACATGGTCTTACACTAGCTCTCACATAACCGTGTTGATGCCATGTCCCAGACATGGTCTTACACTGACACATCTCATAACCGATGCATGATCCAGACATGTCTTATACTTGCTTACGTCCCAAGGCTGATGCATGTCCCAGACATGTCTTACACTAGCGCTCGTCTCAATGCCGATGCCATGTCCTGGACATGGTCTTACACTGGCTCACATAATGTGGCTGATGCATGTCCCAAACATGTCTTACCCTAGCTCACACAAATGACCCAAGTGATACGGCATGAATATCCGGTTTACTTCCTAAGGCCGCAATGGGAATTCTACTATCTCAATGATCATTACACATTCTCAATCTCGAAATCAAGAAATTCCAATCTCGAAATCAAGCAATTTAGGCCATATCTATTCAATAACAATTTAAATACGGATAGTAGCATTGTAGTTATATTATTTACATACAACTTACCTTGGATTTCAAAATATCGCGAATATACGGTTTAGTCGATTTGCTTGGCTTTCTCTCGGTCTTGGTTCTGATTTGACAATTCTTGATCTATATTAGCAAAATACACTCGTTTAGTCACTAATTAAAATTAGGCAGTTGAAAATTCACATTTTCGGTAAAATGACCCTAGACTTTGGCAAAATGACCATTTTACCGCTATGCTCAAAAATCGATTTTTATCAAATTTCTTCACCTCTTAAGCTTAGCTGAACTCTTTTTACTCTTATAGCAACCTAAAATTCCCACTATTTCACACACTTATCACTTATTTTGCAAAACTTATGCAAGATAGTCCCTTTAGGTGTTTTCATGCTAACACATTTCACAAAAGTTGTTTATAAGACAATCAAGACTCATTTTCTTCCACAAAAACTCAGCAAAAAATACAAATTATTTCATGGCAAAACCCTAAACTCTTGATCATTTTGCAAGATAGCACCCTCATTTAAAAACTCATGCTTCAAGGGTCTCAAAAGTACAAAGATATTTCAGAAAAGCCATTAGGATCACTTACTTGTGAGTGCTTCAAGTTGCTGCAAATTTTTTAAGCTTAAAACCCCAACAATGCCTGATATTTTTAGCTAAGAAAAAATGGGAAATGGGGTGATATCATTTCCTTTTTCTATTTTTTATTTTAGTCAAAATTAGTCACCTAATTCCACCAAAAATTGAATTTTTTTACCACACATGTCTCCTATGGCCAGCCACCCTATTTCTAGGGGTCTAATTACCCTTTAAAGGCCCCAATTTAGGTTCTCTAGCTATTTAACACCTTTAGCTATCAATTTAGGACTTTACACTTTATATGATTTAGTCCTTTTTCACAATCAGGCTCACAAACGTCAAAATTAACTCACCAAAATTTTCATGTACTAATATAAACATGCTATGACTCCAAAATAATAATAAAATAATCTATCAAACTTCAAATTTGTGGTCTCGAGACCACTATTCTGACTAGGTCCTAAATCAAGCTATTACATTTCTCCCTCTAGGGATTTTCGTCCTCGAAAATCTTACCAGTGAATAAGTTCGGGTACTGATCTCTCATAGTCTCCTCGAGTTCCCATGTGGCTTCCTCGACTCCATGTCTATGCCACAAAACCTTCACAAGTGCTATATTCTTATTTCTCGACTGTTTGACTTCCCGAGCCAAAATCTTGACCGATTCCTCGCCATAAGTCATGTCTGGAAGAATTTCAACCTCTATCAGCTTAATCACATGAGACAGGTCTGATCTATATCGACATAGCATGGACACATGAAATACATCGTGAATCTTTTCCAATTCTGGTGGCAAATCCAATCGGTAGGCAATTGGCGCTACTTTCTCGGTAACTACATAAGGTCCTATGAAACGAGGACTCAACTTGTCTTTTCTACCAAATCTGAGGACTTTCCTCCACGGAGGTACTTTTAAAAATTCCTTATCACCAAATTGAAACTCAATTTCCTTTCATTTCAAATCCGCATAAGATTTCTATCTATCCGAGGCATCCCTCAAGCAGTCACGAATCACTCTAACTTTCTTTTCAGTCTCCTTAATTAATTCGACCCCGTGAATTTGACCCACTTTAAGCTCAGTCCAATATAAGGGTGTTTGGCACTTTCACCCATATAATGCCTCATAAGGCGCCATTTTCAGACTTGTCTAATAACTGTTATTATAGGCGAATTCAACCAACAGTAGATACTTTCCCAACTACCTTGGAACTCATGGACGCAACACCGTAACATGTCCTCTAATATCTGAATTACTCTCTCTGACTGACCGTCGGTTTGCGGAAGGAAAACTATGCTAAAATTCAACTTTGTTCCCAGAACCTCTTGTAACTTTTTCCAAAACCTCGAGGTAAATCTCGGGTCTCTGTTTGAAACAATCGATATAGGCACTCCGTGTAATCTCACAATCTCGAAAACATACAAGTCAGCTAATCTCTCAAGGGAGTAATTGGTACGCACTGGTATAAAATGTGCCGACTTTGTTAGCCTATCCACAATAACCCAAACAACATCTTTTTTCTTCGGGGTTACCGATAAACCGGTCACAAAGTCCATAGTGATCCAATCCCACTTCCACTTGGGGACCATGATAGGATGAAGTAGACCCGAAGCCACTTGATGTTCAGCCTTTACTTGTTGACACACTAGGCACTTAGACACAAAATCTAAAATATCTCTTTTCATACCTGACCACCGATACATTTTCTTAAGGTCATTGTACATTTTCACACTGCCCAGGTGGATGGACAAATAACCACTATGTGCTTCTCTCAGACTCTTCTGAATAAGCTCATTGTCCTTGGGTACATAAACTCTGTCTCTGAACATTAAACATCCATTGGTACCAGTACAAAAATCTGATTCAATTCCCGACTCACACTGAGTTCTCTTGGCTTGCAATTTCTCATCACCTTTCTGAGCTTCTTGGATCTCTTGAAGAAACGTCGATCTAGCTCTCATCTCTGTTAGAATTGTACCATCATCAGACAATGTCATATTGATATTCATTGCTCTCAGCGCAAATAACGATTTTCTACTTAAAGCGTCGGTGACTACATTCGCCTTTCTCGGATGGTAGTCGATAATCAATTCATAGTCCTTTATCAGCTCTAACCACTGTCGTTGCCGTAAATTCAATTCCTTTTGAGTCATCAAGTACTTTAAGCTCTTATGGTCGGTGAATACCCGACATTTCTCCCTATACAAATGATGTCTCCAAATTTTCAATACGAACACGATGGTGACCAAATCTAAATCATGTGTCGGGTAGTTTTTCTCATGTGGCTTCAGTTGTCTTGAAGCGTAAGCTATGACCTTACCTTCTTGCATAAGCACGCTCCCCAAACCATTTAAAGAGGCATCGCTATATACTACAAAGTCCTTGCCTGACTCCTGTTGTACTAATATTGGGGCTTTGGTCAACAAAGCCTTTAATTTCTCGAAACTCTGCTGGCACTTTTCTATCCATTCAAATTTGACATCCTTTTGTATTAGTCTCGTCATCGGCGTAGCTATCATACAGAATCCGTTTAATAACCGTCTATGGTATGCGACCAACCCCAAAAAGCTTCAAACCTCTGTCACATTCTTCGAAGGTTTCCATTCAACAATAGCCGAGACCTTACTTGGGTCAACTCAGATCCCGTCTCCTGACACAAGTTATCCTAGAAAACCGACCTTCTTAAGCCAAAATTCACTCTTACTGAACTTGGCATGCAATCTCTTGTCTCTCAAGGTTTTCAACACAACTCTCAGATGCTCTGCGTGCTCGCTCTCATCACGCTAATAAATCAATATGTCATCGATAAAGACGACGACAAATTTATCCAAATATGGCCTAAAAATGCTGTTCAACAGATCCATAAATACCACCAGGGCATTAGTCAAACCAAAAGGCATAACAAGGATTCATAATGCCCATATCTCGTCCGAAAAGCAATCTTTGGTACATCTTGCTCTTTTACTCTCAACTGGTAGTACCCGAATCTTAGATCAATCTTGGAAAATACAGTGGCCCCTTTCAACTGATTGAACAAATCATCGATTCTTGGCAAAGGATATTTGTTCTTCGCCGTCACCTTATTGATTTGTCTATAGTCGATACATAATCTCATCGACCTGTCTTTCTTTTTCACGAAAAGTACCAGAGCACCCCATGGTGAAAAACTTGGTCTCGCAAAACCCTTATCCATTAGCTCTTGCAACTGTGCTTTCCACTCTTTCAAATTGGTTGGAGCATCCTATACGGAGCAATCGAGATGGGCGTCGTACCGGGAACCAACTCAATTCCAAACTCGATTTCCCTCACTGGAGGTAGTCCAGGTAATTCTTCCGGGAACATGTCTGTAAACTCACAGACCACTGGTACCGATTCAATCTTCAACTCAGACACTTGAGTATTCAACACAAAAGCTAGATAGGCCTCATATCCTTTCCTCAAATATTTTTCAGCAGTTAAAGACGATATTACTACAAGCAGATTATCTGATCCATCGACTCCAACTCGAAGAACATTCCCGTCTTCACATTTCAACTCAATAACTTTCTTCCTATAGTCCATTACAACACTATGAGAAGTCAACCAATCCATCCTAAGGATTACGTCAAATTCATTAAACGGTAATAACATTAAGTTAGCCGAAAAACAATAACCTCTAATTGTCAAAGGAAAATCCTTACATACTTGGTCCACTAATACATATTTGCTTAAAGGGTTAGACACTTTGATCACAAACTCAGTGGACTCTACTAGCATGCTCATACGAGGTACCAATTCCATACAAATATAAGAGTGGGTAGATCCTGGGTCAATTAATACAACAACAGATATATCATGGATAGAAAAAGCACCCGTGATCACATCAGGAGACTCTGCCTCTTTTCGAGCTCAAATAGCATAAGTTCTTGTGGCACTCTACCCTCGAACCTCACTGCAGCGTCTCTGGGTGCACTTGTGCACTTCTACTAGAAGCCTCGCTTTCCGGGTTCTTTTGTGGTCTACCCCTCAATGGAGCACTGCTTGCCTTTACTTCTTGTTTTTTCTCTCCCATTTCAGCGCAATAACAAATAAAGTGGTCTAGTGACCCACACTTGTAGCAACCCCTCTCATTTCCTCGACACTTGCCAAAATGATGCCTGCCACACTGCGAGCATTCTGGCCTATTTGGTTGAGCACTATCGACACTCACGATAGAAGCGGCTTGGGCCCTTGAAGTTGCGTTCTGCCAATTCTTGTTTCTATTTGAAAACCCCACCGAAACATTCGATCGGGTAGCAAACTCTTTTGATATTTTAGACGATAACTGATATGATTTCCCCATCTGTCTCTTCTTTGAATCCCACGACTCAATAGCTGATTTTCTCCTTTCTTTTACTAGCTCCTCAACCTTGCATGCTCTCTCGATGAGTACTACAAATTCTCTTATCTCTAAGATGCCAACAAACACTCAGATGTCTTCACTAAGTCCATCCTCAAACCTCTTACACATGGTAGCTTCAGTGGATACGCATTCCCATGCATATTTGCTGAGTTTCACGAACTCGCGTTCATATTCCCTCACAGTCTTATTACCTTGCTTCAAATCCAAAAATTCCTTCCTTTTTTGATCCATGAACCTCTAGTTAATATACTTTTTTCAAAACTCTTCTTGGAAAAATTCCCAAGTTACTTTTTCTCTCGGTACTATAGACACAAGAGTATTCCACCACTGATATGCCGAATCCCGTAAAAGTGACACCACACACTTCACGCATTCTTCAAGTGTGCATGATAATTCATCAAATACCATGATGGCATTTTCTAGCCAAAATTCTGCTCTCTTTGGGTTATCATCTATGCTAGCCCCAAATTCCTCGGCCCCTTGTTTCAGAATCTTGTCTACTGGAGGCTTCTCTCTTCTAAACATGTCTGCGCCTTGCGGAGCTACTGGGGCATATTGAGGAATCGGGGGAGGTGGAGTGTTCGGGTTTGCACAAACGAACTCCGTATACCAAGCATCCATTATCCGGAGGTAGCCTTCTCTAGCCCCTCTGCCTTGACCCAGAGTCACGGGCTCACTCTCAACCGGCACGGTCCCTTAGGTGGGAGCCGGGGCATTACTTTCCACGTCATCTGCCGTGGCTCTATCAGGATCCATTTACTCTATAAAAACATAATTTATAATCGTCAGAATTCGTCACACTATCAATGTACAATTATGGCATGTATAGCTAGACTCGTACACTCGCTAGGTTAGTCCTAGAACCGACTAAACCATAACTCTGATACCACTAAATGTAACACCCTATACTCGTAACCCACACAGGGTCGGAGTACGAGGCATTACCTAACTATATCTCATGCATACAAACAGTCTCAAGTCACCGAGACTTGGTCCAAATTAAATTTTTTTCAATTTCTACTTTAAACTTCTTATTATGGGCCAATGAGCCCCAAATCGACCGTTAAAAACTATTCGGAACCATTCTGGGTCTTTAAACCAACCTTAAGAAATTTTCCTTATAATAGGGCACACGCCGGTGTAGAAGGGTAACACGCTCGTGTGACCATTTCGACATGGTCGTGTTGGTGGTCCTTGTGGCTCACACGGCCTAAGCACCTTGGGACACATACGTGTCCTACACCCATAAGGAATTAAATTCTAATTCACACCTACAGGGGTTTTCACACGACTAGACACACGCCCGTGTCAATGTCCTGTGTCCCTCACACTGCCACGACACGCCCGTGTCTTAACCCGTGTGCAAAAACCTGGGTATTCTGTTTCTGACGTCAGCATTCTTATATTATCACACGGCCAAGGCACACGCCCGTGTACTAGGCCGTGTCCTCCACACGGCTGATACACACGGCCGTGTCTCTGCTTGTGTGTTTATTATCATGCACACTAACTTGAAATTTTTAAGTGCAGGGGCCACACGGTCAGACCATACGCCCATAGGGCTGACCGTGTGTCGCACACGGTGTCTACTTGTGTGGGAAATATAAGGCTATTTACCAAACCTCATTTCCACCCTTGCATACCTATTTTCACGCAAATACCAGCCAATACCAAAACAAGCATAATTTTCAAAATCAAATCAGCCACAATAAACTCAAAATAAATATTAGCTATCTTTCATGGCTTAATACTAAGTGTGGGATCTATCCCAAGCCAACACAATTGGCCAAATCTCCAAGTCTCAAAATAATAAGTTCTAATCCTAAACATGCCATATTCAAAAATATAAATCCAACTATACCGAATGTTTCAGCTGATAGTGTGATCGATATCTCTGACTTCTGATGATCCTTGAGCTAGTTACGCGGCACTGAAAGAAATGGAAAGGAAAGGGAGTAAGCATAAAGCTTAGTAAGTTGCATATAAATAAATATACAACAATAAGTCTACAATTTACCAACAACTTATGATACCAAAGTGGGCATAAGCATGACTTACTCTTTTTTTCATACAAATTACATAGTATATATAATGAGTTCACATTTTATACATATGTATCACTTAGGTACCTGTAATACTCATAATACGGTTATACTTTTCTCATTAACTTAAATTTATAACTCTCGCTGTTGAACCATTCGGAACATTATCGGATATTCCATAGCCCTCAATCATGGGTAAAGTGCCGATGCCATGTCCTAGACATGGTCTTACACTAACACATCTCGTAGCCGATGCATGTCCTAGACATGTCTTATGCTGGCTTACGTCCCAAGGCTGATGCATGTCCCAGACATGTCTTACACTAGCACTCGTCTCAATGTCGATGCCGTGTCCCAGACATGGTCTTACACTGGCTCTCATAATGTGGCCGATGCATGTCCCAGACATGTCTTACACTAGCTCACACAAATGACCCAAGTGATACAGCATGAATATCTGGTTTACTTCCTAAGGCCCCAACGGGAATTCTACTATCTCAATGATCATTACACATTCTCAATCTCGAAATCAAGCAATTCATGAAATATCTATTCAATGAAAATTTAAATACTGATAGTAGCATTGTAGTTATATTATTTACATACAATTTACCTCAGATTTCAAAATGTAGCGACTATAGGGTTTAGTCGATTTACTTGGCTTTCCCCCGGTCTTGGTTCAGATTTGACAATTCTTGATTTATATTAGCAAAATACACTCGTTTAGTCACTAATTACAATTAGGCAATTGAAAATTCATATTTTCGGTAAAATGACCCTAGACTTTGGCAAAATGACCATATTACCGCTATGCCCAAAAATCGATTTTTATCGAATTTCTTTGCCTCTTAAGCTTAGCTGAACTCTTTTTAATCGTATAGCAACCTAAATTCCCACTATTTCACACACTTATCACTTATTTTGCAACTTATGCAAAATAGTCCCTTTAGGTGTTTTCATGCTAACACATTTCACAAAAGTTGTTTATAAGACAATCAAGACTCATTTTCTTCCATAAAAACTTAGCAAACAACACAAATTCTTCATGGAAAAACCCTAAGCTCTTGATCATTTTGCAAGATAGCACCCTCATTTGAAAACTCATGCTTCAAGGGTCTCAAAAGTACAAAGATATTTTAGAAAAGCCATTAGGATCACTTACTTGTGAGTGCTTCAATTTGCTGCAAATTTTTGAAGCTTAAAACCCCAAAAATGGCTGATATTTTCAGCTAAGAAGAAATGGGAAATAGGGTGATATCATTTCCTTTTTCTATTTTCTATTTTAGTCAAAATTGGTCACCTAATCCCACCAAAAATTGAAATTTTTTACCACACATGTCTCCTATGGCCGACCACCCTATTTCTAAGGGTCTAATTGCCCTTTAAAGGCCCCCAATTTAGGTTATCTAGCTATTTAACACCTTTAGCTATCAATTTAGGACTTTTACACTTTTTGCAATTTAGTCCTTTTTCACAATCGGGCTCACAAACGTCAAAATTAACTCACTAAATTTTTCATGTACTAATATAAACATGCTATGACTCCAAAATAATAATAAAATAATCTATCAAACTTCAGATTTGTGGTCCCGAGACCACTATTCCGACTAGGCCCTAAATCGGGCTGTTAGACTTAAGGTGTACATTGTATGGTTTTATTTACATTTCAAAATAATAAAATTCTATTTACTTCTATTCTATCTCTTATGCTGCTTAGCACATTTTGGATTGCTACTTAATAAACTTATGCACAGACTAGAATAGGCCATTTTCCGTCCTCTGTATTCATAACAGCCTGATGCGACGCTCCCTTGGCGTAACCTTAACATTATCTTTCTATGCATTTTCCTTTACAGACCTAAAAATAGAAACAACTTTTGTAAGTTCATAGAACTTAGTAAGATAAACCTTAGAATATGTTTTTCATTCATTCTACATTGCATGTGTTATTACACATCCTTGGGGTATTTCTTGACCTTTGCTCATTCTTTGGCGGGTACAATACTGAGGCTACCATCTTTCTTTCTTCAGAACCATTTTTCCTTATCTTAAGCATTGTAACACTCCTAATCCGTCTCCGTCGTCAAATTAAGGTTACGAAGCATTACCATGCAAATAAAAAAAACAAAGTCATTTAATATTAATTACTTAAAACTCATTACAACCCTATCAAACATATACATCTGGGCCTTAAATTAGGCCTTCGAAGCCCTAAAAGTAGTTTGGTATTAATTTGGGACTATATTGAAACAATTTAGAAACTTTGGGAAAAGGTTGAAAATTTTGAAAACAAGGATCACACGATCGTGTGACATAGCTTAAACCATGTAGTGCTAAAAATGAGACACATGACCATGTCCCAGCTCGTATCTTAAACCGTGTAACTCATTAAGTTAGGTCATACGGCCATGTCGTAGGCCATGTGACAAACCGGGTAACTCTCTGACTTGTGACACACAGTCATGTTGTAGGCTGTGTAACTCACTAACTTGATACACACAGTCATGTCTTAGGCCATGTGGTACTCACATCTAAAATAATAAGTGATACACGGCCGTGTAGCCAGGTCGTGTGTGTCACACAGCCGTGTGATAGCCCGTGTCACAAGTTGTGTGCTCCATGATTTGACCATATAAACAAGTCTTTTCAAGACCAAAACATACCCAATCATCCACCTCTATTTGTGCATACATGCAATAGACCTAAACATCTTTCAAACACATCTAAACATACAATTCAAACAACTTATTTCATCTAACCAATATGTCATTCAAAGGTACCACATTTATACCAAAACAACTTCAATCAAACAAGGCTATAATGCCACATATCAAGCACAAAACATAGTCAATTTAGCTTCCTAATGAATCAATTATAACCATTCACTTTTCATAATAAACATACCAAAAGGGACCATATATTACAAGTACTTAAAAATGACTAAAAGACTTAAACTTGCCTAAGCATTATAAGTCTAACATACAAAATACCTACTCCAGAGACATATTCATACCAAGTTGATCACTAACATATTCAAAACTACCATAATATAAAGTCCTATACATGTCATTTATAACCTTGGCCAAAATGACTCAAAAACTATCGAGATGATTGCTGGATAATGTGATAGTACTCTGACAAGCTTCCAACCTATCGAGCTTTCAATAATCCACAAAATAAAGGAAAATAACTATGTAAGCAACTAGTGCTTTGTAAGCTCGTATAAACTCAAACATAACTTATCATTCTTAAGCTCAATTTATAAAATGTGCATAACATCTTTACCATACTCATAAGCTTAATACAATCCTATAAGCATCACCAAACTCACAAATTAGTACGCTCATATAGAATGCATATAACCATTTCACAGATGAATTTTCATGAACATAACATTCATCACATAATCATTTAGTTCCCTTCAATTCATTTGCATTCATCCAAGTTTACCTTTCATAAGTATATGAGCAATTATCCATTTGAACACATGTTTTTCCAATTACCTTTACTTACTCATTGAACCATATAGAATTTCATTGGATGCGTGGGAATTCTCACACTTAGTGTGCCTTTCCATATAATCGTAACCATTCCTTTTCAATAGTGCTCACACGAGCTGTGAAATGGGCCTGCGCACATGAGTTGTGGGTCGAAATGTTAGCTATAGGATGCTGCTCACACAAGCTGTGGAGAATCTGCAACAAACGCAGGACCTAAGCCATCGATAAGACATTCAAGACCAGCACCCGAAACATGAAATCCCTAATGACATGTCATTCATATTTTAAGAAATCATAAGGTTCAAATGAGATTATTTATCCGTCAATTACTCAAAACATCAATATATATTTTCAAGTCAGTTTATAACTAACATAATATATTAGATAATCAATCAAACTATATTTAGTAAGATTTTAATTTATACGAACTTACCTCGATAACTATAATCGCAAAAGTAAAGTTAGAGACTAATTTGAAACCTTTGCCTTTCCTCGATTTAAGTCGCGTTGTTGTTTATCTTGATCATAAAGAAACAATTTCATTTAATTATTATAATTCCAACATTTTAATAAGTAATTTTATGCAATTAAACGCTTTTATTATCAATTTACAAATTTACCCCCAATACTCTAACTTTCTTACAATTTAGTCCCTAAATTCTTAACTTGCAACTTCACTATTTTTCTAACTAAAACATGCTAGCCGATTTTTCTAGGGGTCTTGAACAGCTATAATTACCAATAATTCACATTAAAACCCAAACAATTTTACACTTTCAACACTTTAATCTCTAATCCAACATTCATAAAAAATTACTTATCAAAACATGTTCATTTAACAACTAAATTTAATAATCTATCAATTGACATCACCAATTCATCAATTTCATTCCTAACATATCCCTCACCTTTAATAGTTTTACAAATTAACCCTTAGGCTGAATAGTTTAAGCTAAAACGAGCTCAAAAACATAAAAATCATTAAAAACGGGACAAATTTACATACCATGCACTAGCAAATAGCTTGACCAAAACTTGCTTCCTTCTCTAATAGTGTAATTAGTTTTGGGGAAAGAAAAATAAAGAAGATGATACTCCATCCATCTTTTATTTACTTTGTTTAATTATTTACTAATTTACATTTTTACCCTTAAAAATCATTTAAACTACCATAATACCTATCCATAAACATCCATTAATTTTAAATGTGGTATATTTACCATATAAGTCCATGAATTCATCTTATTAAAGCTTTTTAATCTACTTAGCTAATAGAAATAAACTTTTCACCTTTTTCAGTTTAGTCCCTTTTACCTAATTAACCACTTAGACCTGAAAATTTCTTAATGAAAATTTAATACTATCTTAAATTAACCCTATAGACATTAAATAAATATTAAAATATTCATTCCCTTGTTAGAATTGTGGTCCTGAAACAACTATTTCTAACACTATTAAAAATGGGCTGTTACAAGCGTACTACACTTAACATCTCATTACTTTCTATATCCTTTTTTTTTAAAATTTCACCTTATTATCAGACCTGGTATCTTCTTTCATACTTACTGGTCTTATCATTTTCTTTGGGCGAGGTAGACTAAGCCCAATACTAACTTAGAATTCGTCCAGATTTTCCTTACTTCTATGCACTCTCTATACTTGTCCGTTGTAATTATACGGGGTTTACCCAAAGGCGTTCTCTTCAGATGGTCATCACGAGAGTCATTCTTCAGATTACGCTATAAGGGCGTTCCTTTTAACAGAGACCACCATAAAGGATTCCTTTTATGAAAATTGGTGTTTTTGATGATTGGGATTTGCCTAAACTTGCTGTCGTGAGGATTTCCCCTCGACGCCTAGTACTCACCCAACCGTGCTTTAAATCTTTTCCATATGATGTCATAGCTCATCCATGGTCTTACACTATCTGGTCTTCAAAGTGCCATAGACTTTTCCTTTCAAAGATTCGTGTTTTTAGTCTTGGTGAAACCTTTTAAACGACTCCGAAGAAAGACACAGACACATCAGGTAAACTTATACTTGACAGACTCATTGACATTTAATTTGTTTATATCCACAGAACGCACATAAACACGTTTTACTCATTCAGACACATTAATCATTGACCTCAGAGATCATATCCATTTTCCATATGAATCATTCATACAAGTTAATTAGACATACATTTCTCATAGAATCATCATATCACGCATTTTTAGCTTATTTTTACAGAAGGTTTGAACATGCATAATACATTTGCAAGAGTCGGCTTAGGGACTCACCGCATAACCTAGAAGGCTGTCAAACTTCATATCTAATCCTTCCTTGTGACAACAAAAACTTGAGTTTCAGATCTTTCACTCAACCAAATACTATGGTTTCTTGTCTCATCATACAGAGACACTTTGTTAAAACTCATTCAGGTAACCCTTTACATCTATTTTAACTCAAACATATCACTAAGCCTTATTTTTTCGAGTATACTCACAGATCCGCATTTCCTTAGTAGACAGAGTCATGAAACGTACCTTGTCGGGAGGGAGCTTACTAGCAGGAAACCAGAGTTCCAAAATTGTCTTTTTAGGAGGCATCCCTATTTGCTTAGCCCTTCCGTCCTTAAGAAGGAAGACAACCCTTCTTAACTTAACATGAGTATCCTTTTAACCTAACTCAAGTTTTCATGGGGACTTGATAAATATCACGTCAAGACTGAATTGTCTTATCCAAAATCTATCACTCCCAAGAAACTTACCTGATAGCCTTTAACTTTTCTGGTTCATGCTTGGTTCGTTCCCAACCAAATTTCCTTACAAATCAACTGGTACAGGACCACATTGGTCACTGGAGTTATTATGCCTTCAGCGTGGCCTCATTCCTCATAATCATCCTTTTCGTAACCATCACTTTCGTTTCATTTATCATCCTAATCTGACTAGAAATCCTTGTTTACTTATTTCCATATCAGAGTCTGCCCATTCTATACGCAAAAAATGTATTTGGGCCACTACCTACCACTACTTAGTCAAATATTCTTCCCTATGATTCCTTAACCATTCCTATTATAGAGGGTTGTATAAATAAAACATTCTTGGTTCACCTAGATGAGCCTTTTTGGGTGAACACTTCTTCGCCTATCGTTTTTCTATATAACTATACGTTTAATTCAGAAACTTACACACGCTTTCTATTATTCTTGAATCGTCATATTTAACTTAGCCTTAAGTTTTGTTCCTCTATAATACACCAGAATAAGGTGTCACAGACGCACTCGGAAAGTAACTTATACTTAATCTAATCTTAACAATGGACACTTAAAACTATCATCTTAAGCCTTATTCCAATGGATTATATTTCAAACTTTCAGGACCTCACCTAAAGGCGTACTCGAGAAATTTTATTTCTTAAATAAATCCATCACTTTACTTATTTAGAACTCATTCCAAAATTCTTACTTCTAAAACAACACCCGAATACTAAGGCTTCACCGAGCAGGGTGTTACATATCCATTAATGAAAAATTGATAAACATTTAAGAATTGATAATTCTAAGGCATGGGTAAGCTTAATCAAGCTTAGATAGTCAAGAAAACATAATATTTTTTTTTTAAAAAAGCACTTAAGACCTTAGGGATTTTGGCCCAAATTGCAAAAGAAAATAATAATGAAATAAAGAAAGATGAATACTTCATATTTTCCCCAAACATTTGGTTAATATATTTAATTAGTGGTGTCATTAAGCTTAATTAACTTAGTTTATTAACTATTAATCATGTTTATTTAATAATTAATGTTAATTAATTAAAGGCAAGTGGATGTACATCAAAGTCCACTAACTAATTTCAAATTAATGGTTAAGTAACCTTTTGGTTCTTTGGTTGATTGCTGGCCCTCAAGCATTTTCCAATTTAAAATTTAATAACGATTGAACTTTCTTAATTTAGTCCCTGAATTTTAATTAACAATTTTAATGGTTTATTTTCTTAACTATTCCTTAATATATTTTCATACTAACTTCGTAAATACTCTTATTATCATCTTACGGACTTGGTTGATGGAAATGGGATTCCGAAACTACATTTTTCAATATCGACTAAAGTCAAGTCATTACATGTCATCCATTCATTTGTTCTCGGTTTTCCATTACATTTGGGTTATTGGTGCATTATACTTTTTTGGGTTCCGTGGAAAAATTTTAGGACTACAAATACCTTGTCAACTTTCGGCTCACATGAATTTTTAAAATTAAAACTTTACATGAAGATGATACTCTACACTCTAATTACAAACTAAAAAAAATTTAAAACATAAATACAACCACTCTATCATTAGAACTTTTGGAAAATTTAATTTATAATAAAATATAAAATAATGTAGATACATTCATTCACATGCATAATATCCAAAACATGCATATAATTAAAGAATGACACATCTTATCAATTTTAATTAAACAACAAGAAAAAGAGATAAATTTGATATTTGATTTAGAAAAATTCAGTTTAGCAATTTATTTTGTTGCATAGCGAAAAATAAAAAAAATCTAAAACAAAGCAATTGTGTTATTTATAAAAAAATAAACCTTAACCAAATTTATACATGTCCTTTGAAATAGGTGGTTTGATTCATTTCTTGGCTTTCGACCAATACGATCTTCTTCACTATTCTTGAACTTTAGTTTGCTTAGAATGTGACCTCTATCTTTAAGAACCAATTGCACAAAATGAAAACTTCATTAAATTTCCAATAGGGAAAATTAATTATCTGTCATAAGAACAAAAACCAATAAATTGAACTTTTAAGAAAATATAATTTAACTTAGAATAAATTTAAATTATTTTTCAGTAGAGTAGCCAGTATGTATGTTTATGGCTTGAGCTATGTCCCATTATATTGAGAAAAAAATACAAGAGTTCTAGTTGAATAAATAATATTATTTTAATAGAAAAATACAAATTTCCCTACAAGGAATACCTACCTAGTCTCTAAGACTAGAGTTGCCTCCTACTACATGCCAAATAGACCTCCAATCTCATGTATTGGATACAATTTAATCGATTCAATTGTAAACAATTAAGAGCTGTACTGAGCTAGTAGAGGGATCGTTTGGACATATATAATTAGGGCTTAAAAAATTTGTAATTAAATTTTGACTCTTCGCCTATTAATTACAATATTAATTAGTCATGAAGTCATTCCACTAAAGTATCATGACTGGCTCTTCCTTATTATATACCGTTATGGAAGTAACTAACCAAGAGCTGGTCTAATGACCTCGTCATGAGTGTGTTACCCTCACAGGATATCTTTAATCTCTTTGGGTTAAAATCGTCTACCTAATATGATCATATTTTGTCTCATGGTAATCATTACATTTTCCTTGATGAAAAGTTAATTATTTCCTTGATGAAAAGTTAATTACTAACATATAGTAATTAAATCATTTGTGCTAGACAGATGACCCGCAACCATATTAGTTTCTCATTTATCATGTAATGTAGAAGAGAGGATATCGTTTACCCTTTATTGGGCTATGAATTACACTACTGTAAGTGAATCTATGTCATGTAGAATTTGTATACCCAACGTACCAACCTTGACTCTATAAACCATTGAGCTCAGGCTTTCAAAACATCAAAATATACGATTCACGCACACATAGTTCGCCACTTACTTAGGATTGAGGTAAGTCACACTATGAATATTACAAGCGAAAAAAATACAAAAGCGAATCTGGGGTTTATTCTATTTAGGTCACGTCTGATGTACTATCAATCTAGACAATCACATTTATGTCTCTATCTTCTAGGGTTATTGTAACAGCCCGATTTAGGGCCTAAACAGAATAATGGTTTTGAAACCACAAATACGAAGGAGAAAAATTTATTTTATTACCATTTTAAGGTCTATAGCATGATTGCATGATTGCATGATTGTGTGAAAATTTCATTTAGAAATTTTATCGATAAAGGGTCCAATTTGATATTTAGGACTAAATTGCAAAAGCAGTAAAATGTGTGTTCTAGTTCAAAAAGGTACTAAGTACTTGTGAGTAATGGGTTTTTAAAGTGGAGGTCCTTCGATAATAATTAGACCATTATACTAGTTTGGACAAAAATACCTAAAGGAAGATAAAACACCATAGTTTTTAATGAAGGGTAATTTAGTCATTTCGTAAATAAAATAATAAAATGGGAAAACAAAGCCAAAATTGGTATCATCTTCACCAAGCTTGGCCAAAACTCTCATAAACACCATAGCTAGGGTTTTTCCAACTTTCAAGCTCAATAGTAAGTGCATCCTAGCCCCGTTTTTAATGTTCTTTACATTTTTAAGATCCTCGTAACTCGGTTTTTTACCTATTTTTACTAATATTTTGAGCTAGGGTTTATATTTAAAAATTTACCCATGGATTAAATGCATGTATTTTGATGTTTTATGGATGAATATGAATGTTTGGAGTGTGATAAACAACTTTTACTAAGTGATTTTTGATGAAATTGCATAAAAGGACTAGTTAGTAAAAGTTGTAAAATGTGTATAAGTGTGTGATTTAGTGCAAATTGGAGATTGACATAGTTATGAAAATGGTTCAACTAGGCCTAAAATCTAAGGTAATTGAATAAAAATTATTTTTCGAGCCTAGGGGAAAAATCATAATTTTGTGAAACTTTAGAGGTAAAATCGTAAATTTTTCCATAGGATGTTTTTGGGCTAATTTGAATATTGTGAGCCACTAATAAGTCAAATGTGTTATTATAGATCAAGAAAGACATGGAATCGACCTTGATCGGGGAAAGAAAAAGATATTGGACTAAATTGCAAAATTACTATATTTTGCACCGAGGTAAGTTTGTATGCAAATAATATATCTATTCTTTTTATGTTATTATATTTCATTATTATATAAGATGTGGCTGCCTATAGAATGATCGTTTGATGTAAATTATGAATCGAAATAGACTATGAATGAATTTGTTAACTGTTGAAAAGTGAGGAATTTCTCGGTTGAACCTTCGGAATAGAAATGATAAGAATGATCCATTGTGAGAACAATTGTATAGTACTATGTGCAGGCTACTATGTGTTTAAGATGGTTTTAGGTCACGTGTGTAGTATTAATTGCAGGTTACTACGTGCACTAGATAGTTAGGTCCCATGTGTAGTACTAAGTGCAGGCTACTATGCGTACTCAGAAACTTCAATCGCGTGTGTAGTACTAAGTGCAGGCTACTACCTGTATCAGATGGTTAGGTCACGTGTGTAGTACTAAGTGCAGGCTACTACGTGTATCAGATGGTTAGGTCACGTGTGTAGTACTAAGTGCAGGCTACTACGTGTACCGGATTGGTGGTCGCATGTGTAGTACTAAGTGCAGGCTACTATGCGTACCAGATAGCTTCGGTTACAAGGGTGGTAATATGTGCAGGCAACCGTGTATCTGTTATTATTCTGATGAGTTCAACAAGAAATCGACTAAGTGAAAATACATGTGAACATGACCATGTGATGAATAAGTACAGGTATATGTTTATGGAAATTTATAAGCAATGTAATCGATAGTTGAGTAAACTTTCAGTAAGATGGAATGGAGTAAGTGAAATTATGTAAGAGTGAAATTTGTATTAAAATAGTTTCGTACGATTGCATGCTTTATGTTCTGGTAATGTCTCGTACCCTATTCCAGCGAAGAACACAGGTAAGAGGCGCTACATTTTAGTGGTATCAGAGCTATAGTTTAGGAGGTTCTCGAATTTACATACCATGTGTGGAAGTCTATCTATACATGCCATAAATATACTGTGATAGTGCGATAACTCCCGACAAATTTAAATTGTGTTTTCATATAGTAAATGGATCCCGACCGAGCTGTAGCTGATGATGTAGAAAGTAATGCATCGGCTCCTACACAAGGGACTACGCCAGCTGAGAGTAGACCTGAGACACTTGATCAGGGAGATAGGGCTCGGGAAGCCTTTCTCCTTATGATGAATAATTGGTATACAAAATTTGTCCGAGCAAATCCAAATGCTCAACCTCCTCCACCCCCTCCTATTTCCCAATCGGTTCCCCTAGTTTCTCAAGGTGCCAAAATAGTAAGATTAAGCAAGCCTCTAGTTGATAAAATTCAAAAACAATGGGCTGAAGAATTCAGGGCTAATATAAATAATGATCCAGAGAAAGCAGAGTTTTGGCTTGAGAATTCTATCAAGGTATTTGATGAGCTCTCTTGCACTCTTGAAGAGTATTTAAAACGTGCTATATCTTTACTGAGGAATCCAGCATATCATTGGTGGAAGACATTAGTATCCGTGGTCCCGAAAGAAAGGGTTACATGGGATTTCTTCCACGAGGAGTTTAGAAAGAAGTACATAAGCTAGCGGTTCATTGTTAAAAAACGGAAAGAGTTTCTCAAGCTGAAACAAGGTAAAATGTTTGTGACAAAATATGAACGTGAATTTGTTAGACTCAGCAAGTATGCCTAGGAATGTATGTCTACCGAAGCTATTATGTGCAAGAGGTTTGAGGATGGGTTAAATGAAGACATCAGACTGTTAGTTGGGATCTTAGATTTGAAAGAGTTTGTAGTATTGGTCGGTCAAGCTTGTAAAGCCGAAGAGCTGAACAAAGAAAACAAAAAAGCTGTAAGTGAATCCAGAGATGTAAGAAAGAGGCCAATGTGTAAGTCATTCCAATCCCAGTCAAAGAAGTCCAAAGAGATGAATCCTCGATTGACTGTTTCAGCTGGATATTTGCACCAAGGCCGTGGGAGACCATATTTGGGTTCTAAAGCTCAAGCTACTTTAATGGCAAGTGTGGGTAATGTAAGGTCTAATAGAGTCGAGTGTCAGAATTGTGGTAAGCAACATTATGGTGAGTGTAGTACTAAGTGCCAGCTTGTTTTAGGTATGATTCTCGAGAACATTATATTAAGGACTGTCCAAAAAGGGTTGAATAAGAAAAATTTCAGAGTGTCAGACAGACTAGCACTATTAATAGGGGTAAACCCCCGAGGAATACTGGAAGTGGAGCTCGCAGCAAAAGTATGATAAAGGATTCAACTGGGAGACCAGAAGCTAGAGCACCTGCTAGAGCTTATGCCAGACGTGCTCGTGAGGAGGCGTCATCCCCCGATGTGATTACTGGTACATTTTCCCTTTATGATACTACTGTTATTGCATTGATTGATCCCGGATCTACTCATTCCTATGTTTGGGTGAATTTAGTATCTAGTAAGAGCTTGCCTGTAGAACTTACTGAATTTTTTATTAAAGTGTCAAACAGTTTAGGAAAATATGTGTTAGTAGATAAGGTTTGCAAGAATTATCCTTTGATGATTCAAGGTCACTATTTTCTGGCTAATCTGATGTTGTTATTATTCGATGAGTTTGATGTCATTCTGGGCATGGATTGGTTGACATTACATGATGCCAAGGTAAATTGTAGACAGAAAACCCTTGAGTTGAAATGTGAAAATAGTGAGATTCTTTGGGTTGAAACAGATGAATCAAATAAATTGCCTATGGTGATTTCGCACATGTCTGCTCAGAGATACATAAGAAAAGGGTGTGAAGCTTATCTTGTATATGTATTGAATACCGAGATGTCTGAGTCGAAGCTTGAATCAGTACTGGTAGTTTGTGAATTCCCGGATGTATTTCCAGAAGAATTGTGTGGGTTGCCTTTGATCAGAGAGATAGAATTTTCCATTGATTTGTTGCCTGGGAATGCACCGATCTTGATTGCTTCGTATAGAATGGCCCGACTGAATTGAAAGAATTAAAGGCTCAATTGCAAGAGTTAACAGATAAGGGGTTTGTGAGACTAAGTTTCTCTCCTTGCGGTGTTCCAGTATTGTTTGTAAAGAAAAAGGACGGATCTATGAGACTTTGTATTAACTATTGACAGCTCAACAAGGTGACTATAAAGAACAAGTATCCATTGCCAAGGATTGATGATTTTTTCGACCAGTTGAAAGGGGTGACAGTATTTTCAAAGATCGATTTGAGATCCAGTTACTATCAGTTGAGAGTTAAAGAGTCGGATGTGTCAAAAACCGCTTTCAGAACAAGGTATGGACACTGTGAATTTCTTGTGATGCCTTTCGATTTAACTAATGCTTCGGCTATTTTTATGGATTTGATGAACCGAATCTTTTAGCCATATTTGGATAAGTTTGTGGTTGTGTTCATAGATGATATTTTGATTTATTCTCAAGATGAGTCCGAGCATGCCAAACACTTGCGAATGGTATTACAACTTTTAAGAGAAAAGAAATTGTTTTCTAAATTCAATAAAAGTGAATTTTGGCTTCATGAAGTCAGATTTTTAGGACATTTAGTTTCGGATGATGGTATTCGGGTTGATCCGAGTAAAGTTTCGACGATTGTTGATTGGAAACCGTTAAAGAATGTATCCGAGGTTAGAAGCTTTTTGGGCTTAGCCAGATATTATCGATGTTTTGTTGAGGGATTCTCAATGATTGCCTCTCCTATGACTAAGTTGCTGCAAAAGAGTGCTAAGTTCGATTGGACTGAAAGTGTCAGCAAAGTAGAAGTTGAAAGCGCGATTGACAGAAGCACTAGTGTTAGTGCAACCTGAGTCGGGAAAAGATTTTGTGATCTATAGTGATGCGTCATTAACTGGTCTTGGTTGTGTGTTGATGCAAGAAGGTAAAGTGGTAGCTTATGCCTCGGTATAGTTGAAACCGCACGAGAAGAATTACCCAACGTATGATTTGGAATTGGCTGCCATTGATTTTGCTTTGAAGATTTGGTGTCATTATTTGTATGGTGAGAAATATTGAATCTTTATTGATAACAAAATTTTGAAGTATCTAATGAATCAAAAGGATTTGAATTTGCGACAAAGGAGATGGCTCGAATTATTGAAAGATTATGAGCTAATGATTGACTATCATCCGGGGAAAGCGAATGTAGTCGCAGATGCCTTGAGTAGAAAATCCTTTGTTGCTTTGAGAGATATGAGTACAAATTTGGCTATGTCTGATGATGGTTTAATTTTGGCCGAGTTGAGGGTTAGGCCTTATTTCTTCAGCAAATTTGTGAAGCTCAGAAGAATGATAGTGAATTGCAAGTCAAGTGAGCTCAATGTGAATTAAGTTGTAACTCAAATTTTCAAATCGGACCCGATGATTGCTTAATGTTCCATGGCCGATTATGTGTACTGAAAGATGTTGAGTTGATTCAGAAGATTTTACATGAGGCACATAGTGGTTGTTTGTCAGTTCATCCGGGTAGTACGAAAATGTATAACGACTTGAGGAAAGTATATTGGTGGAATGGTATGAAAAGAGATATCTCTAAGTTTGTATCGAGATGCTTGATTTGTCAGCAAGTGAAAGCTGAACACCAGGTACCTTCAGGTTTACTTCAGCCAGTGATGGTTCTCGAGTGGAAATGGGACAGAATCACGATGGATTTTGTGACAGGTTTGCCTCTGACTCTGAAAAAGAAAGATGTCGTTTGGGTTGTGGTTGATAGATTGACGAAATCGGCTCACTTTATACCAGTACGTACTGACTACTCACTTGATAAGTTGGCTGAATTATATATTACTAAAATTGTGAGATTACACGGAGTACCTATGTCTATTATTTCGGATAGAGATCCGAGATTTATTTCGAGATTTTGGAAAAAGTTGCAAGAAGCTTTGGGTACGAAATTGAATTTTAGCATCGCGTTTCATCAACAAACTGACGGTCAATCTGAAAGGGTAATCCAGATACTTGAAGATATGCTCCGATGTTGTATATTAGAATTTGAAGGTAGTTGGGAGAAATACCTACCACTAGTTGAATTTGGTTACAACAACAGTTTTCAGTCGAGTATAAAAATGGCACCTTATGAGGCATTGTATGGCTGCAAGTGCCGAACACCTTTGTATTGGACCGAACTTAGCGAGAAACAGATTCACGGAGTTGATTTGGTTAAGGAAATCGAAAAGAAAGTAAGAGTAGTTCGAGATTGTTTGAAAGCAGCTTCTGATAGACAGAAATCATATGTAGATTTGAAATTTGAAAAGAAAAGAGATTGAGTTTCAGGTCGGTGATAAAGTATTTTTGAAAGTATCTTCATGGAAGAAAGTTCTCCGATTTGGCCGGAAAGGCAAGTTGAGTCCACGTTTTATTGGGTCGTATAAGGTTATTGAAAGAATAGGGCCAGTGGCATATTGGTTGGCTTTGCCAACAGAGTTGGAAAATATCCATAATGTGTTTCATGTGTCAATGCTGCGACGTTATCGTTCTGATCCTTCACATGTGATTCCTCTGACAGAGATTGAGATTCGACCGGATATGACCTATGATGAAGAATCGATTAAGATTTTGGCTCGGGAAGTTAAACAGTTGAGAAATAAAAGTATTGCCTTAGTAAAAGTATTGTGGCACAGGCATGGAGTAGAAAAGGCTACTTGGGAACCAGAGGAAGCCATGAGGAAACAATACCCAAACCTCTTTACCAGTAAGATTTTCGGGGACGAAAATCCCTAAATGGGGGAAGTTGTAACAACCTGATTTAGGGCCTAAACGGAATAGTGGTTTCAAAACCACAAATTTGAAGTAAAAAATTTTATTTTATTATCATTTTAAGGTCTATGGAATGATTGTATGATTGTGTGAAAATTTCGTTTAGAAATTTTATCAATAGAGGGTCCAATTTGATATTTAGGACTAAATTACAAAAGTTGTAAAATGTGTGTTCTAATTCACAAAGGTACTAAGTACTTGTGAGTAATGAGTTTTTAAAGTGGAGGTCCTTCGATAATAATTAGACCATTATACTAGTTTGGACAAAAATACCTAAAGGAAGATAAAACACCATAGTTTTTAATGAAGGGTAATTTAGTCATTTCGTAAATAAAATAATAAAATGGGAAAACAAAGCCAAAATTGGTATCATCTTCACCAAGCTTGGCCGAAACTCTCATAAACACCATAGCTAGGGTTTTTCCAACTTTCAAGCTCAATAGTAAGTGCATCCTAGCCCCGTTTTTAATGTTCTTTACATTTTTAAGATCCTCGTAACTCGGTTTTTACCTATTTTTACTAATATTTTGAGCTAGGGTTTATATTTAAAAATTTACCCATGGATTAAATGCATGTATTTTGATGTTTTATGGATGAATATGAATGTTTGGAGTGTGATAAACAACTTTTACTAAGTGATTTTTGATGAAATTGCATAAAAGGACTAGTTAGTAAAAGTTGTAAAATGTGTATAAGTGTGTGATTTAGTGCAAATTGGAGATTGACATAGTTATGAAATGGTTCAACTAGGCCTAAAATCTAAGGTAATTGAATAAAAATTATTTTTCGAGCCTAGGGGAAAAATCATAATTTTGTGAAACTTTAGAGGTAAAATCGTAAATTTTTCCATAGGATGTTTTTGGGCTAATTTGAATATTGTGAGCCACTAATAAGTCAAATGTGTTATTATAGATCAAGAAAGACATGGAATCGACCTTGATCGGGGAAAGAAAAAGATATTGGACTAAATTGCAAAATTACTATATTTTGCACCGAGGTAAGTTTGTATGCAAATAATATATCTATTCTTTTATGTTATTATATTTCATTATTATATAAGATGTGGCTGCCTATAGAATGATCGTTTGATGTAAATTATGAATCGAAATAGACTATGAATGAATTTGTTAACTGTTGAAAAGTGAGGAATTTCTCGGTTGAACCTTCGGAATAGAAATGATAAGAATGATCCATTGTGAGAACAATTGTATAGTACTATGTGCAGGCTACTATGTGTTTAAGATGGTTTTAGGTCACGTGTGTAGTATTAATTGCAGGTTACTACGTGCACTAGATAGTTAGGTCCCATGTGTAGTACTAAGTGCAGGCTACTATGCGTACTCAGAAACTTCAATCGCGTGTGTAGTACTAAGTGCAGGCTACTACCTGTATCAGATGGTTAGGTCACGTGTGTAGTACTAAGTGCAGGCTACTACGTGTATCAGATGGTTAGGTCACGTGTGTAGTACTAAGTGCAGGCTACTACGTGTACCGGATTGGTGGTCGCATGTGTAGTACTAAGTGCAGGCTACTATGCGTACCAGATAGCTTCGGTTACAAGGGTGGTAATATGTGCAGGCAACCGTGTATCTGTTATTATTCTGATGAGTTCAACAAGAAATCGACTAAGTGAAAATACATGTGAACATGACCATGTGATGAATAAGTACAGGTATATGTTTATGGAAATTTATAAGCAATGTAATCGATAGTTGAGTAAACTTTCAGTAAGATGGAATGGAGTAAGTGAAATTATGTAAGAGTGAAATTTGTATTAAAATAGTTTCGTACGATTGCATGCTTTATGTTCTGGTAATGTCTCGTACCCTATTCCAGCGAAGAACACAGGTAAGAGGCGTTACATTTTAGTGGTATCAGAGCTATAGTTTAGGAGGTTCTCGAATTTACATACCATGTGTGGAAGTCTATCTATACATGCCATAAATATACTGTGATAGTGCGATAACTCCCGACAAATTTAAATTGTGTTTTCATATAGTAAATGGATCCCGACCGAGCTGTAGCTGATGATGTAGAAAGTAATGCATCGGCTCCTACACAAGGGACTACGCCAGCTGAGAGTAGACCTGAGACACTTGATCAGGGAGATAGGGCTCGGGAAGCCTTTCTCCGTATGATGAATAATTGGTATACAAAATTTGTCCGAGCAAATCCAAATGCTCAACCTCCTCCACCCCCTCCTATTTCCCAATCGGTTCCCCTAGTTTCTCAAGGTGCCAAAATAGTAAGATTAAGCAAGCCTCTAGTTGATAAAATTCAAAAACAATGGGCTGAAGAATTCAGGGCTAATATAAATAATGATCCAGAGAAAGCAGAGTTTTGGCTTGAGAATTCTATCAAGGTATTTGATGAGCTCTCTTGCACTCTTGAAGAGTATTTAAAACGTGCTATATCTTTACTGAGGAATCCAGCATATCATTGGTGGAAGACATTAGTATCCGTGGTCCCGAAAGAAAGGGTTACATGGGATTTCTTCCACGAGGAGTTTAGAAAGAAGTACATAAGCTAGCAGTTCATTGTTAAAAACGGAAAGAGTTTCTCAAGCTGAAACAAGGTAAAATGTTTGTGACAAAATATGAACGTGAATTTGTTAGACTCAGCAAGTATGCCTAGGAATGTATGTCTACCGAAGCTATTATGTGCAAGAGGTTTGAGGATGGGTTAAATGAAGACATCAGACTGTTAGTTGGGATCTTAGTTTTGAAAGAGTTTGTAGTATTGGTCGGTCAAGCTTGTAAAGCCGAAGAGCTGAACAAAGAAAACAAAAAGCTGTAAGTGAATCCAGAGATGTAAGAAAGAGGCCAATGTGTAAGTCATTCCAATCCCAGTCAAAGAAGTCCAAAGAGATGAATCCTCGATTGACTGTTTCAGCTGGATATTTGCACCAAGGCCGTGGGAGACCATATTTGGGTTCTAAAGCTCAAGCTACTTTAATGGCAAGTGTGGGTAATGTAAGGTCTAATAGAGTCGAGTGTCAGAATTGTGGTAAGCAACATTATGGTGAGTGTAGTACTAAGTGCCAGCTTGTTTTAGGTATGATTCTCGAGAACATTATATTAAGGACTGTCCAAAAAGGGTTGAATAAGAAAAATTTCAGAGTGTCAGACAGACTAGCACTATTAATAGGGGTAAACCCCCGAGGAATACTGGAAGTGGAGCTCGCAGCAAAAGTATGATAAAGGATTCAACTGGGAGACCAGAAGCTAGAGCACCTGCTAGAGCTTATGCCAGACGTGCTCGTGAGGAGGCGTCATCCCCCGATGTGATTACTGGTACATTTTCCCTTTATGATACTACTGTTATTACATTGATTGATCCCGGATCTACTCATTCCTATGTTTGGGTGAATTTAGTATCTAGTAAGAGCTTGCCTGTAGAACTTACTGAATTTTTTATTAAAGTGTCAAACAGTTTAGGAAAATATGTGTTAGTAGATAAGGTTTGCAAGAATTATCCTTTGATGATTCAAGGTCACTATTTTCTGGCTAATCTGATGTTGTTATTATTCGATGAGTTTGATGTTATTCTGGGCATGGATTGGTTGACATTACATGATGCCAAGGTAAATTGTAGACAGAAAACCCTTGAGTTGAAATGTGAAAATAGTGAGATTCTTTGGGTTGAAACAGATGAATCAAATAAATTGCCTATGGTGATTTCGCACATGTCTGCTCAGAGATACATAAGAAAAGGGTGTGAAGCTTATCTTGTATATGTATTGAATACCGAGATGTCTGAGTCGAAGCTTGAATCAGTACTGGTAGTTTGTGAATTCCCGGATGTATTTCCAGAAGAATTGTGTGGGTTGCCTTTGATCAGAGAGATAGAATTTTCCATTGATTTGTTGCCTGGGAATGCACCGATCTTGATTGCTTCGTATAGAATGGCCCGACTGAATTGAAAGAATTAAAGGCTCAATTGCAAGAGTTAACAGATAAGGGGTTTGTGAGACTAAGTTTCTCTCCTTGCGGTGTTCCAGTATTGTTTGTAAAGAAAAAGGACGGATCTATGAGACTTTGTATTAACTATTGACAGCTCAACAAGGTGACTATAAAGAACAAGTATCCATTGCCAAGGATTGATGATTTTTTCGACCAGTTGAAAGGGGTGACAGTATTTTCAAAGATCGATTTGAGATCCAGTTACTATCAGTTGAGAGTTAAAGAGTCGGATGTGTCAAAAACCGCTTTCAGAACAAGGTATGGACACTGTGAATTTCTTGTGATGCCTTTCGATTTAACTAATGCTTCGGCTATTTTTATGGATTTGATGAACCGAATCTTTTAGCCATATTTGGATAAGTTTGTGGTTGTGTTCATAGATGATATTTTGATTTATTCTCAAGATGAGTCCGAGCATGCCAAACACTTGCGAATGGTATTACAACTTTTAAGAGAAAAGAAATTGTTTTCTAAATTCAATAAAAGTGAATTTTGGCTTCATGAAGTCAGATTTTTAGGACATTTAGTTTCGGATGATGGTATTCGGGTTGATCCGAGTAAAGTTTCGACGATTGTTGATTGGAAACCGTTAAAGAATGTATCCGAGGTTAGAAGCTTTTTGGGCTTAGCCAGATATTATCGATGTTTTGTTGAGGGATTCTCAATGATTGCCTCTCCTATGACTAAGTTGCTGCAAAAGAGTGCTAAGTTCGATTGGACTGAAAGTGTCAGCAAAGTAGAAGTTGAAAGCGCGATTGACAGAAGCACTAGTGTTAGTGCAACCTGAGTCGGGAAAAGATTTTGTGATCTATAGTGATGCGTCATTAACTGGTCTTGGTTGTGTGTTGATGCAAGAAGGTAAAGTGGTAGCTTATGCCTCGGTATAGTTGAAACCGCACGAGAAGAATTACCCAACGTATGATTTGGAATTGGCTGCCATTGATTTTGCTTTGAAGATTTGGTGTCATTATTTGTATGGTGAGAAATATTGAATCTTTATTGATAACAAAATTTTGAAGTATCTAATGAATCAAAAGGATTTGAATTTGCGACAAAGGAGATGGCTCGAATTATTGAAAGATTATGAGCTAATGATTGACTATCATCCGGGGAAAGCGAATGTAGTCGCAGATGCCTTGAGTAGAAAATCCTTCGTTGCTTTGAGAGATATGAGTACAAATTTGGCTATGTCTGATGATGGTTTAATTTTGGCCGAGTTGAGGGTTAGGCCTTATTTCTTCAGCAAATTTGTGAAGCTCAGAAGAATGATAGTGAATTGCAAGTCAAGTGAGCTCAATGTGAATTAAGTTGTAACTCAAATTTTCAAATCGGACCCGATGATTGCTTAATGTTCCATGGCCGATTATGTGTACTGAAAGATGTTGAGTTGATTCAGAAGATTTTACATGAGGCACATAGTGGTTGTTTGTCAGTTCATCCGGGTAGTACGAAAATGTATAACGACTTGAGGAAAGTATATTGGTGGAATGGTATGAAAAGAGATATCTCTAAGTTTGTATCGAGATGCTTGATTTGTCAGCAAGTGAAAGCTGAACACCAGGTACCTTCAGGTTTACTTCAGCCAGTGATGGTTCTCGAGTGGAAATGGGACAGAATCACGATGGATTTTGTGACAGGTTTGCCTCTGACTCTGAAAAAGAAAGATGTCGTTTGGGTTGTGGTTGATAGATTGACGAAATCGGCTCACTTTATACCAGTACGTACTGACTACTCACTTGATAAGTTGGCTGAATTATATATTACTAAAATTGTGAGATTACACGGAGTACCTATGTCTATTATTTCGGATAGAGATCCGAGATTTATTTCGAGATTTTGGAAAAAGTTGCAAGAAGCTTTGGGTACGAAATTGAATTTTAGCATCGCGTTTCATCAACAAACTGACGGTCAATCTGAAAGGGTAATCCAGATACTTGAAGATATGCTCCGATGTTGTATATTAGAATTTGAAGGTAGTTGGGAGAAATACCTACCACTAGTTGAATTTGGTTACAACAACAGTTTTCAGTCGAGTATAAAAATGGCACCTTATGAGGCATTGTATGGCTGCAAGTGCCGAACACCTTTGTATTGGACCGAACTTAGCGAGAAACAGATTCACGGAGTTGATTTGGTTAAGGAAATCGAAAAGAAAGTAAGAGTAGTTCGAGATTGTTTGAAAGCAGCTTCTGATAGACAGAAATCATATGTAGATTTGAAATTTGAAAAGAAAAGAGATTGAGTTTCAGGTCGGTGATAAAGTATTTTTGAAAGTATCTTCATGGAAGAAAGTTCTCCGATTTGGCCGGAAAGGCAAGTTGAGTCCACGTTTTATTGGGTCGTATAAGGTTATTGAAAGAATAGGGCCAGTGGCATATTGGTTGGCTTTGCCAACAGAGTTGGAAAATATCCATAATGTGTTTCATGTGTCAATGCTGCGACGTTATCGTTCTGATCCTTCACATGTGATTCCTCTGACAGAGATTGAGATTCGACCGGATATGACCTATGATGAAGAATCGATTAAGATTTTGGCTCGGGAAGTTAAACAGTTGAGAAATAAAAGTATTGCCTTAGTAAAAGTATTGTGGCAAAGGCATGGAGTAGAAAAGGCTACTTGGGAACCAGAGGAAGCCATGAGGAAACAATACCCAAACCTCTTTACCAGTAAGATTTTCGGGGACGAAAATCCCTAAATGGGGGAAGTTGTAACAACCTAATTTAGGGCCTAAACGGAATAGTGGTTTCAAAACCACAAATTTGAAGTAAAAAATTTTATTTTATTATCATTTTAAGGTCTATGGAATGATTGTATGATTGTGTGAAAATTTCGTTTAGAAATTTTATCAATAGAGGGTCCAATTTGATATTGAGGACTAAATTACAAAAGTTGTAAAATGTGTGTTCTAATTCACAAAGGTACTAAGTACTTGTGAGTAATGAGTTTTTAAAGTGGAGGTCCTTCGATAATAATTAGACCATTATACTAGTTTGGACAAAAATACCTAAAGGAAGATAAAACACCATAGTTTTTAATGAAGGGCAATTTAGTCATTTCGTAAATAAAATAATAAAATGGGAAAATAAAACCAAAATTGGTATCATTTTCACCAAGCTTGGCCGAAACTCTCATCAACACCATAGTTAGGGTTTTTCCAGCTTTCAAGCTCAATAGGAAGTGTATCCTAGCCCCGTTTTTAATGTTCTTTACATTTTTGAGATCCTTGTAGCTCGGTTTTTACCTATTTCTACTAATATTTTGAGCTAGGGTTTATATTTAAAAATTTACCCATGGATGACATGCATGTATTTTGATGTTTTATGGATGAATATGAATGTTTGGAGTGTGATAAACAACTTTTACTAAGTGATTTTTGATGAAATTGCATAAAAGGACTAGTTAGTAAAAGTTGTAAATTGTGTATAAGTGTTTGATTTAGTGCAAATTGGAGACTGCCATAGTTATGAAAATGGTTCAGCTAGTGCAAATCGGACTAAATTAAAATATTACTATATTTTGCACCGAGGTAAGTTTGTATGTATATAATATCTATTCTTTTTATGTTATTATATTTCGTTATTATATGAGATGTGGCTGCCCATAGAATGACCATTTGATGTAAATTACGAATCTAAATAGACTATGAATGAATTTGTTAACTGTTGAAAAGTGAGGAATTTCCCGGTTGAACCTTCGGAATAGAAATGATACGAATGATCCATTGTGAGAACAATTGTGTAGTACTATGTGCAGGCTACTATGTGTTTAAGATGGTTTTAGGCCACGTGTGTAGTATTAAGTACAGGTTACTATGTGTACTAGATAGTTAGGTCCCATGTATAGTACTAAGTGCAGGCTACTATGCGTACCCGACAACTTCGATCGCGTGTGTAGTACTAAGTGCAGGCTACTACGTGTATCAGATGGTTAGGTCACGTGTGTAGTACTAAGTGCAGGCTACTACGTGTATCAGATGGTTAGGTCACGTGTGTAGTACTAAGTGCAGGCTACTACGTGTATCAGATGGTTAGGTCACGTGTGTAATACTAAGTGTAGGCTACTATGCATACCAGATAGCTTCGGTTACAAGGTTGGTAATATGTGCAGGCAACCGTGTATATGTTATTATTCCGATGAGTTCAATGGGAAATTGACTAAGTGAAAATACATGTGAACATGACCATACAGATATATGTTTTTGGAAATTTATGAGCAATGTGCTCAATAGTTGAGCGAACTTTCGGTAAGATGGAATGGAGTAAGTGAAATTATGTAAGAGTGAAATTTGTAATAAAACAATTTTGGACAGCAGCAATTGTGTAAATTTGAAAAATCACCAAAAATCGTAGAAATCGAATTAGAGGTTGAATAAGATATGAAATTAAAGCTTATTGAGTCTATTTTCATATAAAGGAAATGGTGTGAGCAAAAGAATTTCATATTATGAGATATTTAAATTTTTGTGAGACAGGGTCAGAATAATTTTGGAATCCCCTGTTTTGACTTGGAAAAATAATTAAAAATTGTAAAAATAATTAGGAGTTATAATTTATATGCTTAAAATCCTTAATGCATCTATTTTCAAAAGAAATAAACGGGAACATTATCCAAATATTGTATGAAGAGATAATTAATTTTTAGTTGAGACGGGTTGGGACTGTCAGACAGTGAAATAAGGGTAACTTTAAAGAATAAACTATACTTATTGGCTAGAACAAAAATTCTAAAAATTTTATGGTAAGAAGATATGTGAGTCTAGTTTTAGGAAAATTAGCAGATCTTAAATTGGAGTTCCATAGCTTCAAATATAAATAATTTAGTGACTGTGACTCAAGAAAACAGCTTGACCTAAACATGTGTATATATACTATTATGATTGTTTTATCTTGAGAAATATGTTGATAAATCGTTTATTATTTACGTACTTTCTTACTAAGCTTTATGCTTACTCTCTTTTCTTTCCTTTGTCTTATAGTATCACCAAGCCAGCTCGGGATTCGGAAATCGTTGGAGATCCATCCACACTATCAATACTTTTTGGTATTTTGAAAACAATATTTTGGATTATGGCATGTATAGAGGACTTGGTTATTTTGTTTTATGTCATAATTAATTTGGCCTAAAATGTTGGCCTTCAATATTTGATAACTCATTTTGTATATGACCATTGATATTAATTAATATTGCTCAAGATATAAGGTACGATGATGCATGATTAAGTACGAAAATTAAATTGTTTTAACTTGGATATAAAAAAAATCTATGTCGTGGTTTCGTACGATTGCATGCGTTACGTTCGGGTAATGTCTCGTACCCTATTCCGGCGTAAAACACAAGTAAGGGGCATTACAGTTATCCACTTCGATACTCAAGACAAAGTATCTCTCTAATTGGACTTGATAGGCAATGTAATAGTCTTTTAATTGATTTTCTCAATTTCGATTAAACTATGGACCATTTAGATTTCGTACTAATATAAGTTATCTTCTTCCATTATGATTCTACGCAACTTAATATAAGTTAAATATTAGATAATTATTGAGCTAAAATTTGTATTTTGCTTTGTGTGCAAAAACTATTGAGGATATTTTATAAAATATATTAATGTGCATAATGAATTCTTATTAAACCAATTTGTTTGAAAAATTACAAGTACATATAACGATATCACTACACTGAGGGCACTAGATCCCAACAGACCTAGATGATATTATGGGCGTGTGTTGACCCATATTTGAAGATTGATTTTATGAAACAACAAATCCTTAAAGATTGGATTGAATTTAATTAAGCAACAAGAATTCCTGATTTAAGGAGATTGGATTGGACAACTTGGAAACAAATCTTAAAGATTCATGACTTATCCTAGACTTAATGAATATATTCTTATTGCTAATATTGTGTTTCTATTTTTATTGGGCTTTCATTGTAGTTGATCTTTATCTTAGTAAGCTTTAAACTACTACATATTGAAAAGCTTGTGTAGGTGAAAGATTGGGGAGAATTTTAACACTTATTCTATTCATTAGGAATTTATTTTTTAGATGTGCATTTTGTAAGTAAACAAGTAAACCGCTTGGTTTACACATTAAGTTTTGAGGGGGAAATTATAAGAGAGTGATCTAAATCTTAAGAGCAAAACTAAAGTTGCTATACCGGTACGTGATAGGACTTAAATCATTATTTGTACAACATTGAAAAATATTAAATTCTCTCCCTAAGTAAGTCCCTTAAATATAAAGAAATCAAACTACATAAACAATTGCACTGTGTTCATCATTCTTCTTTCGGAATGACAAAAGTAGCGAGCACCACTAGTAGCAATACTTCCATTTCTTGCAAATTTTGATTGATTTCTTCGAGTTCTATGTTAAAAGACCAGCACAATAAAAGGAAGCTATGAAGCTTTGCTTTCATTAGACTAGCAAATATCGAGTTGCAGACAAGTAGATCTTCATCTTTTTTTGAGAACCACTGGTCGTGGTTAAAAGGCTATTAGAAGAGAATACTTTAAGGACTGCAGTAGAGTAAAAATGATGGTATAATTGGCAAGCCTTTCGTTTCATTCTTTTACTAAAAAACCCAATCTTTTGAAATTGAGTAGGAACAATTCTCATTAATCTATTTGTAGATGTAGTGACCCTACTCATAATATATATATTATTTTATTTTGCTGTTTTTTTTTTTGTCCTAGCTTGTACCTTCTCTATTATAATCTCTTTCAAAATTTCTTTCCACGTCTCAACAAATGCTGGATTTGTGAATTGATAGTTACATCAGAAGAAGAAAAGAAATATATTATGTACTGATGTATTGCACATGTAGTGGATAACAAATACATTTGTATAATATGTCAAAAGTTTGTATTAATATATATGGTTTAACAAACAAGCTAGTATTGATTCTAGTTTAATGATCCCATCCCATGAAAGAAGAATGTAAATAAATATACACTTGGTACCTAATAAACCAATGGTGCGAAAGAGCTGAGTAAGAAGCATAAATCACGTCACCCACACTAAGCTCAGCAATCAGCACACATCACGATTAGATTGGGCTTTGTTATTTAATAGCTTTTCAGTCTTTAAACACCCGATTGGTGGCACCATAGGGGCGGTAAACTCAACAAAAGCTTGCCAACAGAATGTATCATCCGTGCGGGGTCGTTCGTTGGGCGCTGGGGTTAGCTCAATGGCCGATAATGTTATACCCCTACATGGAACATTATCGCTGCAAGCTATGTCCACAGCTTTATCTTTATACGTTCCTCTTATTTTTTCAAAGGTGATTCCTGATAGAGCCACGGCTGCTGTTTGGTTTCTGCATTCCGTTTTGTGTTTTTCGCCACAGTAGAATTGATTTATCACAATTGGACGAACTACCTGAGACACTTGTATGTTTGAGAACACAACACCCTGAACCGAACCGCGTCCACCCTGCATGCAAATATAATATCAGAAAAGTTACTAAGAATGTCAGGCAGTCATACTAGAAGCCTTCTGTAACATATTACCTGCCATGTCTTTATTCGGGCACCATTCGTTGTGTTATGCATAACTATATTCCGGAAACTGATGTTCGAGACACAGGCTTTGCTGATGTAATTCCTTCCCAAGCCTCCAATGCTGATTCCATGCCCTGGTCCACAGCTTACGTTGAAAATGGATACATTTGTGGATCCTGACTGTATGGAAATGCAGTCATCACCTGCAACAATTACTTCACTTCAGATCTGACTAATTCGATTTAAGTATTTATTTCCTGCTTAAGGTCTTACATCGTTTTGTTTATTTACTAGCAAGAGAGAGTTGAAATAGTTACCGCATGAAAGATTACTGGAATGGATTAGCACATCTTGAGAGTTGTGTAGGTGGATTCCATCTGTGTTAGGACTGTCCCCAGGAGAGTCGGCAGTCATAACGTGCACCACAACTCGCTTGCAATGGTTGAACTTGAGATGGAATTGAGGACTGTTTCGAATCGTTATGCCCTTCACCACCACATTGGTGCTCGCATTAAACCTTAGTGCCGGTGCAACAGCAAGACAGATAAAACATCATAGGACTGCATCCCATGCATAGTCATGGAAAAAGTTTGGTTTTTCATGGTTTTTTGAGGTAGTCCTTACAGTTGGTTTTTTTCTCGGCATGTTTCCACTGAATTCATTTCTGTCCTATCACCCGAATTTACAGTAGAAATATGATTAGTTACAAACAAAACAAAACAATCAACCTTAGGGGTTGGTGGAAACTGAAGTAGGTAAATTACCTGTATTGGTGGGATTTGTTGAAATGAAGTGTTTAATGGAATTTTGGGTTCTTTTCCATCATCTTTCCACCATCTTGAGCCTCTTCCATCAAGGATACCTTTTCCCTGAACTGTTACACCGCCTCTAAGATATGTGAATTCAAGCCATGGTAAAGAACCATTGCCCCAACATTGAAAGTCAGTGGGAGCAATAATTATACCATCCAGCTGAGAACAAAAGTCAGCAAATCGACTCTTTACTACTATATATTTAGGTAGGTGCAGCAGCCGTTATTATTTATATACTTCAAATGTTTTTACCTGAAATACAATGTTTGGTTGACAATTAGCACCAGAGAATGAAACGGGTCCTACAAGGAACGTGAATTTGGGCGGAACGAGAACCGTTGATCTCTCCACTTTACATGCATCTGACCATGCATCTTGGAATGCCTGCGTTGCATTAGATTAGAGTTGAATGGTATGAGTTTTTAAGCAAACAATTCAAAGGCTTGTTAAGCAACAGTGAAGAAGCTATCATCACCCTTGGCTCCAAAGCGTCGCACGTCAAAGACTTTAGGCCGATGGAGGGCGGGGGAATTGAATGTGTAGGAGCTTTGGGCTTAGGAGTAGTTTTATGAGGAGGATTCCACTTTGATCTTCCCTTTCGGTAATTACCTTTTCTAGCAATGTACGTTCCAATACTTGAACACCACACTACACAAGCAATCACAAACATAAATGTAAGCCTTTTCAAGCTAATACAACTCATTTTATTTTCCTTTTTTTTTTTTGTCTTCTAGTATCTTTCAAAGTGAAAAACGGAGAGAATCTTTGATGTTTAAATAGGGAGAGGGCTCCAAAACAAAGCTAAAACAACTACTGAGACACAAGCCTAACTAACTAAATAATTGGTTTGAATTTCTAGACATAGCTAAAATGAATTTTACAAAAGAATTATGAAAGTTGTGTTTTGTCCATGGCTCCGCCTCGTGGTATGAATTCTTTTAACTCAAAAATATTACAATTTTTATTAATATTTATATTTTTTCTATAATGAAGAATATACTCGTAATACCAACTTAGTCATACACTTAAATAATAGTATAGATATATAAACAATATAGGAGAAATAATTTGTGTAATAATTTTGAAATGTATAAAAATATTAAAGGAAAGTTTTGGTTTACCGGTTAAATTTTTTTTTTCATAAATATTAGTAGCATGGGTTCAAATATCAACATTTATATTACTTTTTTATTGTTTTTAAAATAAGAAAAAAAAAACAAAAATATTCTTGTAATAATGCAACTTATTTAAATTATGTAAGGTTATTTTAGTAATTTCATTCACTGAGTTGGTGTCTAGTTAACTTGTGACACCAACTCAATCACACACGTAATTATAGTATGGATTAACAAGAGAAATAAACATCTAAACAATTTTATCTAGCATTCCATATTTGTTAAGTTACTCTCTAACATTAGACATATACCCATTATAATCGTCTATTGACTATTGACCAACTATAAATAATTAATAATAAATATTACATAATTTAATCAATTATTTAGTAGGTTAAAATGTGTAAGAAATTATATCATTAATAAAAAATTTAAATTATTTAAACAAAATTTGTAAATTAATATGTAATTACATTTAATATATATCATATTATTATAATCGTATAAAAATAAGTTTTAAATGTATGAAACATAGAATAAATAGATTTGAATGTAATTATTTATAATTACTCCCGTAATTATTTCAATTCCCACCCCTTAATAATTAGAGAGTGTAATTGGGGTTCTCCAATTACATTTAGTTCAATAGAATTCACTAATTACATTGATTATTTAAACATGCCACATGTGTATAATTACACCAAAATTCAATTATTAGGTCACTTTTCAAACATGCCCTTCATAATAAATAGTTTTAATGTCACATCCATTGCATGTGAGTTTACACATTTTTTTTAATTTTCTAAATTTGTTGTAATTAGTGTCCAATAATATTCTATAATTGAATTGTTAAATATAATTAAACTATATTAACTTATTTAACAATTCAGATATAATAATAATAATAAATCAAATCATAATTGAAACATTTTTACATATTTAATATACAATATAATTTTACTTCATGTAATTAATGTGTTGGGGATAAACCTAATTAAGTAACGAACAAGTAAAATAACAAAGAATTTGAAAAGATCGAATAAAAATATTTTACATAGAAAAATATCTCTGAAGAGGATAAAAATTCACGTGTAAAGATAATTTCACTATAACGAAAAATATAAAGAGTACAAAGATGAAAATAAAACTAAACCCCGAAACCCGAAATAAGAATCCTTTAAACGTAAACACAAAATTCTTGAAAACTTGTAAAAGTTAATACCTAAATGGGTAATGAGTTCAATCTTTATAGGGTAAAAAGTGTCTATTTATAGGCTAAATTCATAGGTCAAATAATATTAAAATAATCTACACTAATCAAAGTTCGACTGGGACAAATAATCAGTGTCGAAACCATTTTTTTGACTTGATTTTAAAAAACGGGGATCAACTTTTTATAACAAATTGTGGAGTGGCCACCAATCTTTTATTTAGATGTGATTGGGTCATCTAATAAAACACTTTGTTTTATTAAAACCGATTTTGGCCAACGTAAATTTGAGAAAATGGGTTCGGGAGTCGGTTACGTATGAAGAAGGATTAGCACCCTCACTACGCCCAAAATTGGTACCAAATTGATTAAGTACTGTCCTTATGCCTAAGATTTAAAGCTATTTTTGAAATATTGTTCATTTTAAAACATTTGAATGGCTTAAGTTGGTTGTCAAAATTCTCTTGTTTCAAAGGTATACAGCATCACATCCAGCACGATAGGACACAATCCTTTATACCCTCGAAAACACGATAATTTTTTGACTTCCAAAGGTTTATATGTTGAAGATTACAAAGGGATGCCTGATTATTTAGTCCAACGAAAAACCGAACCCAGCACGGTAGGGCACGATCCCTCGAATTTCTAAACATTGAACATTGCCTTGCTTTAGAATTTAGAAAACTAGAGTGAAATTCAAAAGGAATATTCAGTTATTTTGAACAAACAGGAAAATGAAACCCAGCACGATAAGGCACGATTCCCCGAGTTTCCAAAAATTGAACATAGCCTTGTTTTAAAATTTGGGAAACACGAGTGAAATTCTAAAGGAATATTCGACTATTTTGAACAAACACGAAATCGAAACCCAGCACGATAGGGCACGATTTCTCGATTTCCCAAACATCAAACATTGCCTTCATTTTAAGGAATTTTCAAATGAATAATTGTAAAACCATCTTAAAACGCATTAATTTGACTTGAAATAAAATGGAATAATTATTTTAGATTAATAAGTTTAAAATCCCAATGAGTCAATTGCAAGTAAAAGGCGAAATTATAAACATGAGATAATATGCATGGGTAGCGAACTCTATTAATGAATAAAAATAGTGTAAAGATGAATAAACAAATAAAAAATTTTAATGTGCATAAAATAATAGTAAGCTCACATCCAAACATTAACAATCAAAATCGTGAAAGCTAAAAATATAACTAAAGAAACAAATCAAAGTAAAAGCCCCAACAAGTTTTCAAGCCTAGATAAATAAAATTAAGATAACAACACCAAGTACCAATCGAAAATATAATATAATAACCTATAAAAAACGATAAAGACAACCAAACACATATGATATACAAAACAATATGGACAAACTACAAACACATAAATAATTATTAAAATAAAGATTATAAAAGAGGAAATTTGAGTCAAATAATATGCATAAACATTTTGAAGACGATGTATCCATTTAAAGTTGACAAATGTATATACATATAAAAATAGTATTTAAATGTGAGATTCTAAATCAAAACAATATGTAGTAAAATATATTCTAAAAAATAACTTATGTACATAAAGATATATATAGGAAATTTTAAAAAGAACTTACAAAATAAATTAGCATGGGATTTAATATGTACATAGAATTAAATTAATTTTATTATACATGTACAAACACATATAAAACATTTGAACAAGTGTTATATAAATATTTAAAATAATATGGTATAAAAATGAACTTCAAAATGGTGATTTTATAAAAACAAAATAAAGTTATTGAAATAGCTCAACACATATATAAAAATATTAAGAACTTTAAAGTAATAAACATTACAAATTACAAACTTTAATTAAAATAATACATGTACAAATATATATAGAATATTTAAAGAAATATTATACAAATATTAAAATGAATCAACACATGTACAAATGTTAAATGTATTGTAAAATAATAGGCTATACTGAAGACTAAATTAAAATCGAGTTAAAATAAGAAGGATAATTTAAAAAATAAGCTGTTAGAACCAAAATAAGGACTCATGCGACATGCCTGCAAATGCATAGGAACTGGAACTAGAAATAATCCAGATCCCAAAACGCAGCATTGAAGCGGGGACCAAATCGAGTTCATGCTTAAATTATAGGAAAAATTTAAAAACAAAAGAAATACAAATATAAGCTGATTGAAACGCAGAGCAAAAGGGGAAGGACTTATATCGCAAATAACCCATTTGAAGCACAAAGGCGCGAGTTCAGGTCCTGGAACGGGTTGACGCGCGGACCCTTCCCCCTTGAAACGGCGCCGTTTCGTTTTATTCCCAAAATAAAAGGAAATCAAATTTTTCAAGCCATAAATCGAGTACCCATTTGCTAGGGTTTCGGCGCCGCAGCTTTGAGGCTTTTCCATCCCCCTTTGTCCATTCAACTGCCACTATTCCACCATTGAAATCAACGGATAATGGCTAGCAATGAAATCGATCCATTTCTCTATTCTAAAATTCGCCACAGAAGGTCAGATTTTTAGCCCCGAAAACCTATCTCAAGCTTCGATTTCAACGAAGAAGATATGGTCTCCGATGGCTCGTTTGAAGGTATGTTTTCTTTTTTACTTCACTATACTAAAAAACACATGCGAAACACGAAAGGAAGATGAAACAGATGTGAAAGAAATAAATACAAGTCATTCGAAATCACCTTCTTGCAATTGCTTTCGAATTTTCTATTCAGTATGTATTTTAGTGTGCTTAATGTGCGTGTAAGAAAAAGGAACCCTTACAATAAAAAATAAAAGGGCTTTATAGATAATCAAAAGAAAAAAATACAACAATTTTTGTTCTCTCTATTGGCTGTTGCTCTGCTGCTGTTTTCTTATTTTCTTGTTTTCTTTCACAGGTACGGAGCGTATGCTGGCACTAAGCATGAGGGTGGCGTACGGCGTGTTGACTTGGAGGCACGAACGGCGTTGGGGCTGTACGGTGGCTGAAGGCTGCAGCGCAAGGGAGAGAAACCCTAGGGTTTTTTTTTCTAAAGTATTTTGGGCCGTTTGGGCCTTATAACTTTGGGCTGTAATTGGGTTAATTTGGTTTTAGGGTCTTAGTAGACTTAGGCTGGGTTGAATATTGGGCTTGTACAGTATATTTGGGCTATTTTGTACTAAAGACCTGGACTGTGGACATTTTGTTTAATTATTTTGGTTTTCTTCTTCTTCTTTTTTTTTGTGTTTTTAATTGTTTATTTTTAGTGCTGGGCCCGGGCTAAAATTGAGCATTACAGCTGCCCCTCTTTGCTCATTGTCGTGTAACGTGAATGGAGCAAAGACTATAAAAAGGCCAATTTTGCCTGGACCCGCTGAGTCTCGGCTCTTCTTGGCGCTTCTTTTCTTCAAGTATCTCCAATGTGCTCCACTGCAACTTCAGAGAGGTATGGTTCGTATATTTTTATCCTGCTCTACTGCAACTTCAGAGAGATAAGGATTGTGACTTTGATCTGCTCCACTACAACTTCAAGGAGATAAGATCTGCTAACTTTAGTCTGCTCCACTACAACTGTCCACTGCAACTTCAGGGAGATAAGACTTGTAATTTTTATCCTGATCTACTGCAACTTCACAGAGATAAGGATTGTGACTTCGATCTACTCCACTGCAACTTCAGGGAGATAAGATCTGCTAACTTTAGTCTGCTCCACTGCAACTTCAGGGAGATAAGACTTGTAATTTTCAGCCTGTTACCCTACTGCTTAGGAGGTTAAGGCTCACCGTCTTCGATTTGCTCCACTACTGCTTAGGGAGACAAGATCTGTAATTTTTGGCCTGTTACCCTACTACTTAGGGGGTTAAGGCTCACCGTCTTTGATCCGCTCCACTACTGCTTAGGGAGATAAGATCTGCGAACTCTCTGATGTTGCTACACCGTCTTCTAGGGACATGACCTGTAGAATTGGTTTCCTGTACCTATGTTTATGCCAAATAATTAGGATGCCATGATCCAAATGATTCAAATGCTCCTAACTAGATAAATGATTATGAATGTAGAAATGCCATGAGAGTGATTCATTTTTAAATGCTTAAGGTATCATTGCTCATAGTTCATCAGGGTTCTATCATTGATGTGCTATCGTGTTTTCTTGTTTAGTCGGTATGTTTGACAGAAAATTTGAAGAAATATTCACAATTTGGATTATTCTTTTTCCAATGTTTCCAACTTTTGAATCTGGTTAGTCTTGACTAGTGACCCTGGTTCAGGTCCTTGTACTATTTAGAGACCTTCCAAAGTAATATGCGTAACTTCTTTTGTGTGAATATTATAAGTCCAAAAATCGTGATTTCAACAAAAATGCTCGAAAGAGACTATCATAATGGACAAGATGGAATTTTATTGAGCAAAACTCAAAGTGAATAAATTAAACAATATAGTAAATCTGCTAAGGTACAAAATAAGATGAGAAAAAGGTGCCCCAGATATCGCAGCACGAGCTTCTCTATTCTAACTTCTCAAAAGCCATTTTGAGCTAAATATGCGTTCAGGAGATCCCGCGTATTTTGTTGATGCTCCAAGATGTATTGTCCTTCCCTCTTGTTAATTTTGGAGGTCAAGACTACCGCATGCCTCATGTTTTAAATTTGAGCTGCCCATTTTCGGGTTTTCAACTCAAAAACCCCTTTGGTCACAAAGCGCCCTTTGCGGGTTTTCACCTTGGCCTCTCCATCTTTTTTTTTTGGGGGTCTCAAAGTACCATTTGCGGGTTTTCACTCTGGCCTCTCTCTCTTTAGGTAAAATACTTCTTGACGGAATCCAAATTCACAAGATTGGACAAGTTTTTACCATCCATCTCGACTAGGATCAATGCTCCTCCAGAAAAAGCTTTCTTTACCACATAAGGTCCTTCCCAGTTTGGCATCCATTTCCCTCTGAAATTTTTTTGTATGGCAAGGATCTTTTTCAAGACCAGGTCCCCCTCATGGAATTCCCTAGGACGAACCTTTTTATCACAGGCTCGCAGCATTTGTTTTTGGTACATCTGACCATGACGGATAGCTCTTAGCCTCTTTTCTTCAATCAAGTTCAATTGATCATATCGAGACTGGATCCACTCTGCTTCATCTAACTTTAGCTCCAACAACACTCAAAGGGACGGGATTTCAACTTCGATTGGCAAAACCGCTTCCATACCGTAGACCAAAGGGAAAGGCGTTGCCCAGTAAAGGTTCTGACTGATGTTCGATAAGTAAAGATGACAAATAGTAACTTCTCATGCCAATCTTTGTAGGTCTCAATCATCTTCCCCACAATCTTCTTAATATTTTTTATTGGCCGCTTCCACTGACCCATTCATTTTCAGGTGATATGGTGACGAGTTGTGGTGTCTGATATTGAATTGACTGCAGACTTCCGCTATCGTACTATTGTTCAAGTTTAATGCATTGTCAGATATGATCCTCTTCGGTATTCCATATCGACATATGATCTCTTTTTTCAGGAATTTGCTCACTGCTGACTTTGTAACATTAGCATATGAAGTGGCTTCCACCCATTTGTTGAAGTAGTCGATAACCACAAAGATAAACCGATGCCCATTGGAAGCTTTCGGCGATATTGGTCCAATCGCATCCATACCCCACATAGGGAAAGGCCATGGGGAAGTCATGACATGTAGCGGTGAAGGAAGCACATGAATTTTGTCTCCATAGATTTGGCATTTATGACATATCTTAGCGTAATTGACACAGTCCCCTTCCATAGTGGACCAATAATACCCAAATCTCATAATTTTCCTAGCCATTGTAAAGCCATTAGCGTGTGCCCCACAGACACCCTCATGGACTTCTTCCAAGATTTTCTTACCTTCTACAGCATCTACGCATCTTAATAGCACTTGATCCTTTCTTCTTTTGTATAGGATCTCCCCATCTAAGACATAGTCAATGGCCAATCTTCTTAGCGTCCTTTTGTCATTCTCGCTTGCCTGGTCCGGGTACTCATGATTCCTTACGTATTGCAATATATCTTGATACCAAGGGTGATCATCTTTTTCTTCATCTTCTTCAATATTGTAACAATGAGTCGGAGTTTCATAAATGCTCATCCAGATGGATTTGACATCTTCTTATTTGTTCACCTTGATCATGGAAGCTAAGGTGACCAAAGCATCGACCATCTGATTTTTGTCCCGTGGAAGGTAGCGGAAGGTAATGTCATCGAACTCTTTAACCAATTTAAGGTCCAGTTTTCGATAATCGATCAACTTGGGATCTCTGGTCTCCCATTCTCCCTTGAGTTGATAAATCACTAGCACAGAATCTCCATACACCTTTAACACTTTAATCCTGCATTCTATAGCTGCACGGATACCCATAATGCACGTCTCATATTCTGCCATGTTATTCATACAATTAAAATCCAATTTACTAGTAAATGGATAATTATCTTCGTTCAGAGACACCAAGACTGCCCCAATTCCATTACCCACAGCATTTGATGCCCCATCGAAGTTTAGTTTCCAGGGAAGTTCTTCTAGAGCACCTTCTTCAGTGGTCGTAACACACATCAGGTCTTCATTCGGGAAATCAAAATTCAAGGGCTCGTAATCTTCCAAAGCTCTACTGGCTAGAAAATCTGCTATTGTACTCCCTTTTACTGCTTTCTGGTTCACATAGACTATGTCGAATTCAGAAAGCAGAATTTGTCATCGGGTCATCCTTTAATTCAAAGCTGTTGACTCCATCATGTACTTTAAAGGGTCGAGTTTTGAGATGAGCCAGGTAGTGTGGTACAACATATACTGCCTCAACCTTCGGATTGTCTAAACCAGGGCACAATACAACTTTTCTACCGGCGGATATTTTGTCTCACATTTAGTGAACTTTTTACTAAGATAGTAAATAGCTTTTTCTTTCCTTCCTGACTCATCATGCTGACCAAGTACGCATCCCATGGAATTCTCAAATACTGCCAAATACAGTATCAATGGTTTATCGGGGTTAAGTGGCATCAGCACCAGAGCGTTGGATAAGTACCGTTTGACCTTGTCGAAAGCCTTTTGGCGTTCTTCATCCCATACATCTGGGTTGTGTTTCTTGAGGAGGCAGAAAACAGGGTCACATTTCTCAGTTAGTTGTGAAATGAACCGACTGATGTAATTTAATCTTCCTAGAAAACATCGAACCTCTTTCTGGGTACGCGGCGGAGATAACTCTTGTATGGCTTTAACTTTGCCTAGATCGATCTCAATCCCTTTCTCACTAACCACGAATCCAAGAAGCTTTCAGACTTGACTCCGAAGGTACATTTGCCTGGATTGAGTTTTAGCTGAAACTTCCTCAACCTTAAGAACAACTTCCTCAGGACTTGTACGTGCTCCTTCTCTGTTCGGGACTTTGCGATCATATCATCGACATAAAATTCGATTTCTTTATGCATCATGTCGTGAAACAGGGTTACCATGGCCCTTTGATATGTTGCCCTCGCATTTTTCAGTCCAAATGGCATCACCTTGTAGCAGAACGTGTCCCATATGGTTACAAATGTGGTTTTCTCCATGTCTTCAGGATGCATCTTGATCTGGTTATATCCGGAGAAACCATCCATGAAAGAAAACAGTGAGTGTGCTACCGTGTTGTCTATTAGGGTGTCAATATGAGGAAGTGGGGAATTATCTTTCGGCCTGGCTTTATTCAAATCTCTGTAGTCTACACACATTCATACTTTTCCATCTTTCTTAGGGACGGGGACGATGTTGGCTACCCATTCTGAGTATTTTACCACCTTTAAAAATCCAGCATCAAACTACTTTCTGACCTCTTTCTTTATTTTTAGCAAGACGTCGGGCCTCATTCTATGGAGTTTTTGCTAAACCGGCTTACATTCTTCCTTTATGGGAAGTCGATGCACCACGATATCGGTGTTCAACCTGGGCATATCTTGGTATGACCATACAAAGACATCTTTGAATTCTTGAAGTAATTCGATAAGGTTTCGCTTAATCTCTATGGTGATACAAGTTTCGATCTTCACCTCTTGTCCCTCTCCTAAGCTTACAATTTCTATTGATTCTTTGTGAGGTAAGATTTGTTTCTCATCTTGTTCTACCATCCTCAATAGATCAGGAGATAGGTTACAGCCTTGGTCATCTTTGAAATCTTGAGAATCCTCTATACATATATCTTGCTCAAAAGGAGACTCTGAGCCACTAGCAGTGTCACTCATATCATTGATATCTGGGGATCTGTTATGAGGATGAAGGAAGATACAAAGAACCAAAAGAATTTAAGAATAATTATCTGTATGGTATGATTATAAATGAAGAACGAAAGAATATTTAGAAAAATGTCCGAAGGACAAAAGAATCCGAAAGTAATCATTTGTATAATATGATTATGAATGAAATAGAGAGAATGAAAGAATATCTACTCAAAATGATAATAACTGTGCATTTTATTGAAATAACGTTTTTGTACATAAGTCTATTTCACAAAAGATTCTTATTACTCCTAGGCCTAGAGCAATAAGTGTGTTTTGGACATTACTTTGAGTCAGCTCTAAAAACTACAGGAATCTCTTCCACAGTCCAGTTATCCAGAACACTTCTAGGTATGTAGGAGAAAATGCCCGACAAATTTTCTCCTCCAGCCCCTTCTTCGTATGTGGCTTTAATGTATAAGTTTTCCAACTTTTCTTCTATGGATTCCTTTCTTGGCGTGCCCCGCTCGAGATGAATGATTCCTCCGGACACAAAAGTTTTCGATGTATGGGGGAATATCATTGGCTTCCATTTGATTTTCTCCCTCTTCAATTGTGCTCTACTTCTTTCTTGTTTCTTTTCCAGCTCCTTTTTCCTTTGTCTTGCATCCGGCTTAAATCTTAAGCCGAAGCGGTCTCTCTTGTCCTTTAATACTGGCGTTTCAACCCTTCTTTAAAGATGTCTCCTGAGTCTTCTTCTCAGTAGAGCTCATTTTCTAACCATCAACTGTAGACTCATTCTTGTAGTTTTGGATAATTTCGGCGTCAGAATTTTGCTCCCCTCAGTAATGAATGTTACATTAAAAAATTTCAAAGACCGAAATGAGCATTCGATTGCTTCGTCATCTGTCTCCAAATAGGGTGCGTCATTGCTTACAGCTACAATGATATCCTCTTCAACATTTATTGTCATCAACCGCCCCTCTGATACTAACTTCAACTTCTGATGCAACGATGAAGGCACTGCCCCAGCTGAAAGTATCCAGGGCCTCCCCAAGAGGCAGTTGTATAAAGGCTTGATATCTATCATCAGGAAATCCACCTCATATGTGTTTGGCCCGATCAGAAGAGGTATCTCAATTCTTCCCATCACCCTTCTTTTTGTACCATCGAATGCCCTCACTATATTTTGGCACTCTTTCATGTGAGAGCTGTCTACAGGTAATCTGTTTAGCGTGGACAATGGTAGGATATTCAAGGCTGACCCATTGTCAATCAGTATTCTTGGTAGCGTATATCCCTTACAACGCGTGGTGATATGTAAAGCTTTAGTCGACCCCATGCCACCAGGTGGTATATCGTCGTCATTGAAGAAAATAAAGTTATCGGCACTTATGTTGCTAACTAAGAACTCTAGCTTGTTGACGGAGATATCATTAGCAACATACGTTTCACTTAAAACCTTCATCAGCGCGCTGCGATGGACTCCCGAACTTAGGAGTAAGGCCAGCACCGAGATACGAGCTGATTGTTTACGTAGTTGTTCCACAACACTGTACTCGCTGTGCTTTAGAAATTTTAGAAACTCTTTAGCCTCCTCTTCGTTAACCGGCTCATTAACAAGAAGTTCAGATTTGGCCGCCTTTTCCTTCATCTGTTCGACCACTATGGCTTTTCCTTTTATGGGTCTTGCTTTCTCGATTGCTGAATCGTAGCGTCTCCCGCTACGTGTATAGGAGCCTCTATCTTGGTCCTCTTTTGAAGCGTCAGCCAGGTTCTCTTTTCCTGGGATCGTTACGTTACAGTCGTAATTCCATGAGACCCTCTTACTGTCTTTATAAGGGAAGACTACAGGTCTTTGGATTATGACTCTCGGTGGCATTTGCACTCCTGCTTCATTATTTTTGGGTCATAATATAATGACCACGGGGTAGTTAACTGTTTGGTTCTGCACCGTCGATTCTCCCTCTGACGTGCATATGTCTCCCTCTCCGAGGTTTTCGGTTTCTTCATAAAACTCCATTTCTCTATTGTTTATCATGTCCTGACTAGGGCCCTGAACTCCACACACTATTGAATTTCATGCCCCACCTCATTGTGGAACTCACAATAGTTCCTCTATTCTTCAGATTTTTCTCTCGAATCCAACATGATCAATCCTCTCTTGACCATTTCCTTCCACACCTGTCTCAATGAGATCCTGACTTCTACAACCTCATATTTGATCTTCTTAATTCTGCCTTCGTTTATCCCGTTTACTCCTTAGTCGGTATGATTGAGGAGCAGGTTTCCTACTACATTGGGTACGGCTGGGTCGTCAAACCTTACAATACCCATTTTAATAAATCTTTTAACTAGTTTCTTGAACGCAGTGCAGTTTTCGATCGAATGCCCGGTGATTCCCGCATTGTATTCATATTGGGCGTTTGTGTCATACCATTTGGGAAACAGGGGTTAAAGTGGCTTCAGGTAGAAAGGGGACACTACATGAGCGTTGAATAGGTTCTAGTACAGATCCCTATACGTCATGGGCATGGGCGTGAACTGTAGTCTTTCTGTGTTCGCCCTCGAGCTAGATTCTTTCTCACAGTGCTATGTTGATTAGTAGTCACCGTTTTTGGCTGGTTTACAGTGAGTGACTTGGACTGACCCTTGCTAAATGTGCTCGTGTTGTTCACTTCGTTATCTCTTTTCCTCGGGGCTAATCTTTTGGTACTTTCCCCTACTTCTATTTTGCCGCTCCTCACAGAATTTTCAATCATTTCACCTGTCATCACTATGTCTGAGAAGCTTTTAGTGGCACTCCCTAACATATGAGTGATAAAGGAACCTTCAAAGTGTTGATAAAGAGCATCGTAGTTTCTTTTTCTAAAAGTGACGGCTAAACTTGTATGGCAACTTCTCTCCATTTTTACGCATACTATCTGAAACTTTCATTTGGTTTCTTCTTCATATTCTGGAGAGTAATCCTGTTAGGAGTCATATCTGTCATATGATTATACTATTTCATAAAGGCTTGAGCTAGGTCTTTCCATGAGTTAATCTTAGCACGACTCAATTGGTTATACCATTTGGATGCCGCCCCAATCACAGTGTCCTGGAAGCAGTGAATCAATAGCTGGTCATTGTTGACGTATCCAGTCATTCGCCTGTAAAACATAGTAATATGAGCTTCAGGGCAGCTCGTTCCATTGTACTTCTCAAATTCAGGCATTTTGAACTTGGGGGGAAGGACCAAGTTTGGGACCAAACTCAGGTCCTTAGCGTCAACTTCGTGATGGCTATCTGGGATTTCCATTGCCCAAAATTTTTCCTCCAGCCATTTACACTGTTCCTCTAATTTCTTTTGTGATTCCATCATTGCCTTTTTCTCCTCTGCAACTTCATCCAAATCAGGAACAAGTGGATAATTCAAGTTATTAACAGGGTTAGAGCCTGAGTCGGCTTGGAAATTCATTGGCATCGCAACTTCAGCCTGAATCTGTTGAGGCCTGATCGTAACAGATGGTCTTTACAGATTAATCTCAGGTTGTGTCGGTACATGTGTCGGAGTGAAGCCAGGAGGATATTGAGGGTCTTCATTATTTTCCCCAACATTGTCCATGGGACCCTTTCCTTTATCCATTCTTCTCATCAACAATTGGGACAACTGACTCATCATCTCTCTTTGGGATTCCATCATTTGCTCTTTCATCTCTTGCTAAATCTTGGCTAGCTACTCTTGCATCTGTGACTGCATTTGTTCCTGCATGTCCTTTTGCATTTGCTTCAATTTCTCAAGTCTTTTGTCCATTGACTTGGTCTTTTTCCTTGTACCGTAGGGGTGCGTAGTTGGTTGGTTTTCATTGGTTTCTAGATTACTGAAATAATTTTTAATTAATTAGAATCTTTTTATGACCTTTAATGCATATGATGTAATGCAATGCAAATGCATGAATGCAAAGGAGACATCAATTTTGATTCAATTCCCTTTAGAAAACTTCACTAGAAAATAAAAATCTTTACGTAAAACTGAGTTACAAATAAAACTTCGCCCTAATGCTCAGAGCCTTAATTTTCCTAAGCAACGAGGCTAGCTCCTGCCCTCGATCGGACTCCAACTCGTACTTCACACTCAATGTGTCCACTTGTACTGCTAAAGCTTTCAAGTATTCGGCCACCTCCCGAATCTGGGTTATGGCTTCCCCCATAATGTAATCCCTATTCCTGACTTGGTCTTGTGCATGGTGAAGCTGTTCCTTCCACCGTTCCTCACTTGCTTCGAAAAACTGGACCCGCATCTCACAGCTTTGTAGTGACGCTTCTAATTTTCTACTTTTTCTTTCAGTTCTTCCACCTTACTCAGGCTTGCCCTCAACTCCATTACGGTATTACGATTTCGATACTGATGAAGAGACTTCTCAAGTTCTTCCACTCTAGCCCTTAATTCACCTCGTTCATTTCTACTTTCTGACAGACTCTTCTCTAAATCCTCATTTCGTGCCTGAGCCTCTCGAAATTTCCTTTCCTATCAGTCGGCCTTGGTCTTTTCCACTCGAATTTCATGGCGCCATTGCTTTGAAGTTTTACCTAACCCAGCAGTCCTCATAGACATGCGTAACTTCTAATAATCTATTTTCAAACTGTCTAGATATTCTTCGGCCTTACTTTTCCCTTTTCTCCACTTCTCAGCCCTGACCTCTGAACGTCTACGTCTAATTTCAGATGCATATTTTCTTCCTCCAATTGTTCGATCTTTTTCCCAAGCTCAAAACTCTTCTTCTCGAAGTCTTGTTTTATAATTTCCAACTCTGACGGGGCAACTTGTAATTGTTCCTTCACAGGTCGAGTGCTTTCTACACTTGGTCTAGGAATATTATCATTGACCATCTTCCTAAACCATCCATTGTATTCAGGTGTCACCATGGAACCGATAGCCAGCCTCTTCATCCAGCGAGTTTGCTTCTAAGCATCAGATAATTCCCGAACTTTCCTCTTATAGTGGTCACCTTTATAAGAGAATTCACATTGAGCAAGCCCGTAAGTCGTGGGTACAAACTGCCTCGATTTGTATTGCCTTAATGCAAGCCATGGAGTATACCTAGTAGCTCCCCAAATTCCTAACAACGACACCTAATCAAAGTTCCCACATCGATATAGAATCTCATCGGGAACCATCCAAAATGCTCTCCACTCTATATCCCCCTCCCTGAGGTTTTGAAGAATTTCCATCCACTTCTCCTCCCAGATATCCTCTCTCCTTCGTATGGCTGCCTCCTCTTTTAACGGGGAATAACCTTCAGAAAAGACCCAGTAAGAAACCTTGTCTACTTTCCAAAAATGCCCATGAAACCACACCATCAACAGCTGTGCACATCCAATAAACCGCCCCTCGCCCATCTTCCGACACATGCTCAAGGATCTGAACATCTCGGTCAATATTACCGGTATAGGTGTGATTCCCTTATCAAGACAATCGAATAGGTCAGTGACTGCCTCATCCACGTGCCTTAAAGCCTTAGGAAAAATTACCAATCCATAGATGCTTAAGGCGAAGATGTCGACCCTCTTTCTTTCATCCGGATGTGTTAAAATCAAATCTCGCAAATTCTCTCAAGGGATACATTTACTATCTCCCTTTTGTTGAATCTGAGCAATGACCCAAGGCTCGCTTATCCCTGAAATATTTATCAATTTCTTTGCGAAAGTTTGACCATTAAAAACCTTGGAATAAGCTTTTCTAACTTGCACTTTTGGACACCTGAGTAGAGTAGTATATTCCTCCACGGTAGGCACTAAATCCACCTCTCCAAAAGTGAAACACTTGTAAGTAGAATTTCAAAATTGAACCATAACTCTGAACAAGTGCTTGTCCACCCTAATATCTAGCAAGTAGGATATATCACCATAGCTTTGATAAAACAACTGCTTGGTCCCTTCATCCCAACGAGCCAATATATCTCTCACCTCTTGCAACTCATTCTGTGCTACATTGACGCAAGTGAATTCCTGCGACTCTGATGTATATCCTTCTGCCAAGCTATCCCCTTTCTCCGATTGTAACTTCTCTGACCATGCGCGGACGGCTGCATTATCCTCAACTTTATTAAGAAATTCATTCTCCATGTCAAACTTTCTAACTTAGTAATCGAATACGAATCAACACCTCCTTTAGTATGCAATGTCATGCAAAACACAATCAAAACAAAACACAATTTAGTATCAAATATAAGTGATAAAATACAAGAACAACAAAGATGATTATAACACACGTATGGGCAAATATTAAGGCTTGATGCGGCTTTACCCAAGGATAGCTCTTAAGGTTCACTATATGTGGTTCAGTTCTAGAGATAAGGTACCTGAACCAGTAGATTCCTCAATCCTCACCCATTATAGGCTCATATGGATCGAGTTCGATTCAGGGGAATACATTTCCCTAAGACCATGCGGAGATAAAAATCTCAAAAAAACATAAGTACGGATGTATCCCAGAAGAAATCCACTAGCCCATGCGAACGTGAAAACCTCACGAAAGCATAGTTTCTTACTCCCATTTAGAATGTGTGACCACAGCGGTCATGCAATGCAATGCAATATTATTCTACAAGACCCGAACCATAACAATCATACAAACAAATGCAATCATGATTTTCAAAACAAATTTTCAATACTTCAACAAAAGGACAACAAATAATCGATTTTATGGCTTGACTCTTTTGTTCACATCTCTAGCGGAGTCGCCAAGCTGTCGAAACTATTTTTTTGACTTGATTTTAAAAAACGGGGATCGAATTTTTATAACAAATTGTGGAGTCGCCACCAATCTTTTATTTAGGTGTGATTGGGTCACCTAATAAAGCACTTTGTTTTATTAAAACCAATTTTGGCCTACGTAAATTTGAGAAAACGGGTTCGGGAGCCAATTACCTATGAGGAAGGATTAGCATCCCCACTACGCCCAAAATTGGTACCAAATTGATTAAGTACTGTTCTTATGCCTAAGATTTAAAGCTATTTTTGAAATATGGTTCATTTTAAAACATTTGAATGGCTTAAGTTGGTTGTCAAAATTCTCTTGTTTCAAAGTTACACAGCACCACATCCAGCACGATAGGACACGATCCTTTATATCCTCAAAAACACTATAAAATTTTTACTTCCAAAGGTTTATATGTTGAAGATTACAAAGGGATGCCTGATTATTTAGTCTAACGAAAAATCAGAATCCAGCACGGTAGGGCACGATCCCTCGAATTTCTAAACATTGAACATTGCCTTGCTTTAAAATTTAGAAAACTAGAGTGAAATTCAAAAGGAATATTCGGTTATTTTGAACAAACAGGAAAACAAAACCCAGCACGATAGGGCACGATTCTCCGAGTTTCAAAAAATTGAACATAGCCTTGTTTTAAAATTTGGGAAACACGAGTGAAATTCTAAAGGAATATTCGACTATTTTGAACAAACACAAAATCGAAACCCAGCACGATAGGGCACGATTTCCTGATTTCCCAAACATCAAACATTGCCTTTGTTTTAAAGAATTTTCAAATGAATAATTGTAAAACCAGCTTAAAACGCATTAGTTTGAATTGAAATAAAATGGAATAATTATTTTAGATTAATAAGTTTAAAATCCCAATGAGTCACTTGCAAGTAAAAGGCGAAATTATAAACATGAGATAATATGCATGGGTAGCGAACTCTATTAATGAATAAAAATAGTGTAAAGATGAATAAACAAATAAAAAATTTTAACGTGCATAAAATAATAGTAAGCTCACATCCAAACATTAACAATCAAAATCGTGAAAGCTAAAAATATAACTAAAGAAACAAATCAAAGTAAAAGCCCCAACAAGTTTTTAAACCTAGATAAATAAAATTAAGATAACAACACCAAGTACCAATCGAAAATATAATATAATAACCTATAAAAAACGATAAAGACAACCAAACACATATGATATACAAAACAATATAGACAAACTACAAACACATAAATAATTATTAAAATAAAGATTATAAAAGAGGAAATTTGAGTCAAATAATATGCATAAACATTTTGAAGATGATGTATCCATTTAAAGTTGGTAAACATATATACATATAAAAATAGTATTTAAATGTGAGATTCTAAATCAAAACAATATGTAGTAAAATATGTTCTAAAAAATGACTTATGTACATAAAGATATATATAGGAAAATTTAAAAAGAACTTACAAAATAAATTAGCATGGGATTTATTATGTACATAGAATTAAATTAATTTTATTATACATGTACAAACACATATAAAACATTTGAACAAGTGTTATATAAATATTTAAAATAATATGGTATAAAAATGAACTTCAAAATGGTGATTTTATAAAAACAAAATAAAGTTATTGAAATAGCTCAACACATATATAAAAATATTAAGAACTTTAAAGTAATAAACATTACAAATTACAAACTTTAATTAAAATAATACATGTACAAATATATATAGAATATTTAAAGAAATATTGTACAAATATTAAAATGAATCAACACACGTACAAATGTTAAATGTATTGTAAAATAATAGGCTATACTAATAGAAAACTAAATTAAAATCGAGTTAAAATAAGAAGGATAATTTAAAAAATAAGCTGTTAGAACCAAAATAAGGACTCATGTTACATGCCTGCAAATGCATAGGGACTGGAACTAGAAATAATCCAGACCCCAAAACGCAGCATTGAAGCGGGGACCAAATCGAGTTCATGCGCAAATTATAGGAAAAATTTAAAAACAAAAGAAATACAAATATAAGCTGATTGAAACGCAGTGCAAAAGGGAAAGGACTTATATTGCAAATAACCCATTTGAAGCACAAAGGCACGGGTTCGGGTCCTGGAACGGGTTGACGCGTGGATCCTTCCCCCTTGAAACGGCGCCGTTTTGTTTTATTCTAAAAAAAAAAGAATGGCAATCAACCATTTTTCAAGCCACAAACCGAGTACCCATTTGCTAGGGTTTCGGTGCCACAGCTTTGAGGCTTTTCCATCCCCCTTTGTCCATTCAACTACCACTATTCCACCATTGAAATCGACGAATAATGGCTAGCAATGAAATCGTTCCATTTCTCTATTCTAAACTTCGCCTCAAAAGGTCAGATTTTTAGCCCCGAAAACCTATCTCAAGCTTCAATTTCAACGAAGAAGATGTGGTCTCCGATGGCTCGTTTGAAGGTATGTTTTCTTTTTTACTTCATTATACTAAAAAACACATGCGAAACACGAAAGGAAGATGAAACAGATGCGAAAGAAATAAATACAAGGCATTCGAAATCACCTTCTTGCAATTGTTTCTGAATTTTCTATTCAGTATGTATTTTAGTGTGCGTAATGTGTGTGTAAAAAAAAGGAACCCTTACAATAAAAAATAAAAGGGCTTTATAGCCGAATAATCAAAAGAAAAAAAATACAAAAAAATTTGTTTTCTCTATTGGTTTCTGCTCTGCTGCTGTTTTCTTGTTTTCTTTCGCAGGTAGGAAGCGTGTGCTGGCACTAGGCATGTGGGTGGCATACGGCGTGTTGACGTGAAGGCACAAATAGCGTTGGGGCTGTATGGCGGCTAAAGGCTGCGGCACAAGGCAGAAAAACCCTAGAGTTTCTGTTTCTAAAGTATTTTGAGCCGTTTGGGCCTTGTAGCTTTGGGCTGTAATTGGGTTAATTTGGTTTTAGGGTCTTAGTAGACTTAGGTTGGGTTGAATATTGGGCTTGTACAGTATATTTGGGCTATTTTGTACTAAAGACCTGGACTGTGGACATTTTGTTTAATTATTTTGGTTTTCTTCTTCTTCTTTTTTTGTGTTTTTTAATTGTTTATTTTTAGTACCGGGCCCGGGCTAAAATTGGGCATTACAATCAAAATTTGACTTGAAGAAGAAAATCGAGAAAATTACATGACACATTGCTATGTCGTGACGTGGCTGTTGCCTCATCAAGACGCCCTTCATCGAGTCATCCAGACGTGGTGAATCTTCTCATTGTGACATTGGTGGTCGCGTTGTCAGGATGACACTTCTTCATCATCGGGACATCAACTTTGTTTTGGTCAAAAAAATGCAAGGCGCATTCCACAAATCTCCACGTTAACTTGTATTTCCACAATGTCGTCTTTGTCAAAGCCTACCACGGGCCTATCTTGAACTATGCAGAATATTAATTGAGTCAAAATTGTGCTTAAATATGAAAGCTGGGGGACTTCTAGTGTTTGACTTGTGCACTGCTAAATCAAAACTGACCCAGGTCTAATTTTCATGAATGCAGTGCCCTAACTTTTCAAAACCTACAGCTAAAAGAGAATCTCTCTTATACGAAACGATCATACATTTTTCCCTCATATGACCAAGTTCTCCTCGCTTCAAACGAGTCGAATTCGACTCCTTAATAGATGAGGGACATCCTGTTTCACTGATCACCATTGATCTTTTAGAACATAAAGATTGTCAATCCTTTTACCTTTCATCAAAACAAGAGCCCTACGAGATACTTTAATTCTGTTTGACTCGATGTTAATTCTACAACCCTTCGAGTCCAAATTTTCCAAGGAGGTGAGATTTCTCTTTAAATCAGGTATGTACCCGATGTTTGCAGTGTCTTAACTGCCCCGTTGTACATCCTGATCTGAACAGTACCAATATTGATTATCTTAATGGGTGAACCATTGCCCATACACACAACTCCACCTTCAACTGAACTGTATGTAGAGAACCAATCCTTGTTGGGACATATGTGGAAAGAACACCTTGAATCCTAGATACACTCGGACATAAACTCAGAGTTTTCGCTTGTTGACACCAAAAAGAAATCATCACCCTTGTCATCGACCAAATTAGCACCATCTAAATCTTCCTTGTTGCTCTTAGCAGCCCTTTTATTTCGTAGCTTGTAACAATTTGCCTTGACGTAACCTAACTTCTTACAATAGCAACATCTCTTGTCTCGCTTCCTTTATGCTACCAAAATCGAGGCTTTTTAGCTGACTTGCTATCCAAACCAAACTTATTGTCGAGTTTGCCTTTGCTCAACAAAGGACCTTTCACATTATTGAATGAGATATTATTTCTACCATAAATCAGGGTTTCCTTAAAAGACTAGTATGAAGAGGGTATAGAGCACAATAATAGAATAGTTTGATCTTCATCGTCAATCTGAACCTCAACATTCTTTAAATCATTCAAAAGAGTAATAAATTGACAGATGTGACCTCTAAGGTGCTCACATTCATTCATACGGAACATGAATAGCTGATGTTTCAACACCAATCGATTAGCCAGAGACTTTGTCGCGTAAAGGGTTTCTAACCTTTTCCCCAGGGTGTATGTCATTTTCTCCATCAACACCTCCTACAATACATTATTCGAGAGACACAACTGAATTACGGACAGGGTATTATTGTTCCATATCCGCGGGCTTCTTCCCTATAACAACCTTTTTAGACCGTTCTAGAAGAGTATTGTCGTCATCAGAACTTGCCACAGATTGAAATTTGTGATGCCATTGAACTTCTCAATGTCGAACCTTGTGGTTGTCATCTCTGAACGGGTAGAATGTGGAAATCAACCAAGCTTTGATACAAGTTTGTTGGGGATAAACCTGATTAAGTAACAAACAAGTAAAATGACAGAGAATTTGAAAAGATCGAACACAAATATTTTACATGGAAAGACCTCTTCAAAGAGGATAAAAAATCACGAGCAAAAATAATTTCACTATAATGACAAAAACAAATAGTACAAAGATGGAAATAAAACTAAACCCTGAAACTTAAAATAAGAACCCTCCAAATATAAACAAAAAATCTTTAAAAGTTTGTAAAAGCTAATACCTAAATGTGTAATGGGTTCAATCTTTCTATGATAGAAAAGTGTCTATTTATAGGCTAAATTTGTAGGTTAAGTAATATTAAAATAATTTACGCTAATTAGGGTTTGATCGGGACAAATAATCAGAATTTGACTAGAAGAAGAAAACCGAGAAAATTACATGACACGTCACCATGTTGTGGCGTGGCTGTTGCCTCATCGAGATTTGGCGAATCTTCTCATCGTGAAGTCGGTGGCTGCATTGTCAGGACGTCAATTCTATTTCAGCCAAAAAAATGCGAGGCACACTCCACATAATACAAAGTAACTGTTTAAAATAATAACTGATTAGCATATATAAATTATTTTGGCAATTCAAATATAATGCTAATAAAAAATTTGAAATTGTTGTTAAAGCATTTGTAAAATCTATAAAAAAAGATTGATATAAATTAGACTCTTCTATATTTAATTGTTATTTTTTTAACAATTAATAATTTGACCATAATAATTTGTAGATAATATATAATTAATATAAATTAATATATTGGATTATATTATAAAAATGTATTACTCATAAAAAATTTTATATGAAATATAAATTTATTGATCTATAATATATATATGTAAAAGCACAAGTTTACGTAAAAGAGAATGGTAACTCAATTAAAAATTTGATGTAAAATTGAGTTTTAATTTGGATAATTCTAAGTATAAAAAAGAGAAAAATATTGTATGTATTAGTAATTATGATTTGATTGATAGTTTATATCAATTAAAAAAATTAAGTTTAGCTCTATAAATAGCATCCAATAGTTAAGTATGTTGAATCATGTAAGATCTAAAAAATATACTTGTAAAAAGAGTTGAGATTGTTAGCAGTAATAAATTAGAATTATCTTAAAAAGAATGAAACATTGAAGTGATTGTTTTTCGAAGAGATAATATCAAATTATATTCAAACTAATGAAAGATTATTTTAATTAATGATGAGATATTTTTTATTATTTCATTTTACAATATAGATTTTTTTTATTTTAGTTCCAAATTTCTATATTAATTTTAATAGTATTATGTATTAATTCATTTTTAAATTAAATATTGATTTTAATATTTAACTAAAAATTTAATGTTGATAATAAATATGAATTGTAATTGATTTTTTTATCTCATTGTTAAAGAAGAAACTTCTTCAATTTATAAAAGTGTTTTAGTTTTATGATTTTGTTTCTTTCATGATCTAAAAAAACACATAGACAAGTAAATTGGTATAATTTTATTTTTCACTTAGAATTAATTATTTTATAATATATATATATTATAATTTCAACTCCTTTTATATTATTATTATTATTATTATTATTATTATTATTATTATTATTATTATTATTATTTTGTTAACGGAAACATACTAATGCAAAATATATCTTTATATAAATTCATTTCATAAACGTCTTTTAATAGAATTAAAAATTTTATTTATAAGCATGGTCATTTTTCTTATTTAAGTATATTTTTAAACCAATTAATTTAGTAATATCAAAATATTTATTTATAAATATGATAAATTTATAAAAAATAAAAATGATTTAAAATGAAAAATATAATGAATAATAAATTTTATATTGATTCGTTCATATTTTTATATGTATATTATAGATTATAGATAGGTTGTAAATAATAATAAATTGTAAGGCCATAAACTGCAACAACTCACATGTATCCAACCTAATTGACATCAAATCCTTCTCTACTAATTCCTCAACTGTTGAAACCAAAATCAATTAAATTTATATGAAGATAAGCAATATTTTAAAATTTTGAAATAAAAATAATTTATTTCATTTAACCATTGAGTACATCAATCAAAACTCTGTGCAAAAATGTAGTAATAAAGTAGATAAAAACATGATATGCTTTTAGCTAATTACACAAACAAATCACATGTACGTAACCTAATTTCCATCATTTCAGTTAACGTCCCACAATTTACCTAATTTATTTGAAATCAGCCAAAGCCGTCTCAACTAATATTTGAAAAAAATAACACTCACCAATATGCTATCTATATCAAAACACAAGTTTAAATTTTTTTTTTTTGAATTGAGGAAATACATTTTATTATTTTTATCATAATATTAAATTTAAAAGTAATTATAATATTTAATTTAAAATTTAAAAATAAAATAGAAATTATGATCATTATAATTTAATAGAAGTTGTTATAACAAATTTAAAAATAAGAGAAAATATTTGGTATAGTGCCACTAGAGTTTTTGGACTCCACCAGTAAGGTTGGAGGGTTAATAAGTGTCCTATAAGAGTATAATAAAATATTAAAAAAATAGATATTTAAAAAAAAAGAGAGAGAAAGAAACACATGTAAATTTTTTAAAACTTTTTGTGGAATAAGAAGTATCAGCATATACAATATTCACCCTAAAAATAATTAGAATTTAAGTTACAATTATATTAATTTAAAAAAATTATTACTTAATAAACTTTAAGCAAGAAAAATATTGTGATAATTATAATTATAATAACAAAAATAATATTAATTTAAAAAATAGTTAGATAAAGTCATAGTAATAATAAAATAAACTTATACCTTAAATTACAATTACAATTACAATTACAATTACAATTACAATTACAATTATATACATATTGAAATTAAGATTTACTTTTATAAATAAATACATTCATATTAAATTATATTTATTATTTAAAATTAAATTACTATTACAATATATAGATTAAAATTAGGATTTAATTTCAAGTAGTTCATAGTCAATCATCAAAAATGTTCTTCCATTGGTGTTGGAATTGTTTATATTGGTGTTGCTTGGGCTAGTCGCTAATGGTAGTACGAGGAACATAATTACTGCATTTTTAATATTTATTCACTATAAATACCACTATTTTATTAAAATTGTTCGTATTATTTCATAAAATTTTCTCTCATCATAAAATTAAATTTAATTTTACACTAATTATAATAAATAAGAATATAATTTTAAAAAAAAATTAAATTCACATGTGACATTAAAAGTTAATATATATATATATATATAATTCACCTTAAATAGCGTAAATTAATGAACCCTCCCAAAAAACCTGAATCTTACTTTGCTCCATAAAAGGTTCACAAATTGAAAACAAGATCAACTAATATATATGTCAAACTTCACCCCACACAAAATTTTAAAATGAAAATCATCTATATAATTTATAAGACGAACTATTTGATACACTGTCAGTAGGATTAGAAAATTAATAGATATTTTATAAGAGTATAATAAATTATTTAAAAAAAATAGAGATACATGTTAACTTTTTAAGATTACTTGAACAATAAAAAAAACTACACTCCCAGTATACTAAATACACTCACACTAACCCTATATGTAGAATCGAATAAAAAAAGAATCAAATGCTTAGATGAGAGACAATAAACAAGTAGGGAGTAGTGAGTAGCTAGTTTGATAAAGAAAAATAATAATAATAATGGCGACAGCTTCAGAAACAAATTCATATGATTATCATCAGTTTTCTCTTGCCTTTTAAGCATAACAGTATTGAAACAATCAAAATCAATTTTGTTTTTAACCTAAGGGACAAGAATCTGGTTCGAATTTTTATCTTAAAGGCTTTGTTTTCATAAAAAATAAGGAGTATTTTTGAAGTCCCCCTTCTGTAGGGACTGTTTACTTGTGTTGCAAGTAACAAACTGGACAAAGTGGCATAGCCCTTCTCACCTCAAGATGTTTAGTAAGTAATCTAATTAAATTGATCTTTCTTCTTCACTGTAACTAGATACATACATTAACTGCATTTTACATATCCTTGCTATATTGTCTGGATGCAGGATAAGCAGTTGACATTTTTAGTTCCACAAACAGAGTTAAGAAACACCATGTGTTCTTAATATTTAAAAAGAAATAGAAATAAATAAGTGAAACACATTGAGGCATTTTTATTTCGTTCATGGAGTTAAAAATCTCCACGCCACTTTTCCAAATAATAGTTCCTAAGAATAATGACATCTGCTATTTCCAATAAAAATTTGACTCGTGACTCAAACCTCACCGGCCTCAACTGTGCTAGTTAGCTCTTGTGCAGTAATACTATGCCATCATTTTTCATATGCCAGAGGGAGCTTTAGAGTTCAGTGTGAATAATATGATCTTCAGTGGGTTCGGTAAGCTCAGCATTGTCTTTCCAGTCAATAAGAATAGAGCCTTTGTCGTGGGAACTGAGGCAGTCGGCTGAAGGATGAACAAGCCTGTAGCCGAAGCCTTGTGCAGAGTTGCAGTAGGTCTCAACTGTGCCATCTTTCTTCTCCAAGTTTACGTTGCTTAGGACTAAATTGCTACAGGGAACAGTATTACTGCAGGCAAACTTGATTGCTTGCTTGCTTTTTGTTGTCCCACTAATGTTTCGGTATACAATCTGGCTTATTTGCACTGCTGATGTCTAACAAATAAAAAAAGAACAATGAATTCACGTGAGCAGTATTCTAATTGGATGAGAGACTCTTTCAAGAATCGGGACTCTTAAGGCAATCATCATACAGATACTGAGTAACTTGGATTACGCACCTGGTTTTGGCAGGTTGTTGGTGAATCACAGTAGAATTGATCAATAATGATGGGGTTAGCAACATCTTCCATCCTCACATTTTCGAAACGCACACCACGAACATAACCAGAACCACCCTATATCAAAGAATCACAAAGAGACAGATGTCATTCTCAAACCCGAAGTGTCTCCAACTACAAATCGTGTTCAAGCAAATATCAGATCTCATATCTTACTCAGAAACAGCATCTAAATGTTAAAAGTATACTACCATCTTGTCATTTTTTCAGATATGTTCACAACTGAAGCCCCATATAGTCCTCTACTTTCTACTTTGCTAATACTGGCTAAATGCTTATTCTTATTGATAAACGATGCTAGATTTACAAGATATGTCTCAAAATACCTGCCAAGTTTTAATCCTGACACCATTCGTAGTCTCCCTGAGTAATGCTGTATCCAAGACCACGTTTGTGACAATGCCCACCGAGTTATCCTCCCCAAGGCTTCCAATGCTAATTGGCCAAAATTTTCATAAAATAGGAATAGGGAAAGAAATGAAACATATAACTAGTTTACACTGTACCATGTGTCTCTCAAGTAGATCTAGAAACAGTCGGTAGAATTGGTTAATAGAATCTAACTGGAAGTTCGGAACACACCTGACTCCATGTCCTGGTCCACAATATATTCTCTTCATCTTGATAGTCGATGAACCATTGACAATTGAGATGCAATCATCACCTGAATTTCATATACAGTCAGCATGATTGTTTAACCAGTCAGTATGCACACATGTAATAAGTTGAATTATAATTTTTTTAACACATCCTTTCAGCTTCATTGTTAGGCTTTGTTTGTTTGGTGTTTTTTCTTTTCCAATAGAAAGTGTAAAACAAAACTTAAAAATGAACTAAAAACAAGAGACAAATATCAGAAAGTAAAAGCACCAATCAAATTGAGCTTTAGGGGTATTCTTATCTTTCCACAAACAAAGATGCTAGGAAAGACAAAAGATCTAACAACCTGTTCCTATTTTGCAGTCTTGAAGAACAACATTAGTTGATTTAGTGATGTGGATTCCATCAGTGTTTGGACTGTCTCCAGGACATGTGACTTTAACACCAAATACTCGAACAGCTTCAGACTTTGAAATGACGAAATTCATCAGTTGGCTGTTCTGAATAGTAAGGCCTTTCACCTTAATAGATGAGCTTGAATCTATAGTCAGTGCCTGCAACAAACTCATACATTAAATCTAATTCGAGATTTGTTGCTAGTTCAAATGCACAATCATGGCATGCTACTTATTGGAAGCGTGAGTTTTATAATTGTGGAAACAGAGCCTTACTGTCGGTGCCCCTCTGCAAGGCTGCCAAAGAAAAAGCAAACAGAAAAGGAAATACATGCTACATTCTATTTGTTTGACTCGTAACTTGAGCATGAAAGAATTTTAAAGAGAATCATAAGAATTACATTTGACTTGTTCTTTTTGCAAGATGCTGCCCACCATTTGCTGCCTGATCCATCGATAACTCCTTTTCCTTGGAATGCTACTCCCTGCAGCTTAGAAAAATCAAGCCACAGTCTAGGAAGATCTGGGTCCCAATTCTTGGGTTCATCTGGGGCCACTATTGTTCCATCAATCTGTATAATAACAATAATAATTATGATTTAAGAACAAATGTATAATATATATATATATATGACTGATATTAAAGTTAAAAAGTAATATGAAGTTATGAAAATGGAATTACTATTCAAGATCATTTAACATGGATAAAGATAATCGAGATGTTATTTCATGTGTTTAGCTTGATGTACACTGAAATTACCTGAACAATCAACCTCTCTGCACATGGCCCCTTAAACTTTGTAGCATTAACTAAATAACGACGTCCAGGAGGAACCAATAAAACTGATTTTCGAGTAGAGCATGCTGTGTCCCATGCTTTTCTAAAAGCCTGATGAAGAAAACATTGCCGATTTATCAAATGAGAAATTAGCTTACATCTATGACAATGAAATTCTATTTGGCTAATAGTAATAATGCCAAGCATGAATTTCCCGACAGCATTCATATATATCTATTTTCTTAATCCTTGAAATTGTTATGCTTCAGACCCCCATGGAAACAGCGACAACAAACTACTGCCCAAACCATAAAGCTTTCAATGTGTCCTAAAAAAACAATAAAGGTAATTTCAGGAGTCAGAAAAAGTACGTAATATATATAATATATACCTGGGTGTCATCAGAAACTCCATCTCCAACTGCTCCAAAGCTATCCACATTCACAAGAACCTTGCCACCATGTTCACTTGTCCAAGATGGGGACTCAAGAAAGTCTGTATCTTCTTCTACAATGTCCATGTCTTCAAGTATGTTAAACTTGTCATATACCACGTTTCCTGCAACTCCATATGCTGCTATCAATAAACCAAGAAAGGAAACAAGGAATAATTTAGCCATAATTTGTTCTGTTTTGTTTGTTTGGGAGATTGGTTTAGTTGTATAAATGCAATAAGACATTGATTTAATTTATATATGCAGATTAGTTTAGGAAATGAATGGTTTTGAGACCTATCTGTCTTGGCTTAAAAGTAGACTAAGGTGCTACATTTTCTACATGCCCACACTTAAAGTACAAGGGAGATTTTATTTTAAAGTTCTTTGCTTTACTCTTCAACCAGTTGCCAAAATTCACCAGTCAAATGTTATGTATTTAGTACAATCTATCTCTCATTCATATAAGTGGATAAAATAATTAGTAGAGGAAAGTAGATATATATATATTAACTCAACTTTATAAAATGAAAAATGAAATATCACCAAGCATGCATGCAGGGATATATTTAACATGAAATATGGCAATACATACCTAAATAGAAATTTTTTTGCAACTACCTAAAAAGAAAATTGAATTAGTGAATCAGGGGAGAAAAAAGATTCTTTCCTGTTACAAGCCAAGAGCTTCAAGCTAAAGTGACTGCATTTTGGAAGATTTAAGCAGAAGATGCAGACTTCACAAACAGGTTTCAGTTTCATGTAAATAAAAGGGGAACAAGCTCAAGTGTTGTCCCCAAGTTCTCAGTTGGATGAAACAGCAAGTCTACAATGACCCTAAATCTTAGATGCCTTACAGAATTGACCCCTCCTGGTGTCTGTTCTTCAGTTTCGCAGAGCAGACCTGCGAGGCCAACAATAACATATATCATACATGCAAAATACGAACGTTCTGGGCAAATTCCATAAAAGGATTTCATTAAGTTAAATACCAACTTTCCCTCTTTGGCCAACCCTGCATGATTACACCCACTTAAAACACGTAAAGATGTCACTTCATCTGGTATCAGACCCTGATGCACCATTGCTTCCAACAGACTGACACCTTCTCTCCCCATCTCGTTTTGGGCATATCCATTGATTATAGATGTGAAACAGAAGACATTAGGTATAGGAAGTGTCTCAAAAACCAGGCGAGAAAGTTCAGAATGGGCACATCTTGAACACCCCATCAATAAGAGACCATGAAACTTCAATACCAAATTCAATAGCCTGATTTTATTGCAAAACAGTGCACGAGCACGCAGATTCGACTGTGAGTGGAGGGGGTATCCTCAATTTTTTTCAAGATTTCTATATTTGGAGAGCATTGAGAGGATTCCATTATTTTATATCCATGGCAAAATATATGCAGAATATGTCAAACACAAACCTAGAATTAAGGGTGCAAGCATCTCATTAATCCTTCATCAAACATTAAACCATATCTCAAACAAATATTCAATGGTACCACAGCGCCACAAAGAGGTTATTAAGGAGATACAAACACCAAAGTTATCTTTGGCGTACATATCAATTAGCGCTGACTGAATATCCCCCAATTTTCGTAACAAAACACTGACTTTGCCTGCCAAAGAGAGTATCCCCCTCTTCTACTGGATAAATTCAAGAACCTCAAGAAAGAATGAATTAAAGGGGTTTTTTTTTACCGCAGAAATGCATCCTCTTAACTAATTCAAGAGTATCGGACAGCACATCAGTCTCGGAATATGCAGGAATGATTGAATCCCATGATATCAAATTAAAATGCCGGTCAGGCAATTGATCAAACAACTTCAAGGCCACATTATCCAGTCCCATATGCAGATGAAGATTCATAAGTGAGCTTCCAATAAACAAAGTCAATCCGAACCCAAGTGAAATCACCCTGCAATGAACTTGAATTCCTTCCATATAAAAATCTCCACTCCCACAAGCAGTTATCACATAAGAAAATGTAGGGCCAAAAGATCAGTTTCTTTGACTAACCATTTCGATATATTGTTGGAAATTTGATGAAGGGAAGGATGCAAAAACAGATAAAAATTGAGTGAAAACAGGATGAACTAGTGGTTCATTAACACGAAAGACTTATGAAGCGACTCATGAACGTGATGAGCTCAATATCCTAGATACGCGCATAGCTGAAGAAGAGAATCTAGATTTACTTTCTTGTTTTTAAGAAATCGAATCTTCATATAATTTTTGTTATTTCAAATAATTTCAAAAAATCAAAAAACCTGATTTAATTTTGTTGTTTCGGATAATTTTAAGGATGAAAAAAGTTTACAAATCTTGAAAATCTTGATCCAACTAACCAAATCTTGCAGCCAAGGCGCATTCAGTTTCATATATGAGCTTTCTACAAGCCTATTCTAAAATTTGAAAAGTAATTTAATTGAATATTAAGATAATATATGAAAATGACTCAAATTGTAAAATATTTAAAGTATATGTGTAATTTTATTTTAATAGGTGGATCATGTAAGAATTTAGACTAAAGAGCCCATTTAGTTCATTTAGTTAAATTCTCATTAAAAATTTACACTTATAATTATTTTATTTTTTATTTGATGAATTGTTATATTAGTTATACTATTAGAGTTAGGAAAACTTATTTTGGGGCATTACAAGTAACATAGATGTTTACCCTTATACACATACAATTGGTTTATATTTTGTTGAGTTAATAATAATTCTCTTTGAGATTTTCTTCAATAATTACTCTTAAGTTTATTTTAGAAGCTATTTTAACAATTTTTCAGGTTGTGGGAGTTTTTTTTTACCAAGATTTTTTTCTTGAAAAGGGAATTATAGCCATTAAAAAGAATTGTGGATTCTTAATGTTTCTAAGGCTTCTTAGGATGTCATCTTCTCTTTTCTATCCTTAAAATTTATCGTTTCTTGCTGTTTTGGCTTGCTGATTTTATTGATTTTTGTTCTAAGTTACAGTTGCTTCAAGAAAGATGTTCTTCTATCTTGTTTCATCAAGAAACACATCAAAATTAAGAGTTTTAATATTTTCTTTTTGTTTCAAATTCTTTTGCACAAAACAATTTGCTTTTGTCTTTAAAATCACTTCTAACAAATCCGTTTGTGTTTTGTTTTTCAAATCTAGTTAGGGCGTTTTCTTGAGGTCCAAGGATGATTTTTTCCATCCAAGAAACCCTAATTCGTTCTCTTTTGGACTCTTTACCAGCCAGTTCATCTTTTTTTTAAAAAAAAGTTCGGTTGACTCTTCTTTGTGACAACTAATCTATTTTTGTTGTTTCTCATTTCAATTTACGTTCGTTTAGAGATCTAGGATAAATCTGCAACTTTGATAAACTTTACAATCCGCTTCCGCATTCATCTGTCTCATTCTTTATCAGATTACATGAATTATTCAACTTAAATAAGCTAAAAATAATAATAAAATAATTACAACTTGCCTTAATCTAGTGATTAGATTCGTATAAATTTATTTTTCATTGGCTGGTTTCTGTCTAATGATCTACCAAAATGTCTAATCAAAATTTATCACAATTTCAATGCAAGTTGGCAACTTGCAAAGTAAAGAGTGCGCATGTGAGCTCTCAAGTTTGGTGAGCTCGTAGTCTTGGCGAGCTCATATGTTTGGTGAGCTTGCAGGATTGGTGAGCTCGCAGTTTGGGTGAGCTCATACTTTTTACTGAACTCATGGTTTTGTAGAGCTCGCATATTTGGAGCTTGCAGTTTGCATGGATGGTCATTTCGCAACACTCCTCCTTGACATCCATGCTTCCAACTCCAATATCATAACGCAACTTTTCAAACCTCATCTTCCCAAGAGGTTTTGTTAAAATGTTAGCCAAATAATCTTGTAAACTATAGTGAACTTGTAATGCCCTAAAATCTTTGACTTTTGTTTTGGCTCAATTTTGTTGTTAGTTGGCACTTGCTTCGGTGGTTCAGTATCTTCAATGTGAGTTGAAGGTCACTAGTTTGAGTCTCTGCGTGGAAAGGGGGTGTTTTTGTTTTGCTAAATATTTGGGGGCTGCTTAGTTGGAGAGTTAGTGTTTAAGTTGAACTCCATTTAATTTGTTGGGTTTTAATTATTATTGGATTTTAATTAGTAAATTAAGGGGTTAGTTTTTATTTTAGCAAAACCATTTTCCCATTTTCCTGCTTTTGTTGTTTTTTATTTTCACAATTTGCTCTTGTTTCTTTTATTTTGTTTTTCTTCCAAGTCCCTACATCGCCATTCTTCACTAGATCTGTTCTTGGATTTTCTTTTTTTTTTCTTTCATTCTTTCTTTTCGCAACATCGCTCTTAGTTCTTCTGTTGTGTATTTCATTCTCGGCGTCGGTGGTTTGTGTAGTTGCTCTTGAATCTTTTTTTTTGGTATTGTAAGTGGGGTTTTTCTTTCTTTTCTCATTTAATTTTTGGGTTGGAGAGGCGATTGATCCCACGTTAATTTAGAACTGTTGGTCAACTATTGCTTTCTAGAAAGTGAAAAGTGCATTTGAGGTTTAATGTCGAATATTGACGTTAGTACGTTGAAGTTAGTTTTGTCGTTTATGGTGGATCAAGTTCAATAAATTGTTTTAATTGATGTTTTTATGTCGCATTTAGGTTATGGATTCTGAGGAGTAAATTCGCATCAAAATCGGACCAGGTGTGTATCGAAAAACACAAAAAACAGCGATCAGCAAAAGTAAAAAAAGTTCACTGTTGATGCCACACGGGCGTTTGCCAGGCTGTGTGGTAGGTCGTGTGTGACACACAGCTGTATGGTAGACCGTGTGCTGGACTGTGTGGGCCACACGGACATGTAGGCCCAAAATTCTAAATTTTCCCTTAGGGCTGTATATGACATTACAATCGATCGTAAGCCTTCATAGGGTCTATTTGTGATCTAATAAGCTATAAAACATGAAATTCTATCATTTGTTAGTACTAAGTCTGTTATCTGTTGAGTATTCGAAACGGTATATAATAGTAAACTTTGGCTATGTGAAATCTAAGAAACTATTATTTATGCTTAATATCTATTATCTTATGCATGTATTCTGGAAACATGCCTGACATCTGTTATAATCTATATCTGTATTTGAGATAGGTTATGATATGTGGAGGAAGTGCTTCTGTAAAAGGTGATAACTCATCTATTTATTTGGCAGCCTATGTAACACCCCTAACCCGTATCCAACGTCGGAATAGGGTTACGAGGCATTACCGGATAACACACCCCATTCATATACATTTAAGCAATCATAATCAAAATCCATTCATATCAATCACATTGTCCCTTATAAGGTCCTACGAGACCTTAAAACATGCTTAGAAGTGGTTCAAGACTAAACTGATAACATTTGCAAACTTTGGGAAACTTAGAAAATTTTCCAACATTTAAGGGTCACACGCTCGTGTGAAGAGGTCATGTGCCTCACATAACTACCAGACACACCCGTGTCACAGGCCGTGTGAAAATAGGGCATACATACTGACTTGTACCACACGGCCGAGGACACGCTCGTGTGTCATGGCAATGAGAAAACTGGGGAGGTTACTGACTTGGGTCACACGGCCGACCACATGCCCGTTTGCTAACCCGTGTGCCACACACGGCTAGCAGAAAACTCATGTTTCTAGGCCGTGTCAAAACTATAGGGTATACTGACTTAATTCGAAAGGGTACCCCAGGGGACACACGGCCATGTAGCATGACCGTGTGTCATACACGGCTGAGACACACGCTCGTGTCTCTACCGTTGTGGACAAAAATAGGCCATTTGAAAAGCCAATTTGCCACCCTTATCTAATGCACACATAGAAACCAATTTGGTACCATTTCCATACACTTATAGGTAGCCAAAACACGCCAATTTATACCTGTATCATGCCATCTATCTACAACTATTTCAACTACTCAATTCCATATTCAAAAACATACCAATTCAATATACCAAAATCATCAAAACTTACATAACTTCTAATTGCATTTACTCTTCAAATTATCATCTATAAATCATACCGTAATATATCATTCCTCAAGCATTAAAACACCAACTTACTACTATCCAAAATAGCCAACACATAAACATACTAAGCAATCCAACACATAAGGCATTATATACATCACATATATATCACTTACCAAACACATAATTCAAGCCAACTTAAATGGCCATACATACCAACATTTACAAGCCAAATCTCATGGCTAATACCATAACTCAAAACATACCAAGATGACAGTAGCCTATACATGCCATATACCATATATACAAAGCTTCAAAAGTACCAACAAAATAATCAATAGTGTGATGACGCTTCCAGACGATCCCCGAGTCCAAGTTAGCTTTAATTCTCTATAAAACATAGACAAATAACACACAGTAAGGTTCATAGCTTAGTAAGTTCGTACTAAATATACTCAATAGTTCATAATATACAAATCATTAATTCGAACTAATTAATATTTAAATCATGATGACCAACAAACTTTTCTCATACTTACTCAAGTGTTTATGAACAAGTTCATAACTTCTTCTATTTAGATTTCATGCTTTATATGTACTTACCTGTACAATGTCATATCGAACTCATATCTTTACATGATACTGTCGAATACTCGATATCTCGCACACTATTGCCAAAGCATAGCTGAAGTTATCATAACACTAAGTGCCCTTCATAGCCGAAGCTATCTTAGTCTCGCACACTAAGTGTCATATATAGCTGAAGCTATTTCGATTCGCACACTAAGTGCTTTATATGGCCGAAGCTTTCTCGATATGCACACTAAGTGCCAAACATAATCGATTCATCGTCGTACACAACCATCATATCATATATATAATTTATCCAATATTAAAGCATTAAAAGCATAATTCTAACAATGTTTATCACGTACAAACTTACCTCGGAAATAAAAACGACGAAACTAGTCGATTCAAGTACTTTGTTCTTGCCTTGATCTAAGTCCGAGTTCCTCTTTTCTTGATCTATATTATAACAAATTAAACTCTTTTAATCACATAATATTTCAATTTAGTCCACAACACATATTTGGACATTTTTCACTTTAGCCCCTAAAGCTCCACATTTATTCAATTTAGTCCCTATTTTATAAATACACAAATTTACCTAATTTTTGTCAAATACATGCTAACCTAATTTTCCTAGTGCATATTTCAGCCTATATTTATCATTTATTTCACAATTTAACCCCTTAATTTACATTTTTCTCAATTTAATCCTTAATATGCAATTTTTACTAAAAATAACTTTACAAAACATGTATATCAAACACCAAGCTTTCATAATTCATCATCAGCATCATAAAACTCATGGATTCATCAATGACATTTTTCAAAATCACTAACAAACTCAAAATTTAGGGCATGGGCTAGCTAGAACGTGAAGCAACGATCACAAAAACATAGAAATTATCAAAAATCGAGCAAAGAACATACCTTAATCAAGGAACAAGCTAGCCGAATATCAAATCTCTAAAATGGATTCTTTTTCTTTCTCAAATTCGGTTGAAAGGGATGAGTAAATGGCTACCATTTTGTTTCTTTTAATTAATATTAACTTAATTACCAATTTACTATATTACCCTTGGTTATAAACATAAAAAATCAATTAATGGATGTCCATTAATGTCCATTAACACTATCCATGGTTTAATTTCATCATAAAGACCTCCCATTTAATAATTCATGGCAATTAAGCACATTTAACATATAGAATGCAACTTTTACATTTTACGCGATTAAGTCCTTTCGTCAAATTAAACACTCAAGCGCTAAAATTATTTCACAAAATTTTCACACATACATATTCACATGCTATAAAGATTGAAAATGATATTAAAAATAATTTTCTAACCTCGAATTTGTGGTTCTAAAAAATCACTGTTTCTATTTAGCTAAAACCGGGCTATTACAGCCTAGCTGCAACTATTCTGTAAAGTGCCCTATCGACACTAAGTGATATGTAGGGTTGGATGGGTGTTTTTATACCCATATGGTGTGTTGGAATGGTCTTAGTTGGTATGTAGCGGTTGGGGGTAAGATTATATATTTGTATCTATTCTGCTCTATTATGTATCTGTTTCTGATAAATCTACTTGATATGCATTAATTGTTTTAAGTTATTCGTTATGCACTGATTTTCGAAAACTCACTTTATATTTGACTGATATTTTCAAGTAATCCTCAAACTTAAGCGGACGGTGCAATCAGGAGCTCGGTTAATGTGATAATCTATTTAAATTTGATTTTATTTAAATTTTGGGATTTGGGTTTTGTAAATTTTAGACTCTCTGGACTTTTTGAATAGTTTTAGATTTTTAAACTTTATTTCTATATTTTGCTTAATACTGTTTAAATGTTTTTGATGATGAAACTCGTTTTTTCTACAAAATTTAAAGTCTTTCAAACAACAAACCATGTTTCTCAATTATTCCTTTTTAAGGAGTTTCTGCTGTGAAAATTATAAGTTTTTGGAAATTAAAAAACCAACATTTTTAATAAAATGGTACACTAAGATATTATTTTGAATATTCCGGGATTTTGAAAGTTAATGATGATTTTCAAGTTACACAAAAGCCAAATTTTCAATCGTGATACGTAGTTACTCCAAATTTTGCCATAACGTTTGGGTCAAATTTGGGGTGTTATAGAACTAATGTGACTTCCTTGGCTAGCTTCACTTCTCTCACAAAATGATACTTGATTTTGAAGTGTTTTGTTCTTCCATGGAACTCTGGATTTTTTGCAATTGCCATAGTAGATTTATTATCACACTTAATCTTTGTTGCTTCTTCTTACGTTAAATTTAAATAGTTCAGTAGTTTCCTTAACCAAATGGCTTGATTTATAGCTCCTGGAGTTGCGACATACTCAGCTTTTGTGTAATACCCCTAACCTATATCTGTCGCCAGAATAGGGTTACAAGGCATTACCGGATATTACACCTCAATCACATACATTTATGCAATCATTGTCGTAAACTATTCACAAACATTCACATTGTCGCTTACATGGTAATACGAAACCTTAAAACATGTATAAAAGTGGTTCGAGACTAAACCAATCACATATAAAAGCTTTTGGACACTTAAAAAAATTATGCAATCACAGGTCACACGCCCATGTGAACAGGCTATGTGACTCACACAGTTATCAAAAACTCCTGTGTCATAGGCCGTGTGAAAACAGGGCATACATACTGACTTGTACCATACGGCCGGAGACATGCCCGTGTGCTTTGGCCGTAGTCGAAACTGGCTTAAGACACACGGCTAACCACATGCCCGTGTGTCTAGCTCATGTACCCTTGTGCCAAGGCTGTGTGCCTCACACGGCACTAGACACGCCCGTGTGTCTAGGCCGTACTCTAGACTGACTTTAAATTGTAGGACTACCCCAGGGGACATAAGGCCGTGTAATATGACCGTGTGTTACACACGGCTGAGACACATGCCCGTATCTCTGCTCGTGTGGACAAAAATATGTAACACCCCTTAACCCTATCCCGTAGTCGAAATAGGATTACAGAGTATTACCAGTCACTACAGTTCGATTACGATTAATAAAGAAAGAAAATAAAATTCAATTCATAAAGTATATCTTAATGTTCCTTTAATGGGACCTCGAGACTTAAAATGTATGTTAGAACTAAACTGAGACTCAATCGGAAGCTTATAAATTTTTTCATAAAATTATTAAATTCTCCCTTTTATGAACAGTACTACACGCCCGTATGGCTTATGTGACACGCTCGTGTCTTCTACCCGTGGAGCTCTCTGACTTTGCCTATGAACAAATTAATTTCACATGGCCAAGACACACGCCTTTGTGGCAATTTGTTTTGTAGCATTTTAGGTGCAGGGGACACATGGCCTAACAACATGCCCGTGTGCAAGCCGTGTGTCTCACACGGTCTGGTCACACGCCCGTGTGCCAGGCCGTGTGGACTCAATAATGAACCTTTCACACTTTACTAGCCAACCTTGCAAATTTCAAACCACAACCGATACAAAATACCAATACTAAAACAATCCAATACTTGACTTAAAACACTTATCATGTATCATTATCAACTATCAATTTACTTATTTCATTATTACAATCACAATGCAAATAACACACTTAAGACATCCTAGGTACATGCCATTATCAACAATTGACATGATTTACCTTATTAAGTTCAGGATTGGCCTGGGATGCTGATTCAACGGTCTAAATTTATTTAACCTACGCACAGAAACAAACTGTATGCTGAGTATGGACTCAGTGGTATTTCTATAAACCGATCTTTAAGTCAATAATAAATCATATATCAGTGAACCTTGAGAATTCAATCTATTACTCTTAATAGTTCAATCATTTGTTTTTGATTTATAATACTAAGATCTTGTTAATCACTTTCGATGAAATGTTTATAGTTTCAATGTTCATTCATTATCCGTCGATTTTTCATATTTATTCAGTGACAACCAGTATTCAATATCATTCAGGCATTCAGTAGCAGTCCAATATTCAGTAATAATTAGTTTTTCAATACTTTTATTTACAATTCATTTGAATAATAATATTATTCGCCTTTCATTCAATATTCTGTACTATTTCATTTCAATAATAGACAATATTCTTTGGTAACAACTAATTGATCTTTATTGTTCAGTACCAGTCAGCCAACAGTAATAATTGGTTAATCAGTAACAATCATTTATTCAGTATCAGTCGTTTATTTAGTAATAGTCAATTATTCAGTAGTAGTCAGTCTTTAATACTTTTCATTACCCCTATTAACATGTCTCGGACCTGGACGGATACACGGATCCAACTCACACACCGAGGGTAGTACACAGTGTTTCATCGACCGGAGCTGAATTACACTATGTCGTAACGGTAATAGTAACAGTAATAGTAACAGTAGCGGTACATAAAGTACCTCATCGAAACAAATCTGAAACAGTAACAGTCAGGTATGGAGTACCTCTTCGAAACGAATCTGGAACAGTAACAGTAGTCAACACAAATAGTGTCTCATCGACACAAAGTCGGAATATCCCTGAACACTTCCAATCCTATGGCATGCCAACTAGATCCGACTAGCCCGATACTGTTAACAGGGTTTTCAGTCTTCTTTTAAATAACAATCATTTTCCCGATGTTTAAAATCAGTAAATATTTCAATTCATTTCTCAATAATCACATACTTATCATACATTCAATCCAATATCAATAATCACATATAATTCATGAATTTTTATTCATCTTTTGCCTAAATTCCAATTTAGTCTCTAAACCGATACTAACTTTTATTCTTCACATTTAACTTAATATTTTCATTCAATTTTCACTTTAAACTAATTTCAGCCCTTTAATTTCACCATAGAACCATATTTCAAAATTCTTTCAATTTAGTCCCTACCATTCAAAACTTATGAATTACTTTACAATTCAATCCTTTAATCAATTCTAACTTGAATCTCTATCAATTTAGCCCTTAATTCATCTTTTTGTTCAACATGAACAATGTCTAATAATTAACTATCTTTCAAAATATCAACTTAACTTCATCAAAACCTTGTTCCAAGGCTTCTAAAACATCAAAATTAAGTAAAAAGGGCTAAATTGACTTACCTATTAAACTTCTAAGCTTCAAACCTTTACTTTTCCGTTTTCTTCTTTCTTTTCTCTTTTTCTTTCTTTCCTTCCCCTGCTCTCTGTTTTGTTTGCTTTATTCTTCATTTCTATTCTTTTCTTTCTTTATTTCCTTTATATATATCTATATATATACACATGTATTTATACTTAAATAATAAGTATTATTTATTTATTCATGTGTATCTTATTAGTACATTTGTATCCATTTATAACCATACATTTTTCATAATTTAATATATTTATCACATAAAATCTTATAATATAATTATTTAATTAATAAATATATTTTGTAAATAATAAATATCTATTAATACTTAAATTCAAGTATTACAAGTGTATGTATTTTTATTTATACCCTTGTATCAAATCATTACCATACACTTGTCCTTTAATTATTTACTTTATTTAATTATCGTATAAAAATCTTATACTATTATTATTATCACCTTACACTTGTCATATTCTAATTTATTTTCCTAATATAATATCATAGTTTTTAATAACCTTATTAATTATAAAATACATAAAAATCTAAAATTCTCTCCGATTTTTCTTAAGTTTGCCGCCTCATGTTATGCAAAATGGCTTAATTGCCATTTTGGTCCTTTTTACTTTCTTTTAATCTATAATTAAACTTTCACACTTCATTCAATTTAATCCTTTTATCTGATTATCCTTAATTTAAGCTAATTCACTTTATTAAACTTTAATTAACCACTCACTTAACTTCATAAATATTTTTAATAAATATTTATGAATCTATTTTTCAGAAACAAAGACCTGAAAATGCACTTTTTCAATAATTGTAAAATTCGGGTCATTACAAAATAGGCCATTTGCAAAGCCAATTTGCCACTCTAATCTCAAGCACACATAACAATTAAAATATGATCATTTCAATATGTCTGTAAGCCACCAAAACATGCCAATTCATCAAACGGAAACTATTACAATTTATCTAATTCTAAATGCATTAACAACTAACCAAGATAACCAACACATAATCACACCAAATAATCCAACATATAAGGCATCATATGCATCACATATATATAACACTTACCAAACACAATTTACACTAACTTTCATGGCAACACATGCCAACATTCATAAGCCAAATCTCATGGCTAATATCATAGTTCAAAATACATCAAAATGACACTAGCCTACACATGCCATATACCATATATATACAAAGGCCCCAAAAGTACCAACAAGTAGTTGATAGTGTGATGATGGTTCCTGATGATCCCCGGTGACTGAGCTAGCTTTGATGATCTATAAAACATGGAAAGAACACACAAAGTAAGCTTTAAACACTTAGTAAGCCATATAAAAATAAACTTATCACATATCACAATTATAAACCAATTCATTCATATGAATCATGGCATAACACAATAGCAAGTTCGTATTTCTCATTTAGCTCAATAGTTCATAATCACTTACTTATAAGTACATCACATTTCCATGTAGCTCACATATCAAAAGATCATATTCATACTCACCTTTAATTGCCAAATTCCATATACAGTTCATACGTACCTGAATCGGATATACATTCACATAGTTGTTCATTTCTTGGGATGCTCGTTGAACAGTTCGAAATCAATAAGGATACTCGGATAACTCGAAAAGCTAGTACAATGCCAAAGTCCCAGACGCGGTCTTACATGTAATCAAATATCGATGCCACTGTCCCAGACAGGGCCTTACACGAGATCATATACGATGCCCATGTCTCAGATATGGTTCTACACATAAATCTCAAATCGATGCCAACGTCCCAGACATGGTCTTACACGAAATCTCATATCGAAATCCTATGTCATGACATATGTATCCTGTAACAGCCCGATTTAGGGCCAAAATAGAATAGTGGTTTCGAAACCACGGATTCGAGGTTGAAAAAAAAATTATTTTGATTAAGTTTTAGTGTTTATATTATGATTGCATAATTGTGTGAAAATTTTGTTGCGAAATTTTATCGATTGGGTGTTTAATTTGACGTTTAGGACTAAATTGAAATAGGTGAAAAATGTGTGTGTTCTAGTTCATAAAGTACTTGATTGAAATGGTGGTTTTAAGTAGAGGTCCTTAAATGGAAATTAGACCATTATACTTTATATGGACAAAAATTTGGACATGGATGGAATTTTTAGAAAGTTTAGTAGTAAGAGCATTTTGGTCATTTGTATAATAAATGAAATAAAATGGGAAAAATAACACAAAAATGTGCTCATCTTCATTTAAGCTTGGTTGAAACTTACATGTTCTCCATAGCTAGGGTTTTTCCAAGCTTTCAAGTTCAATAGTAAGTGCATTCAAGCCCCGTTTTTAATATTCTTTACATTTTTGAAATCCTCATAGCTCGGTCCACCTATCTCTACCATTATTTCGACTTAGGGTTTATATTTAAAAATTTACCCATGAATGATATGCATGTATTTTGATGTTTGATGGTAGAATATGAATGTTTGAAGTTAGGAGAACGATCTTTTCTAACGATTTTTAGCAAAAACGAGCAAAACAACATAATCGGTAAAAATACCTATTGTTCATAACTATGTGTTAGAGTGAGAATTTGATCTTGCCTTAGAAGGGAAAAATGATCAGCATGTCATAAAACATAAGAATAAGGGCTGAAATTAAATTTTTGAGCCTAGGGGCAAAATCATAATTATGTAGTTTTTCCATAATGTGATTTTTGGATTGAAATAAATAGTATGAGTGTTAAATGAGCTAAATGTGTTGTTATAGATCAAGAAAGGCGTGGAATCGACCTCGAACGGGGGAAGGAAAAGATTTTGGACTAAATTGCAAAATTCTCATATTTTGCACGAAGGTAAGTTTGTTTGTAAATAATACATTAACTTCATTTACATTCTTATATTTCAGCCTATTATATATATTTTAGCTGATTTTGAAGCATAAATCGACTATTGGAAGAATGAAAATAAGTAATAGAGAGAGAAATCTTGGTTAAACATTCGGAAAGATTGAATAATATAGATGGAACGTAGCTAGGTCACATGTATGGTGCTGAGTGCACATCATGTGTACAAGAGAGCTATGAGATACTATGTAGTAGCTAGGTCACATGTGTGATACGGGGTGTATCCCATGTAGACAAGAGAGCTACGGGAGAGACAAATGTAGCTAGGTCACATGTGTGATTCCAAGTGAAGGACACCATGTAGACAAGAGAGCTACAAGATAAATTGGCTAGGTCACATGGGTGGTACTAAGTGTTCACCATGTGTACAAGAGAGCCGAATTATATGAAATATGACGGGTGAAGCTGTGTGCTGAAACCACCAAGTATCGAGAATTGATCCAAAGTGTTCAACGAGATGATTTTACGGTGACATTGTAATCATGGACATATACTTGTGATGTATGAAATATGGTGAAAATGAATTGTGATATGTATGCTAAATGAGGTTAATACAAAGAAAGTGTGAAAGAGTGAATTTACAATAATACTGTTTTGGACAGTTGGAGTGACAAGAATTTGAAAAATCACCAAAAATATCAGGAATTTAATTAGAGGCTGAATGAGATATTAAATTAAAGTTTAATTAGTCTATTCTCATGTAAGAGAAACAGAGCAAGTAAAGGAACTCTATATTTTGATATATTTATATCTGTGTGTGACTTGTTTAGAATGACTATGTGATCCTCTATTCTGACTTTGATAAATCATTAAAATTGTAAAAAAATAATTAAGAAATATAGTTTATATGCCTAGATTCCTTATTGAGTATAGTTTTAAATGAAACAAATTTCATGGCTATTTGACTTTTGTACTGGGAGAAAATCAATTCGTAGTGAACAGAGGTCAGATCAGTCGAGCTGTATAACAGGGGAAAACTTTAACTAATAAACTGTACTAATTGGCTAGACAAAAAATTCTAGAAAAATTTTAGTAAGAATTAATATGAGTATAGTTTCAAGAAAATTTTACGGATTTAAATTTCGATCTTTGTAACTCGAGTTATGATTTATTTAGTGAACATGACGCAGGAGAGACAGCTTGGTCAAAGTGGAGTAAATAGTGAAATTAAAAATAGATACACTTGAGTTATTATGTAAACATATTAGATTCTTTAATTATTATTTATATACTTACTTACTAAGCTATAAGCTTACTTTCTTTTCTCTCTTTTGTCTTATACTGTCGTCCAGCTTGCACAGGAGTTAAGGATCATTGAAGATCTGCCCGTACTATCAATACTTTGGGTATTTGAACTAAACATTTTGAATTATGGCATGTATAGTAGGCTTAGTTATTTTGTTACGTGTCATAATTTCCTAGGTTTAAAATATTGGTTACAGTATTTGACCAATTATTTTGTACAAAGCCATTGAAGTTGGCTAATATTGTTCAAGACATATGTTATAATGATACATTATCTAATTGGATGAGATATTTCTATCTCGGTTTTGTTTAATGGTATGTTTTATGTTCTGGTAATACCTCGTACCCTATTTCGGTGTTGAACACGGGTAAGGGGCGTTACATATCCTAACTATTTCTATGGTTTGTATGGGGCTTTTTGAACTTTGTCACATTATCGAAACTTTCTCGCTCAGCTCCAATAGCCATTCATCATAATTCATTAACATATACATAATAATAATTCAATTCAACACATTTATTTGTATATAGACTTACCTCGTATGGATTCGAATGGACGGAATCGACTACTCGATCATTTTCGACTTCCCTCGATCTAATTCCGTTTTCTTTTGTTATTGATCTCAATCAAGCTCAACCATAGCGGAACCCTAAATGAACTTTTTTCTTTTCTTTTATTTTTATTTTCGGTGATAGTGATGATAATTTAAGCTTATAATGACTTTGTTTTATTTAATATAACATTAATAATCAAATACCAATTTTACCGTTTATTAAACCATATAAAAATCACTTAATACAAGCCCATTTATGTCCATCCATAATTCAACTGGTCTAATATCATCATAAGTAACTTTTATGATAAAAGACATAACATTTAAGCACTTTTAACATATGGAATGCCACTTTTAAAATTTACGCGATTAAGTCCTTTTTATCAAATCGAACACACAAACGCTAAAATTAGCACACAAAACTTTCACACATATAAAATCACATAATGTAAACACATAAAATAATATTAAAATAATTTTCTGACCTCAGATTTGTGGTTCTAAAACCATTGTTTCGACTAGGGTCTAAACCGGGCTGTTACATTCTACAGTTGATTGCTCCACTGTTTCTTGCTTCTTTGAGCTTTAACAAAACACACTTGATCCTAGAGTAAAGAAATAAACTGAGGTACTCTTTAGCCTTTAGTGAATCCAGCCTAATCACTGTCAGAATACCCAAGTAGCTTGATCTTTTCAGTCCTCATAAACTTCACTCCATGATCTAGAGTTCCTTTTATGTATCAAAGAACTGTTTTTTCTACTTTGTAGTGGTTCACATTGCAGCAATGCATGTACCTTGACAACAGACTTCAACAAACATTATGTCAGGTCTGGATGCTGCCAAGTAAAGCAGACATCCCACCAAGCTTCTGTAACTTGTTTCATCAACCTTTTCAACATTTTCATTGTTGGTGAGCTTCTCACCTTAACCGATGGGAGTGCTCGCACATTTACAATTCTCCATACTATATCTTCGCAGGATTTTTATTGTGAACCCCTTCTGGTATATGAAGATTTCATTGTGAGCTTGGTTCACCTCCAAACTGAGGAAGTATGTCATTTCTCCAAGGTCTGACAATTCAAACTTGTCTTGCACCTAATCTTTGAATACAATCATCAACATATAATGAAATAATGAGAAATATTTCACTACTAGTTTTCTTCACATATAAAGTGGGTTCGTCGATGCTTCTTTCAAAACCCATCCCTATTAGGTGATCGTCAATTCTTTCATACCATGCTCTTTGTGCTTACTTCAAACCATTCAAAGATTTATGCAATCTATACACCTTGGCCTCAAATCTAGGTACTGTGAACCCATGTGGTTGTTCGACATAAATATCTTCCTTCAAATAACCATTCAAGAAGGTTGACTTCACATCTATCTGATGTATTCTCCAAACTTTTTGAGTGGCAAGAGTTAGTAGCAGCCGTATGGTGTCAAACCTTGCAATAGGGGCAAAGGTTTTTGTAAGGCCCCAAAAATAGGCCTAGTAGTTTCGGGTAAGTTTATCGGGTAAATAATATTTCGAAAAATAAAAATATTTTAAAAAAATTAATTTAACGGTTTTGAATAAATTTTGGGTAAAAATAAATATTTTGGGTTAAATTGGAATTTAAAAATAATTTAAAATGGGGGTTTAATTGGGTGATTTAAAATATTAATTAAGTGAGACTAATTCGAAAAACAAGGGAAATGTGTAAGAGGTTTTATAGCAAATAAATCATATTTTCGGAATTTTGGAGGGAAAGGAGCAAATTGTAAAACAAGGGAAAAGGGGGAGTGGCCTAATGGTAAATTCCCCAAAATTTGAAAATTAGGTAGGGGTTTTCAGTTTTAATAACTTTGCAACTACATCACTTTTCACTCATTTTTCACCTGAATTGAGAGCTTTTTCTCTCTTTTTTTTCTTTTTTTTATAAACCAAATATCAGAGAATAGATCTAAACATCTTCTCTCCCAAAAATCCCTCGAAATAATTTTCAAAGTTAGGCAAAAAGTCATCTGAATTTCTTCAAGCATTTTGATTCAAACTTCCAAATCAATGATTTAATTTTAATTAAAGGTAATCCTCATATCTAAACTTGTTTTTAAGTTGGTTTCAATGATTATTTGTTAATTAAAGTGATTATAATGGATTTTCAACTTTAATTTCTTCTTTCTTAATCTTGAGGATCAATAATGGTGGGTCTTTAATTTTGATTTGGAATCCAAATATTAATGGATGTCTAACTCAAAATAGGTATAATAAGAGGTTTTTAATCTTAAACCAAAAGATCAAACACGTTTTATGGATCAATTTTGAGAAATTCGAATTTGATCAAGAACATGGTTGATTTTTCCGGAAAATTATGAAACGGATTAAATGATGAAATTAACACTTACAATACATGTTATTGGACTAGGAATGAATATTATAAGTTATTTTGAGGTGTTGAAAATGGAGTTTAGTTGAGGAATTTTATATTTCGATTTAGTTGTGCAATATCGGTAATGTAGTTTAGAGCAATGGTTTAGATTTGTATACTTTATCAAATTTTGTGTTTCTTGTTACTATTATTAGTTTGTAATGCATACTTTGTCTTTGTTAAAGCTCCACATCAAGAGAAGGAATGTGCAAACCAGAATTGAAGCTCAAACTTGCTTGTTTGAACACATTTTTTCTTAAAGACCTAATTGTGGAAGGGAGTGATATTAAGGGAAATTTGGTAAATTGGTCTGATTATGTGTTAAATTAAAGGTATGATTGGTGTTATTAATGACTTAATTGCATATTGGATGGTTGGATTTGCAAAAATAGGTTTTATTTTATAAAAGAGAAAAATGGCAATTGGTTTCGTAAGTTGTATATTATGCTTTTAGCATGATTAAATTGTATGGAATAAATTGATATTTGGGGCATGAATTTCTGATTTATTAAACATTTGATAAAGTTTTTCTAATTGTTATATGAATATTGGGAAAATGATATTTGCTATGCTTAATTTTATTGATGTTAAAATTGCTTACCAACATGCTTTTACTTGCATTTTAACATCCTAAAATAAGTGATTAAACAGAAGATTTTATGCCTTGTATGTTTGATTATATTGACAACATTGCATGGTGGACCCATTGGATATAGTTGGCATGCCATAGGAATTGTGAGTACTTACCATTATTTGTGATATTGTAAGCATATGGCTTTTGGTGGATTGATTTGTTTGGAGTAGATAAAGGAGTGTTGAGCTTGAGTCTCCGCTCATTGGGTTATTTGAAGTGCTATAAGGGAGCGTGTGGCTTCGACCCGCTCAATTCAGAGGACTGTATTTGATTTGTAAGAGTTTTTAGATTCGTTTATCCAATGTATGATCACACGTTTACTTATTGCCATGGATGTATTATGCCAATATAATTGATTGATTATGCCAATATAATTAAATGTTTATGTGTTAAAAGATTATTTTACATGCCATGGAAAAGTTGATTCTTAATTCTTAACATAACATGTGACGTTATGGTGAAATGTTAACATGTTATGACTGAAAATTTAATGCTTAATTACTTTGATTTATGTATGTTAGGTGCAAATTACTTGATGTTTTTACTATCATTCACTGAGCTTTTTAAGCTCACACCCTCATATTTTGTGCAGTGAATTTCTAAGCGTAAAAAGTCGAGAAGTGAGTGTAAGGGCGATCCAAGAATAAGGCTTGATAATGGCTTAAGAAATTTACTTTAGAGACTATATAGGGGCCTTGTGATGCTTTTGGGACTAGTGTTATTTTACTTGTAATGGACATTGGACATTAAATTTTGGACTTTAATTTTGGTGATTTTATAATTGCTTTAATACATGATTTTATGTCTAATTGATATTTGATTTATGGTACGTTGATAAGTGTTCGTACGATGGTTGATAACATGATGTATGAAGCATGTATTTTATACTAACAATGTTTAATTGAAGCTTACCATGGAGTGGATTGCTTGAGACTAAGGTATGTAGCTTGTGTGAATTAATTGGTGTTTTCTAAGCATGTAATTGGGTGTTAAATTTTGATTAATTGTAGTATATTTGTTGTAAATAAATTAAATTGGAGATGTGTGGAAGTTTATGATAATTAATTGTAGCTATTTCAAGTTTAATGGGTAAGTAAAATTTGTAAAATTGGGTAATTAAAACGAATTTTTGACAAAATTGGAGGCTCGTTGTGATCACATATGGGTGTGTGTGATCGGCTGAAAGTTTTTCGTGATTTGAACACGAATTTTTAAATGACACAGTGGCTAGGGACACTGCCATGTGAGTTTTTGGGGGTTTAGCTTTTGGTTTTTGTAATCTAGTATTCTAATTTGCTTAATTTATAATTTAGTCCTAAAACTTGATTAGATTAATTGAAGCCTTTAATGATGGGGAAACTTGGTAATATTTTAAAATTAGACTTGTAACTATTAGTATTTGGTAGAAACACTCTTAATTTGTAATTTGGAAAATATTCTAAAAGTTTGTGAAAGTTACGATTTAGTCCCTAATAATAAAACTTGAATTATACATAGTAAATGAACTCGAATTAAGTTGAAATTTTTAGAGCTTGCATAATTTGACTAAAATAAGGTTAGAAAATATTTATAAATAAAATCAGAATAGTTTAACCTTAGGTGGTAAAATGACCAAAATACCTTTAGGTTTAAATACTTAGAAAAAGTTTTAAAATGGTTCAAAAATTGCTTCTGCATTAATAAATAATAGTTAATTTGTCATAAATGAGGTGTTATAAGGTTAGGGTGTGCATTGGGTGGTCGTTAGCTGGAGAGTTGCTTCGGTGGCTAATGTAACGCTTCGAATTCGGGTCGGTCCATCCCGGTTGGGTTTAGGGTGTTACAGTTTCAGTGATTTCATCATTTTAGATTTTGAGGCAATTCATTCTTCCTGTTGATTTCATCATTTTAGATTTTGAGGAAGATTTTGAAATCCCCATCTTATTGGCACAGCCATTTTTTTAGCTACTTCTAGAGCCTCCATAGATGTCGAGAAAGGAAAGTTACCAAAGAAAATAGATGGCAAAATAGAAGTATTTAAATGTGCTGATGTATGCCCCAACTTGATGAATGTGTCTCCTTCTCCTGTTCATGCTTGTCAATCAATTTGGGGGCAAAACCAATCACCCAAGAAACCCTTTTTAAATGTGCCTTTGGGTAATTGAACATTATTTTACATAATTAAGATGTTTGAGATGATACTCTATCTATTTTTGCTTATTTTTCAAGTTTTTTTATGTTTAGCATTTTATGTTCGAGTTGTTAATCTACCATAAATCAATGTGGCAAATTAGGCTTTTACGATGCCCATAAGGAGTTATTTCTTGAGAAAAATTGAGTTTTTAGCATAGTTTTTTATTATTTTTGTTATTTTTTTATTTTCGGTTAATAAGTGAAAATGTCTCGTTTTTGTCTACTTTTTTACCCAAATTGGTCGATAGTGCCATTGGAGGCCTAACATGTGCTTGAGTGATGTAGGGATGTGTCGGAGGCCGAAACTGAGTGAGAACGGCGCCTCGGGCAAGGGTATTGCAATATCCAACCCTTGGAATCGTAATACCTCCAACAGTATAGAAGACCAAAGATCCTATTTAGTGGTTTCCTAATATCCTCTTTGGGTATGCGATATTCACCTCCCAAGGAAAATCCTAAGTTTCAATACTTCCTGAAATATCGCGATATCCTTTTCATGGTATTGCGATATCACCTTTGTCAAGGGGACAAACTTGGAAAAAAAGGGCAGTCTTTGTCTCGGGAGGAGAGAGAGACACATTAGCTTAGTTTTAAGTTTAGTTTTCTTTAGGTCTTCTTTAGTTTTTCTTTGCACTTTTCTAGGTTTTTATCTTTCTCTTCTTATACCTTAGATTAGAGTTTATTTTTTAGCATTTACCTTTTGTTCTTGTTGTTCTCAGTGTTAAGTTAAGTTAGTTATTACTGCAGCTAAGGTTAATTTACATTTCTAGTCCTTGTAACTTGCTTTTAAGACTCTTTAAGCTTTAGTTTAATATATTTCAGTTTATTTTACTTTAAATCTGTTAAGGCTTGTTACTTTTAATTTTCTTACTTTAGTTTTTCGTGTTAAATGCTTTTGGTTTCATGTTATTTAAGTTTTCTTGCATAAAAATCTCAACTTTTATATTTTTCTCAAGCTCTACTTTCATGCTACCTTATTTTCCATTGTCATGTCTATTTTCTTTACTCTGAGCATGCGTAGCTAAACCTTTAAGGAGGTTGGTTGCTAGAGATGTGGGTAAACTAAAACCCCTTGGACAAAGGACTAAATTGTAAAAAATTAGACTAATTTGAATGAAACTAAGAATTTAGGTAGTGACGTCCCAAAAGGAATATCAAGATAAAGTGAGACCGGAAGGTAATCTTGTCACGCACCCATTCATTAGTCTTGGATTAACTTGCGAAATTAGAAGATAAACTAAACCAAATTTGTCTAGGTTAATAAAATTGAGATCGAAAGATGAAATGGAGCTACTTGGTAATTTACGCAATTTATGTTCCTAGTCCGGGATTTAGTGAACCACATCAAAGCCAACCAACCTCTATTAGTTATTTGCTAAATAGTCCCTCTAGTTTTACATTTCTTGCAATTTTGTCCTTAGAGTAGAATATTTAATTTTTTTTACAAACTCATCTTGTTATGAATTGCTGTACTATAAAATCGTATAAGTAGCCATTTAGACTCTATTGTTTATGCTAATTATTACTCGACCCTTTGGAATACTTCCTGTTCCATCGGAACTATAAATATTGGACTGACACTATACTCTTGCAGTTAAAACTTTTCTTTAAATGATTTCATAAATTCGTTGTTTTTAGCACGCACGGTGTAAGATTAAGTAATTTTTAGTGTACACTTTTAGGTAGAGATGAGTAACCAAAGTAGGACTTGTAGATAATACCTTATTTTCTATTTTTTTTATTTTATTTCCAAGTTAATTAATTTTCTTCAATTTCTTATGCTTGTAAGAAACGTTGTATGACTTGAACCGGTAACGGTGTCTTACCATTTGAGCTAGAACCAAAATGCATCATCACACATGCAAGAAGGGCACAACACACTAGAGACATCCCAATTCCACCAAGAGAGCAACTTGTTGAAAACCCGCAAGAAGAGCTTCAACCACTACCACAACTACCCATGGAGCAAAGAACTTTGTGCAACAACGCGATGACAAACTTAGATGTTGTTTAAGGTAGCATTAATCGCCTAACGATTAATGCTAATAACTTCGAAATTATTTTGGCCATGATCCAAATGATGCAATCAAACCTTCAATTTCGAAGGTCAATAAATGAGGATCCAAAACAACATCTTAAGTGGTTTCTAACCATTTTTTTATATTTTCAAGTATAATGGGGTATTCGATGATGCTATACTTCTTTGGTTATTCCTTTTCTCTCTTACTGACAATGCTTTTATCTAGTTAGATTTACAGCCAGTAGATTCAATCAACACTTGAGATGAGCTAGCGAGCAAGTTTTTAGAAAAGTATTTTCCCCTGAGCAAGACCATGAAACTTCGTATGGATATTACGAATTTTCGAAAATTGGAAGCAGAGTCATTATATGAGGCATGAGAACACTTTAAGTTAATTTTGTGCAAGTGTCTATACCATGGTGTACAAGATTGGCTGCAACTTCAAGTCTTCTACAATGGACTTGACGGGAACTTATGCTCTAGTCTTGATGGAGCATCCATAGGATCATTCATGTCCAAGACCTACACCGAGGCTTGTTTATTCATTGAGGAAATGGCAATGAACTCTTACATGTAAGCCGTCTAAGCAGTTCACATCGAGACAAACAAGCACAACTAACACTATGGGTAGAGAGGATAAGTATCAACAAGTCATTGAAAGGTTAAATCAATTAGAGATGAATATGGCCAAGGCACAAGTCCAAAACCAACCAAATTAACCCATTTTAATATAGGACACGACGATGAAGGCAACCATATGGAGGTGAATTATGTAGGGAATAGAGGATATATCCTTTACTCCAACACCTATAACCCGAGATGCCGTGGTCAACTTAACCTTAGGTGGGGATGGAACCAAGCAAGACCATCAAACCAAGGGAACCAAAATGTTAACCTTCTAAACCCCAACACGCCATACCAACCTCCATTACCTTTTAGGGTACCCTAAGGCCAACAGAGAAAACCTGCCTATAGTAGTGATCATCCATTGGTGATTAGGGTGAGCAAAGTATAGGAAGATTTGTATGTAGTGACCAAGTTTTGTAGTTGTTATAAAAAAAATTTAGCCTCTAGCATACCTAGTAATACCGAACCTAATCCGAAAAGGAAGGAAAGGAGAACACCAAGACTATTACCCTTAAATTGTGAGTTATGGTTAAGGAACCTATCCAACCAAATTGTAGAGAGAAAAAAGTGCGTGTGAAGGACAAGAGCACCCGCACTTCGGAGATGGGGTGCTAGATAAGGAGAAACCAGAGATTGAACCCACAGAAATCAAACCCGATGATAGAATCCTTCCACCACCATCACCGAGCCCAAAGCCCATACCTTTTCCAAGTCACTTGGAGGAGAAAAATAAGAGGGATAATGATGAGTTTTTAGAATTCCTAAAAATGTTCAAAGCCTTAAATGTAAACCTCCCCTTGTCAGAACTCCTTGAAAAAATGCCCAAATATGTAAAATTCCTTAAAGATGTTATGTCTCGTAGGAGGAGAATAAGGAAAGGAGAGCAAATTAGTCTTAATGAAGAATGTCGCACGATAGTGTCTAGGAGGGTTCCTCCCAAACTAAAGGATCTTGGTAGCTTTATCATCCCCATTGAGATAGGTGGAGTGAGTTTCGGGAAGGCCATGTGTGACCTAGGTGCCAGTATTAACCTCATGACATTGTCAATTTATAGAAGGTTAGGTTTCGGAGAGCTTAAGGAAACAATAGTTACATTGCAATTAACCGACCGATCTTTAGTACATCCTAAGGGAATCCTTTAAGATGTGTTAGTGAGTGTTAGGTGATTCATTTTTCCCGTGGATCTAGAAATTTCTATACTCTTATGGAGACCTTTCTTAGCCACATCTAAGGCCACCATAGATGTAGGACAGGGTGAATTGACAATGAACATTGAAGGAGAAACCAAATTTTTCAAATGTGTCGAGCCCAAGTGTAGGTGTTAGCAACCACATACTCATTTAGGCATACATCACCTTACACATATATACATTTTAAGATAATTTGCATTCAACCACATATCATCTAATCACATAATCATATTTTAAGATAATTTGACACTTGAGCTATGAAACGTAAAAGTGAGCTCTACCATCACTCATCGGATACACAGATCTCCAACACAACACATATAATCATAGATTCAAATATGTCCCAAAAGTGAAGCATAAAGCTAACACTCTCCAACACACCAAACATGTCTCGTTGAATGGAGCTTAGCTTACATTCCCTTATCTCTCCAGTATGTCCCAAGGCCTTAACGACCAAATCACAAAACACATGTAGGTGAGTTCTCACAATCATATGGCATGCCAACTATATCCAATAGTCTGATAAGGTCACAAGGCCAAAATATCCATAATTACGCAATTTTAATTATTGATTTAATGCACATCATCTCTGTTCATAGTCATCAATTTACATCACAAACTTGTACACAATACAAGCTTATCTATTTCACATTTAATTGCACTTAAAAGTGCCACAATAATGCTCATTGAGCCATCACCTATCTGACAACATATGTGTGCATTAAAATCAGTACAACATATATCAAATACAAGTATTCTCACATATTACCTGTCAAAATAATATCACATTCTACAATTCAACATATATATACTTACCAAAATTCTGCTTGCTTTTGCTACATATTTGCATCATTAGCATATCATTATCATTGTCATTTGGCATGTATATCATGCCCACACACAATTCAATATAGTCATCACACATGTCTCATAACACAATATCTTATCATAATAATCAATCCACAACTATTCATATAATCACAAAATTTGCCAAAATAAGACAAGGGAAATAGAAAGCTTTCACTCAAAACTTAAGAGAGTGGTTTATTCTATTCCTAAGCTCCCATTTAACACTATGAATCGTTTCTACAAGTAGCAATTCCAAACACTTATTGATTGCGCTTTCGTCGAAAAGCTGAAAGCTTAAACTAGCTTTTTCTTGCCTTTTGCCTTGCTTGAAGAAGGTTCCAATAGTTTTGATGCTTCATACATAATAACCACACAATATACACAATCAATATTTAGCCAAAGACTCACTTAAACCAACAAAAAATGCAAGTCTATGCTATATTCCTCATGAAACTAAAATTTCAACAAACAAACTTGAAACTCAAATATCTTCCTCTATACATAATATTTTCACCTAAAACTAATTCCGTTCATCTAATTATTCACCTATGAATAATTCTCAACCTTTAAACTATACAAAACTACTTAATTCATGGTATCAAAATTTTTGACATGTTCATGGCAATTTTCATGAATATTCATTAAATCCTTAGAAATCCTTAACAAAACATTAAAGTAAGTTTAGAAACCTTCTAATAATGTAATACAAGTTGAAAAACAAGTTTAGAAACCTTCTAATAATGTAATACAAGTTGAAAAACACTTTGAAACCATGTTTTTACTCAAAATCCTGAAATCTGCCATTAAGGAGCCAATTTTCGGCTTTTATTTAGAACATGTGATTTAATGGCTAAAAACTTAGTTCTAAAGTCTAAATAATATATTCAACTATTTAGGAGTTGAATCGTTACCTTAGAAGATGAAAAATCGAGCGTTTGATCAAAAACCTAAAAAAACCAAGAACTTGATAATGGAGAAATCAATGGTGATTTTGGGTGTTTTTCTTAGTATTTAATTGAGGTTTAATGATCTGGAAAGCGATAAGAATCAAAGGAGTTTAGGTTCGACAAAGAAATTGAATGGGAGGAGTTATGAGAGCATGGGATGACAAGAGTAAATAAAAGGGAAAAGTTAACATGAAAATAAAACTAAGTGGGGGAACATATAGGGTGAATTTTAAAATTTGGTTTAATTGCTTCTTAAAACTCTGAGTTTTGACTCTTTTACAAATCATTCATATTTCCAAAATTAAAAGTATTTAAAACTCGTTTTCATAAATTGATTTAATTTTCTAAAAACCATATTAAAAAACATGATCGATCTACCATGTTGAAAAATTTCAAACACTCTAAGGCTAAAATTCCTAAAATACCCCTAAAACTCCTAGGCCTTTTTTTGAGGTGTTACAAAAAGATGAGAGAAGGAGAAATAATGTGGTAAGCCTAATGATCAAAATATAGGGAGAAATGGGGACAATGTCATATGCTATATTACTTTTAGTGCTTGAACTGTTTTAAGATGACTCTTTTTTTTGAATCCATACCACTTGTAACACCCCATACCCGACTCGATCGCCAAGTTCGAGCTATGGGATGCCACATCCATAGTTTGAGCAAGTATGATCAATTATAAACGATGTACATATGCATATAAGTATATTACACATTCATAATATGTTAAATAATCATTTTTGGGTCTTATACGAGCTTACGAAAGCTATTTTGCTAACCCAAGGTCGAATTAGGACCAAATTATAAATTTTGTAAAATACCGAGTTAACATCGCCACTTTAAGGGTTCCTTATCGTGATGCAATGTTGGATCTAGTGCCTAAGTGTATTATATTCACTTGTATACTTGTAATTTTTTCAAACAAATTGGTTTAATAAAATTATTCATGAATTATATTAATATCCTTTATATATTGTCCTCAATGGTTTTTGCATGCAAAGAAAAATGGAAGCAAGTACTAGCTCACTGATTATCTAATATTTGACTAATACTAAGCAGTATTATGTGGTCGGATCGTGATACAAAAATATAACTTATATTAGTAGACGAACCTAAACATATCCTTAGTCTAATCAGAAATTAGCAAATTGATTAAAAGACTAATATGTCATCTATCAAGTCCAATTGGAGAGATGTTTTGTCTTAGGCATCAAAAAGGATGACTCCTAGAAGATAGAGACATATATGTTACTAACTAGACTGATAATACATCGAATAGGACCAAAATAGAATAGACCTTGAATCCGTTTATGGATTTATTCACTAGTGACATTAATAGCGTGGCATGCTTTAATCCTGAGTGGATGATTGACTATGTATGGGTGACTCGTATACTTTGATGTAAGTAAAAGTTTGAGTTCGAATAGATAAGGAACCAAAATCTTGTACGTTGAGTATACGACTTTAGTAGTATGTAGCATCATTCACAATAATGAAATTCATAGCCCTAAAGATGAGTGAATGATATACTCTTATTGGCATTACAGGATAGATGAAAAGTAGACGTGGTCACAGGTCATTTGTCTTTGTGATGAATGACTTAATTACTATACGATAGTAATTGACTTTTCATGAAGGAAGATGTAATGGTTATCATGAGATAAAATATGATCATACTGGGAGAACAAATTTATCCCGAAAAGATTAAGAATATCCTATGAGGGTAACACAATTATGACAAGGTCATTGGATAAGCACAATCGAGTAGCTTTCATAATGGTTTGTTATTAGGGAGAGCTCATTCACGATGCTATAGTGGAATGACTTCTTGACTAAATGATTCGAAATTTCTAGTTCTATGTCTGATTCAAAATTTTTTGAGCCTACACTCAAAGTAGTTCGTGATACGAGAATAGTAGAGAATGTTGTTTAGTTGAAAGCTAGAAAAATTTAAGATCTGTCTCGATCAAAGCACAAGTACTTGTCAGGAAAAGTTTATTGCTATAAATATCATAAATCAACTCGATTTTCAAATTTTTATTTTTCCGTTGTACAAGAAAATAATTTTCAAACTAATTTTAAAAAAAAACCACTTTCAAACTAATTTTTTTTTAAAAAATTGGTATCAGAGCCAAGTTGTGCTATGTTTATAATATAAACCAATTCTGATTTTTTCTCTCTTTTTCATGTTTGGTTAACTTTATGATAAGATGTGACATTCTTATAACTATTAGCAGGTTCTGAGTTATGTATGTGAATGGATGTATTTTTATTATTTTATTATTTACATGATAAATTAATTTTTCCGAAATTTTGATACTTAGAAATTTTGGTTGTAATTATTACTTTTTTTGGGGATATGTAATTAGATCGTGGACTATCATCTTTACATAAGAATTATTTTATTTATTTATTTTTAGAATAATTCATGTGAATCGAAAATAAATATAAGTATTATGTAATCAATTTTCCCCGATGAATCTCAGAGAACTGTGATGCATACAGGACTTATGAGATGATGAAAAATCGACCTAGCCAATCAATAAAAGATCGATGGTGGTTTGGTGACGGAGACTATTGGTGGTTCGAGGGTGGTGGCCGACGATGGTCGACAACGACCCGAGGGTGGTCTAGCGACGGCCCGGCGATAGGTTGGAGGTGGTGATGATGGTGACCGATGATTACGACAACGATGTCAACCATGAGGGCAGCGGAAGTCCATGGTGGCAATAACAATTCAATAGCAGATTTTCTAATGATTATGTTTCAAGTGGTGTTAGAAAATATAGTTTTGGGACCTCGTTTCTATAAATCAAGTCTGTAAATATTAAATAAGGATTTTTACGGAGTTAGTGTATAGATTAATTTAAAATTGATTAAGCGATTTAGTCAAAATTATGAGTAACTAAAGCTTAGAGACTAAATTGTAAAAGTTTAATCGTTATAGATTTTAAATTAGAATAAGGCTTGAGGACTTAAATAACAGTTATTCAAAAGACCAAAATAACACATGGACCTAATTGAGATATATGTTAATGGGTTGTGATGTTAATTTTCATTAGATTAAGAAATTTTAAGCCTAATTAATTATAATTAAGTTAATTAACTAAGTTTAATTAAAATAATATTAAGTATATAAGTAAATTTAAGTGGGAAAATGATGAAAAAAAGTTGTCATCTTCTTCCTAAAGACCATTGACACCATTTTAGAAGAAAAGAGAAAGCTTTCAAGCTTTATTCAACATTCGACCCTTAATAGCAAGTAAGTCCCTAACCATTTTTCTTTAATTTTTATAAAAATTGAATCATGAGAGCTTGATTTAGCTAGCATATATACCATTTTGTGAAACTTTTAAAGTTTTTGAAAGTTATCATTGTTGAGAAATTGATGAAATTGATGTGAAATTGTTAGAAATTAAGCTTAGATTAAGAAAAAAAGACTAAATTATAAAGCTTCATTGTTAGTTTCGTACATTATGGACCAAATTGAATAAAATGTGAAACTGTTATGAAATTTCATAGGAGTAGGATGTAGAGGATCTTGTGAAATGTGTCAATATTGTAGTAAACATGTAATTATTTTCTATATATTTGAACGATAAATAAATAAATTTCACATTTCACTGTTATTTCTTTTTTATATTTTTATCTTTCATATTTTGCATGCATAGCAAAATTGTGACAAGAAAATATTAGCTCATTGATTGTCTAAGTTCAAACTAATGATAAGTGGCATTGTAAGAATGTTACATTGTGAGAAAGAGAACTTAATTTAGTAGATAATCTAAATAAATCTGTAATTCCATAAAAGAATCAGAGTCAGCATTTGGTTCAAATACTAAGAAGGATTATTATGTCATCTACAATTCTAATTGAGGAGATGGTTAATCTTGGCTATCGGAGCAGTTGACTCCATGGGTAGAGATATAGATGTCTTCATTAGCAGAATGATACATTGGACTGGACCTAAGATGGATTAATTCTAGATCCGTTTGTGAATTAATTCACTCGTAACATTCATGGTGTGATTTACCATAACTCATGTGCTTAGATATAAGTGGAGGCTTATGCTCTAAAGATTATCGAGCTGATAGGTATGTTGGGTACATGACTTGTGTATGGTATGGCTTTAGTAGCAACAATGGCATTCATAGTTCAATTAAAGAGTTAACGATACCCTCTCATTAGCATTGTGTGGATTGATAAATATGAAACGTGACTACTGGTTGCTTATCCTCGAACGAGCAATTTATCACAATTATTTGTTGACAGTGATCATATTAATCATTAAAAAGACACAATAGTGACAATGAGATAAAATATAATTGTATTGACTGAACGGATTTCACTCAAAGAAATCAAGGATATCATATGAGGGTAACACACACATGACGAGGTCATAGGACAAAGTAGTTAGATGAATTGCTTTCGTAAAAAGTATACAATAAGGAGTTTTCAATCATGGTACTTCTTGTGGACTGATTTCATGATTAAGTAATTGCAAATTATCGGAACAATGCTTCTTAACATAATTGTAATTATTAGATCCTAATTGTATATGTTTGATTGGCCCCTCCGCTAGCTCAACAGAAATAATTTAATTGAGTTGGTTTATTTGATGTGAAATTAAATTGGGCAGTTGTAAGAATTGTTCGAGTAGAGAATTTGATTAAAGAATTTTCTTAAAAAATAATTTGGAAAATCTAAGTGATTTTTGAGAAAATTAATTTTGATCAGTAAAATTAAATTAATCAAATTAATTAAAATTAATATGATATTTTTGGAATTTAAGTTTCAAGTCAAAAAATTGGCCTAATGGGTAATTGAACTTAAAAATTGGACCTCAGATCGTAAATTGGGCTTAGGAGCCTAAAATCGAGACCAAGACCTAAAAATTGGTCGAACCGGGCCTAGTATGTGAAATCGGGCCGACAGTCAAAATCGACAGAAAACGAACTTGCTCGGGGTGTTGGCAATTGTGACGGTGGCATTCCAATGGTCAACGGCGGCAGTTCTTCAGTTGTTAAGCAGTAGAAGAATTACACTCCTACTGAGACTCTACTAAAGAAGTTGGTTTTAGATTAACTATTTCAAAAATAATATTATTTTAATATATTTAATATTAAATTTAATTTAATATTTATCTTATAGATAAATATTCTATTAATTTAATAAGATTTAATATTAAATTTAATCTAATATTTATCTTAATAAATATTATATTAATTTAATATTAAAGTGATTAAGTTTAATCATAGTTGAACTCTCTAAACTCTCCCTATATAAAGAGAGCCTTGGGTCATTATTTACACACTTAAATTCAAGAAAAAGTTGTAGAGAGAAAATTCTCTGAAGAATTATTTCAAAAATTTTCTAAAGATATTTTTCTTATTTGCAACTTGGCCCAAAAGTTTAGAGAAATTGCAAAATTACCCTATTGGTAAGTTTTGTGAAAAATTTCTGATGCGAAGCGAACCCACACTCGACAAACATAAGCTTGAGGATAGAGGTGAAGACTACTAGGTCGAAGCGTTTATCCTAGATGAATCGAAAATGTACACTTTTGATTAAGTGTTTATTACTTTAGATATCACAACCAAGTTCTTATTTTGGAAATTTTTTTAAAACTCTGGTTTTTTCCCCTAAATATATTTTCCGCTACGTTTTTCAAACCTGATTTTTCAAAAGAGGGTTCCTAATGAATATATGTGAAATTGGATTTTAATCCGAAGCTCTTGATTAAAAGTTATACTTGTCCTGGTTTTAGAGACTAAATTTAATTTAAGTAAGTGAGTAGATTAACAGTACATCGAACTGGACCCAAGAAGAATAGATCTTAAATCCATTGATAGATTTATTCACTTGTGACGTTCATAGATTGACATACCTAAATCCTGACTGGATGACAAGCTATATATGCATGAATCATACATTTTGATCTAAGTAAAAGCCTGAGTTTGAATAAATAAGGAACCGAAAGTTGGTGTGTTGGGAGTACGACTTCTACAAGCATCATTCACAACAGTGGGGTTCATAGCCTGAGGCATGGGTAAATAATATCCTCTCATTGGCTGATAAGGAAAGGGCGGAGGAAGGATCGTATTCAAGTTGTTCGATTCGAAAAAGAAATATTTGGATTTGACGTGAAAGAAGAAATAAACAAATTTAGAAATTAAAGAAAATGAAAACACTAAAGAACAAATTGAAATAATAAGAATAAATATTCAAATAAATAAATATATGAAATTTAAAAGTGGAAGATGGATCGAATAAACCTATGGATGTGATGGATAGTTGTATAAGTGTCCAATTGAACCCTTTGAGGTATAAGTCCCAACAAACTCAATTAACAGCTCTAATCAGCCCTCTAAGAAATAATCCATCGCAAATTGAAGGATGAAGAATGAATTACCACAACTTATTAAAGAAAATCAAAAAGAAAACTACTTCTAAAAAATCACAAGATAGAAATCTTGCAGAAAGAAGCTAACTACTAGAGTTGAAAACTTTATTAATGAAAACAATCGTATATTAATGAACAATGAAGAAGCCTTTATATAGACTAGATAAGTACATCCAAATAAAACTCTAAAGCATACTGAAATTCTAATTAATATAAATAAGAAGTAGCTTTGAATTAAACTTTCTTATTTGATTAAGAAACAAAAACTCCTAAACAACTTGAAATACTTAAACAACATCCAAATTTTGAGATAAATAAATAAAATAATAATAAAACATAATAAATACAATATTGGAATCATATATAATAAAAATTAAGCCTAGAAATCAAACTCAGTATGATTTAAATATGAACTAAAAACCCAAAACTCGTAATTTCTGTCATAATTCCGTCCAGAAATTTTGCTTGCGTTGTCTTCACTAAAATGGTCATAACTTGATCTCTCAAAGTCGAAATAGACTGATTCAAAGTGCATTTTGAATCTAAGAGATATATCTTCAAAAGCTATGTAGATATATAAGTCCATAAATGTCTAGATTCCATCAAAAATTCATCAACAATTGACTAATCTTTTCAATTTGAAAATTGGCAGCTTGGTTGAATTGACTTTAAATTTCAACCATTCCGTGCATCTATCATTCCTTGTTTCTTCAAAAATATTTATCCTCGCATATTGTCTTTGATCGAATGTTGGTTTGATTTGCTTAGGCTTTGACCTTATTGTTGGGACTTGAGGTAGTGTAAGCATATCACATCCATGGGTCTAAAGGGTCGAATGAAGGATCGTATTCAAGTTGTTCGACTCAAAAAAAAATATTTGGATCTGACCTAAAAGATAAAATAAAAAATTAGAAATTAAAAAAGTGAAAACACTGAAAGAATAAATTTATGAACTAAGGATAAATATTTAAAATAATAAATAAATAAATAGATGAAATTTAAAAGTGGAAGATGGATCGAATAAACCGATGAATGTGATGGAAGTGTCCAATTGAAATCTTTGATACATAAATCTAAACAAGCTCAATTAACAACTCTAACCAACCCTCCAAGAAATAATTATTGGTAATTTGAAGGATGAAGAATGAATTCACACGACTCTTTAAAGAAAATCAAGAAGAAAACTAATTCTAAAATATCACAAAAAAGAAATCTTGTACAAAGAAACTGACTCCCAGGGTTGAAAACTTTATTACTAAAAACAATCGTATGTCAATGAACAATGAAGAAACCTTTATATAGTCTAGCTAAGTAAATCTAAATAAAACTCTAAAGTATACTGAAATTCTAATTAATCTAATCAAGAAGTAGTTTTAAACTAAACATTCTTACTTGACTAAGAAACAAAAATTCCTAAACAACTTAAAATACTTAAACAATATCCAAAATTTTGAATAAATAAATAATAAAATAATAATAACTAATAAATACAATATTGGGCTCATATATAATAATAAAAAAGCCTAAAAATCGAACCCGTTATGATTTAAACTTGAATTAAAAGCCCGAAACTCAAAATTTTCGTCATAATCCTGTCTATAAATTATGTTCACGCAGTCTTCACTAAAAAGCTCATAACTTGCTCTCCTGAACTTAGAATGGAGTGATTCAAAGTGCTTTTCGAAGCTAAGAGATAGATATTCAAATTATGTGCAGACATCTAAGCCCATAAATACATGGATCTCATCCAAAAATTTATTGCAAGTTGATTAATCTTTTCAGTTTGAAAATTCGTAGCTTGGTTGGTTTGACTTTAATAAATTTCACTCATTTCATGCATGTATCATTCTTTGTTCCCTCGAAAAGATTCATCCTCACATATTGTCTTTGATCGAATCTTGGTTTGATTTTCTTTACCTTTGACCTTGTTGTTGGGCCTTGAGGTAGTGTAACCCAATCACATCCATGAGTCTAAAGTAAGGCCTTGAAACTCATATCATTGGCATTACATGGTTAATGAAAAGTAAATATGACCAAGGATCATTTGCCTTTTTGATGAATGACTTGATTACTATTTGATATTAATTGACTTTTCAAGAAGGAAGATGTAATAATTATCATAAGATAAAATAGGATCATATTGGGAGAATGAATATTATCCCAAAGAGATTAAGGATATCATATGTGGGTAACACACTTATGACAAGGTCATTGGACGAGCACTAATCGAGTTGCTTTCATAATGGTATGTTGTTGGGGAGAGCTCATTCACGATACTATAATAGAATGAATTCGTGACTAAATGACTTTATAATTAATAAGTGAAAAGCTGGAACTTAATTATAAATCATGAGTCTCAATCGCATATGCCCAATCGGTTCCTTCACTAACTTGTTGAAACCATAAATGAATTGTGTATTTGAATCAAAATGAATAGAATGAATAGAAATAGAGAAATGGAAAACATTTAGAAATGATTATGGTTTTCCACAAAATGGAGAAATGAAATTATTTGGAAATGAATGTAGTTTTCTCAAAATGGAAATGAAAATGAGAAATGATTCATTTGCAAATGAACATGGATTTCTCAAAAATGATCGAAAGAACGAGTTTATGTTTTTGAGCTATTTAAAGCACAAAAATAAAAATAAACCATTAGGTCATAGTTAACAAGTTGAATGATTAGATATTAAATATATTTTCTCGAAATTTTACCAGGGGTAAAATTGTCGTAATTTTATCGAGGGTAAAATTGGGATGAAAAAATTATTTGATATATATTTATTGAGTTTTATTTTGGGAAATATAAAAGCAAATATTAGGTTGGATCAAATTATAAAGTATTAGGTTAAAAGCCCACTAAGTACTTGTAATTTGACCCGATATGGAAGAGGCCCAAAGGCCCCTCATGTTAATAGGGTGGATGGCTAACCCTAGTTAATATTAACTAGGGTTGCCGCCACCTATACTCCTAATTAGATAAGGAGTTCATTTTTTTAGTTGAAATAAACTTCTACAATTTAAAAAGGGTTCTACCTTCTCTTCCTCTAAATAGATAACACATGTAGAGCTAAAAATACAACCTTCAAGATATTGTTACTCTACCGAAAAATAGAGAGAATTTATTCTCAACCATTAAATATATTTTTTTGGAATAACAATTCTATTTTTATCTATTTGAGAAGAGAAATTTTCTTTCCACATAAAAGAAAATAATTTCTAGTTCTATGTTTCAGTTCAATTAGTTCGAGCTCACACTCGAAGTAGTTCATGGTATGAGAATAGTAGAGAAGATCGTTTGGTTGAAAGTCAAGAATGACAAGGATTCATCTATCTGAAAGAAGAGGTAGAATTTCGTTTTAAGGTTTATTATTATAAATATCACAAACTGGGTCAATTTTCAAAATTTTTATTTTTCACTATGTAAGAAAACGGTTTTCAAATCAAATTTTTTTCCAACATATAAGCATGTCATATAGTTTAGGAAAAGAATGCCACATGTACATGTCATGAATTTATTAATCGTTCATGTTTGAAACTAGACATAAAAATCTTACATGTTTTTAAAAGATTGAATGGGAGAAAGTCCCTAAATAAGACCTGCAGTCTCCATCAATGGTCTCTTGTGATTCTATGACAATATAACTACCCCATGGTAGGATTTTCATATGGGTTTCACTGAGGAGGTTTCCTAAAAGAAATAAGAATTATCTTGAAATCGTATGATAGTTGGTTGGCAATGTTGTAAGTATTATCATGCGGTATAACAAGAAGTTTTTTTTTTTAAAGAGGACAACTAGTCATAACATGTCACTCGATGAGATTGTCCCACGATGACTCATTTGTGATATATGATACGATAGGTGTTGAGTTAATGGTTATATACTTAAGATCTTATAATTAAGTAACTTCCCATGAAGATCTACTTAAGTTAGAAAGATGGCCAAATGTAAAATGATTATTAGTACGTGTGAATGTCTAAGGACTTAGGTTCATGTATTAATTGGATGAAAATCTATGTTCTTACTAGTTGATTAAGATTGTCCCACAGTGACTTAATTCAATGGGTGTAGGAATTATCATTGTAATGACTTACAAATGTTTAAAGGTTTAATGTAAGATGCATGCATCATCTTAATACATATCGTATGTTGCAAAAACTTTTCTCAATATTTGCTAAATACAAAGATATTAATGAATGAATATTTTATTTTTCAGTTAAAAAATGACACCTACTCCCTTACTACACCTACTCACTAAGAACAAACTAAACGAAAATAACTATAAGGAATGGAAAAGAAACCTCATGATTGTCCTAAGTTGTGAGAAACTCAAATCAATCCTTGATAATAAATGCCCTCTAGCCACTGAAGCTGAGGCTATATACCATTCCTAACTATTTGGCTATATCAAGTTTACCATTTCTAGCTTTCCATATCAACAAAATCTAATATTACACAAAACCAACTCAAAACTAGGTACATAACATATATAAAAAAAAAGAATTATATAAACATCATTGAGTTGAGGACCACAAATTGGATGCTAAAATCACCTCTCGAAACTTTGAGATCCACCTAAACATGCACATAGAATAAACAAACCACACACTGAGCAACAAAGCTTGGTGATACTTTCATGATACAAGTCAATATAACTCAAGCATTAATCAAATGCATACAATCAATTCAAATTTAAGCTTTAGCCATTTCACATACACATTCATGCCAAAAGCTTCCATTATTTCTAATCGGTTCACATAATCTTTTTATACTTTATTTATCATGAATTGCATATATGCACACATACTATTTCATAACCTCATATCATTTCATATACTAATATCAATTCACAAGCTCTTACCATTTCAATTCAAATAATACATTATACTAGTTTACCAAAATTTGATTTATTTCATTTTTCAATTTCAAGATTTGATTTCAATGTTTCACCTAATGGAACCCAAGTAAAATGAACTCAGATACATAGATGAACTACACGACACCAAGGTTGCTCGTATGAGCTTAAACTTCACCACACCAAAGAAGTGAAGTGCAAAAGCCTGTAGGCATCAATGTATATACATATAAAAATACATCCCTCCACCACACCAAAGTCTCCATAGAGACAAAGAATACTCGATGATCCGCAACAGATGTTATATCTCGATATAACTTGTCATAATCTCCAAATCATCAAATATCCCCTACAAGTGCGCAAATGACCCTATTGGCATGCCACTCGTATCCTAACCTTTTACTAAGTTTACATAGGCATCAATTATCCATATTTTTATTATCATACCCTGTAATCATTCATATTTGCGTATTCATACTCTGTAATGGCTTACATTTACTTGTCATACCCTATAACTGGTCACATTTTCATTTTCATACCCTATACACTACACTATCACATAACAATCATTTTTCTCAATTCAATTCAATCCAATTCATCATCAACACATAAATATTTCATATCTTATAACATGTTTCAATCCATTCTTATATTACACATCAAATGCCCACTAAACACTACTACTTTCCATTTTTTAAAATTCAGTCCACTATCTCAATAATCATTATCAATCGTAGCAAATAAATAGATTGATCTCGAATCATAAAAGCACATATCAAAATCTCGTGTTACTTGTCGACAACTCTCACTTTTCCTTTCCTCTTAACAGTCCGACGTTGTCTTTAGCTACGATCGATAATTAATAAAGGAAACATATCAAAATTAATCCAATTCAAATTCAAATATAAAACCAAACATATTTTTCATTTTATTCAATTTAGTCCCTAAACTCGGGATAAGCCTATCTTTCGATTTTAACATCGGATCAAAATCTAATTTGACATTCACTCATTAGAGACCTTATAATTTTTATTCCTAGCATAATTTCATAATAGTTTTTCACTTTATTAAATTTGGCCCCTAATGTTACAAAGTTAACAACCAAGCTTATAAGCTTTACAATTTAGTCCTTTTTTTATAATCTAAGCTTAATATCTATCAATCTCAAGCATATTTCATCAATTTCTCAACAATGGAAACTTATTAAAAACTTAAAAATTGCACAATTTGATACATGGGCTAGCTAAATCAAGCTGCCATGACCATAAATCTATAAAAAAATTCATGAATTTAGCTTGGTTACCTTGTTAGAATTTATGGTCGAATGTATAGGATGGTTTCTAGCTCTTTCTTTCTTTTTCTCTTTAGGAATCAATGGAAGAATATGATAATATCATATTTCTTTCCACTAAAATGCTATATATTCTAGGATTTACATTTAATTAATCATAGTTAATTAGATTAATTAGGTTTTATTATAATAATTTAACTATTAATTAAGCTTAATGTAAAAATCATCATCATCCACTAACTATAAGAAAATAATGGTTTAATAACCATTTTATCCCTTTTGATATTTTCTATCTAAGCCCCTAAGCCTTTTCTTAGTTAAAACTCAATAGCAATTGAACTTTTTCAATTTAGTCCTTGAGCTTTATTTCACTACTTTTTCGACTAAATTACTTAACCGAAATTCAATATAATTTTATAATAACTTTGTAAATATTTTTATTTTATATTTATGGACTCGGTTTATGGAATTAGTATTCCAATACCGCATTTTCCGACACCATTGGAAACTGGGTGTTACACCGTCCTAATCCTTAGAACGTTACAAGCCTAAAAGTCTTGTGCGACTTTAACATACCTGTTTATAAAACCAAAACTTGAAATACCTAGTGAGAAATGAATAAGTTAAATTCCTTCTTGTGTATATATATCATATCTGTCCAGCTTATTTTGATGGAATAATATGAAGTATAATGCCTTTCTATAATTGCCTCTATATCTATTACGATAAAGTTGTCATGATTGTAACGACATTAGAATTGGGTTGAGTAAATTATTTAATTAGAAAATTAATTTAATAAATAATATTTATTTTAAAGAATAGGAAAACATGTATTGGGTTGGATTAAATTGTAAAGTGTTAGGTTAAAAGTCTAAAAAGCACATATAATTGGATCTGATACAAGAGAGACCCAAAACCCCCTTATAACAAGTATGAGGGCGGCAACCTTAGTAAAATAACTAGGGTTAGCCGTCACTCTCTCTTCTAATTCAACTAGAGGATTGTTTTTCTATTAAATAAATAATTTTTGTATTATACTAATTCAATTACAGTTTCACTACCTCTCCTTATAAATAGATGACACTGGTAGGGCTGAAAACACAACTTTAAGATATTGTTATTCTACTGAAAATAAGTTAGAATTTTTTTCTAAGTACAAATTCTATTTTCAGAGAATAACAATTCTACCGATTTCTATAAGAGAGATTTTCCTACTAAAAGTAAGAAATTTATTTCTAATTTTGTGTTTGACTCGAAATTGTTCGAGCCCACACTCGAGGCAATTTGTGGTACTAGAATAGCAGATAAGGTCACTCGATTGAAAATCGAGAATGTCTAGGATCTATCTCACTCAAAACAAATTTACTATTTCGAGAAAAAAATTATGCTATAAATATCATAAACTGACTCAGTTTTAAAAAAATATATATATTTTCTACTGTATAAGAAATTTATTTTCAAACCAGATTTTTTCTAATAGACAACTACAACCAAACCTTGAGGAAAACTGCATTTGATGTGGGTTTTGTGACACTGATGCCAGGATGCCGCTACACTAAACCTTTGCCACCTCAGTGGAGCAAAACTTCAACAAGAAATCAATCTAGAGCAATTTGCCAAGGGTGTCGCAACACTAGGTGAACTGTGCCGTGACACTGAGCCCGAGGTTATGATTCCATGCCTCCAAGGTCGCAATTCCACTGCTGATGGTTGAAGTGAAGAAGTCAAGGCCACTTTCGAGGATGTCGTGACATAGAGAACCCTCAAAGCTAAGATTGTGCCACTACCGACTATGTCGTGACACCAAAGCTTGGACGTTGCGACATTGAAGTCTGATAGGGTGAAAAATACTACAAGGGTAATTTTTTGTCCAACACCAACTTAAGTCAGCCCATACACTCCAAAGGCATTTTTTTCAAATTTCAAGGTTGTAACTTGGTTGTATTAAAGGCACTTTTAATGCCAAACAAAAGAGAGAGAGAGAGAGAGTCACCTTTATCATCTTTTTAGCTTCTCTTTTAATCTCTTAACCATTTTTAGGTTTAGAGTTCTTTCCTTTCTTAGCTTAGTTAGTTGATATTTGTTAGTTTCTTTAGTTTTACTGTAGCGTTAGCTTTTTTGCAATTAGGTACAAAAACTCTTATTTGTAGTTTGATTTCTCTTTAAAGCATCTAATAGATTTCATCTTTGTAACATTAAAAAGTGCAAAAATCTCAACTTTGGTTGTGCTTTCATCACCATTGGTGCTGCTATCATCTTCCACAAAAAATCCATCAAAAGTCACTAAGATTTTCTCAACCTTACTTTTTATGCTTTCTTTTATGAATCATTTAAGCATGACACTAACTGATGTTTGTATTTTGATGATGGGTAGTTTCTAAATTTTATGGTGGTCGATTGATGGAAATGTTGCATGGTTAGTTTTTAGGGTAGGGACTAAATCATAAAAAAAACTAAATTGAATGGACTTCAAAACCTAGAATTGACGTCTCTAGGTGAATAATTAGATAGGCGAGACCAAGAGGAGAGCCTATTGAGAACCAATTTGGTTCTCTCGATTTAATTTAGTGAGATTGAGAGATAAACAGGACTAAATCGTCTAATTGGGTAAAATGGTGACTTAAAGGTAAATTTGGACCAATCAGGAGTTTGAATGATTTAGATCCTCAATCCAAGAATTGACTAGCAACATGGAAGCCAACTAGCCACTTTAGTCTATTGAATTGATATTTGTGTACTTTTGTCTATTTTGCAATTTAATCCTCCTAGGGGTAAGTAAGTATAATTAATCTATGCTGATTATTTTTCATGCTATAATGCCTAGTGAGTAGCTAACTAGACTTTGTAATTGGATGCATTTTCATTATGAGTCACTTTATCACCCAATCTCTCTTGGGTTCAATCCTCAAAATACTATGTGTTCCATTGTAAAACAAATATTACAATTGACTTGTCACACTTGCAGTTAAGCCACATTCACTCTTGATATTTTGTGTTGATTCTCTACTTGGCGTTCATACACCGTGGCACGATCAATTGACCATCGTTGAGCGGTGTTGACTAGCCATTGATCGTCCATATGGCGCTATTAGAACATGTTACATGTCCTTTTTCCAGTTTTTAAATATTATATATATATATCATATTGTTTAAAATGTAAAAAAAATATAATTTAAAAATAATTTAAAAATAAAAATGTTTAAAAAATAATTTTTATAAAATTCTAAAATATATAAATATAAATTTTAAAATTCAAAATAATATATATAAATTGTAAAATTTTATAATTTAAAAAAAAGGTATTTAAATTTAAAAATTTGAAAAAAGGATACTTAAATTGTCAAAAATATATAATTTAGAAAAAAAATTAATTTTTTTGAATCTAAATATATTTTTTTGAAAAAAATAAAATGTAAGAATTTTTTTTAAATTATATATTTTTTAATTTTTATATATTATTTTGAATTTTTAAAATTTGTACTTATATAATTTTTAATTTTAAAATTTTTTAAATTATTTATAAATTATATATGATTTTTTTACATTTTTAATCAATAGAATGTATATAATATTAAAAAACAAAAAAGGACATGTGCCACGTTCTAATAGCACCACAGGGATGGTCAATGGTGGTCAACGCCAATCAATGGTGGGTCAAAGTCAAATGTATTTTTTAATATTTAAATATTTAAAATTATAATTTTTTAAATATTATAATTATAATTTAATTTTTTATTTTGAATAAACTTAATTGTCACGTGACACATTTTGATTGGAGCAGTATGTCAATTGGTTTTTTAACATCATTTTATAAAAAATGGCTGAACCAGTAATAAAACGATAGTTTAGGTACCAAAGTGGGAGAACATGTATAATTCAAAGGCTAAATTAAGCATTAAGCCTTTTAAAAATAATAGATTATTTTACAAAATGAGATGGGCCAAATGGGTTGGGCAAGGTGGCCAACCAGAGGGGGAATAGGGCTATTGACCAATCAACAACTACATTGACATTAAACAATCAAATCGGGTGAGCCAAGACTTATTTGGAGTAATGATTAAAACTTTCATTTGACATCCGACTGGCATGAATTGAAACCCTGTCATTCCCCTTCCGTTCCTCTAATATTGTAATGATAAAAATATGAAATCGAAAATTAGTGTACAAAACGTCATGGCCTTGAAAAGTCTTAAAGAGAAAAAGGATTAGTATTAATGTTTTAAGAAGATGAGCAAATTATACCATAGGTCACCCAATTATGGGCCATTTTCTATTTGGGTCACTCAATCATGAAATTTTTTAAAATTGATCATCGAACTATGGATTTGTTTCTTTTTTATTTACCTAACTATGATTGTTTTTTTTTAAATTGCTCACCAAACTAATCAAGATTGTTTTTTTTTAAATTGCTCACCAAACTAATCAAGATTGTTTTTTCTTTTGTCAAATTTAATTAATTGCATTAATTTGAGGGCAACATGACAAATGAAAATTTGATCTAATAACAAATTTAGCCATCAACTTTTACATATTATATCGATTTAGTCATAATTTTAAAAAATTAACCCTCAAAATTTATAAATGATCTCAATTTGATCCTAATTCTAAAAAATTCAAAAAATATATATAAATGCATAAATAATTTCAAAAAATGTATAATAAAAAATTTAAAATATATATAAACATAAAAAATAATTGTTGACAAAAAATAATAATATATAAAATTTTAAAATATATAAAAGAAAATTAATATTTTAAAAAGTTGTGTAACAATGAATTTAAATTTATATTAATATTAAATAAAAAAAGCCCCTCCATCAAGTTGGTTTTTGTGGATACTTGGTCCATAAAAGTAAAAGAAACAAGAAATCATACGAAGAGGACCAGGAAATTTGATAAAAGAAAAAAAGAAGAGTGAAACATAGCTAAATATATGAAACAGAGTATTCAAGTTGCCTATAATCAAGTTGGGTTTTTAATGAAAAGATAAAAGAAAAATAAATATTATTATTTAAATATTTTTTTCTAAATGACACTACATGATACATAATTCACACTGCATAATATAATAGAAAGGGGGAGAGAGGGATGCGAGGGGGTGTTAAACAATACAACAAAGATAGAAAATAATGCTTAAAGTTTCATTTTCATTAAATCTTTCATGCCTGAAAATACTTGAGCTAGAGTATTTATACAATAAGGAATACTTTTGCTACCAACAATTATATCAACACTAACCACATTAACTACTAGTAACTAACTTACAATTGACTTACAACTGACTTAACAAACAATATTTATCTTAACATTTCCTTGGTTCTCCAACTTTTGCTAAACTGATCTTCACTTGACAACACTCGTAATGTTTCTCTAAAAGTAGAAAACTACTTTAGTGTAATTGGCTTTGTAAGCACATTAGCCACATGTCTTTCTGATGGAACAAAATTGACCTGCAACATGCCATCAAGAACTTCCTTACGCATAAAGTGATAATCAATTTCCACATGCTTCACCTTAGCATGATAAGTAGAGTTTGCAGCCATTTTCATTGTTGATGTGTTATCACACCATACAACTATCGGTTGTTTTACAGACACACCAATCTCAATTAGAAGTTTATTTATCCATAACAACTTAAAAACACAATCTACTAGGCTTCAATACTCTGTTTCTGATGAGGATCTGGACACAACAACTTGCTTCTTAGAGCACCATGCAACTGGATTGGGACCAAGATAAATGCAATAGCCTGTAGTTGATATTCTATCTTCAACAATAGAGGCCTAATTAGCATCAATGTAGCCAACTAGGTCAAACTGTCTTTTTGTAAAATATAAACCATAATTCATAATGCCATTCAACTACTTTAGCATTCTCTTTACAGCCTTCTAGTGAGTGTTACAAGGTTCATTCATGTACTGACTAAGCTTGTTGACATAGAATGCAATCTCTGGTCATGTAATGCACACATATTGTAGTTTGCCAATAACACTCCGATATTCATGAACATCAACAAGTAGACTACCATCTGTAACAATCAACTTGGGATTGCCTACCATAGGTGTAGGTGAAGCAATGGCTGTAGCCATGCCTTTGCTATGAAGCAAATCTAAAACATACTTCTTCTAAAAGAAACAAATCAACACATGAGGTGCGGTAAATCTCTATACCTCAAAAAAAGTAAAATTCACCCATGTCTTTAAAAGAGAACTTGTTGTGAAACTGCATGATGACTTGGCTGATTTCTTCAAATGAGCTACTTGTTACAGCTATATCATCTACATATACCATTAGAAAAATTGTTGAGTCATTAGTTATTCAAAAAAACAGTGATGGATCAGCTTTAGAAGCTTGAAAACCAAGGTGCTCTACCAAATGTTGCCTCAAGGTAAGAAACCAGGCTCGAAGGGCCTGTTTTAAACCATACAATACCTTGTTCAATTACACACAAGTTGTTCTCGATTGGCTCCATACATCGTAAAATCTGGTGGCTGATCCATATAAATTTCCTCAGTCAATGTGCCATTAAGGAAAACATTATTCACATCAACTTTCCTTAACACCCATCCATTAGTAACAACAATTTCCAGAATAGTCCGTATTGTTACAGCTTGAACCACAGGGCTAAAAGTATCACAAAAATTAGAACCAACATGTTAAGAGAACCCCTTAGCTACTAGTCTTGCTTTATACCTATCCATAAATCCATCAGACTTCTTCTTCATTCTGAACAACCACTTACAACCAGTTGATCTCTTAAAAAGTAGGAAAGGGCAAAGGCTCCAAGTATTATTTCTGAGAAGAGCTTGTAACTCCCTGTTCACCGCTTCTTGCCAATAACATGAGTTCATTGCTTCATGAATATCAATAGGTACAGTAGTAGATAAACCATCAGTAGGCACATATAAGATGAACTAGTTAACTTGGTGATGTATGCTTTTGGTTTAAAGGTTCCTACTTTTGCATGAGTAACCATAGGATGAATACTAGTGGCTTGAGATGGCTAACTTTGAAGTAGACACTGAGTTGGTGGATGGGAAATAGCTAACACATTATTAGAAGGTGAAGATGTTGACACACTAGGAGAAGCTGATATAGAAGTTGAATTTATTATTGTATTAGATGATATAGATAAACTTGTGGACTCGTGAGGTGACCTTTGATTTGAAAATAAGGAGGATGGAAATATAACTAATTTAGAACTAGATGGTACAATTGAAAGACTACTGGACAATTTGGATGTATGTAGAATATTTTTAAATGGACAAATACTTTCATGAAACATGACATGACGAGACACAAACACCCTACCTAAAGGATCTCGACACCTATAAACTTTATGTTGAGGAGAATAACTTAAGAATGTACGTGGAACTGATCAAAATTGAAGTTTGTTAGTGTTATAAGGGCTAAGGTTAGGAAAACATAAGCAACCAAGCACTCTAAATGGTAGATAATTAGGTTTAACACAAAATATTTTTTCATAAGGAGAGATATTGCCTAAGGATAGAGAAGGTAACCTGTTTATCAAATAAACTACACTTCTGAAAGATTCATACCAATAAGTCAAGGGCATGCAGGCATGAGCCAGCATGGAGAGACCAGATTCCGTAACTTGTCTGTGTTTTCGCTCAACAATACCATTTTGCTCAAAGATGTACGGACACGTGAGCTTGTGAGAGATACATATTTGTGACAAATACCATTTCAATGCTTGAAACTCACCCTCTCCATCCGTCTAAAGTAATTTTAATTTGACCCCAAGTATTCGTTCAACTTGCTGATGAAACTGAGGAAAAACTGTAGTATCTAACTTTTTCTTTAAAAAATAAAGCCATGTGTATCTGGTATAAGCATTTTTAAAAGCAACATAATAAGAGAAGAACATACTGAGCTGGCTCCCAAACATCTACAGCCACCATATGAAGAGGAGCAGTGCATTCAGATTTAGAAGTAGAAAAAGGCAATTTATGTTCTTTGCCCAAATGACAACAAACACAATCAACCAAATTTTTATTATCACACAAGTACATTATAACGAGTCAAAGCTTTCTTAAGTGTAGCTAAACATGGATGCCCTAGTCTAACATGCCATACAACTAAAGGAACATATTTGATAGCAACAAGAGACTGTGTTTAAGAAGTAGGTACAATAGATTTGACAGCATCATTTAAATGCAACTTGTAGAGACCATCATGAATCGATCCTTGAAGAAGCACATCTTGAGTCTACAAATCACGCACTTGACATCTATAGGAAAAAAAACTCAAACACCACCTGATTATCCTTTGTAAATTTAGACAGACATCAGGTTTTCAATAATACTAGGTACAAACAAGAGAGACCTCATATACAACAGACGAGAACGAGTAAGTAAAGATGGCAGACTAGTATGAAGAATAGGTAAGGCAGATCCATTACCCACATACACTTTACCCGGGTCATTGTATAGAGTGCTTTGTTCTATTGTTGAAGTAGAGTGAGTGAGATGATGTGTGGCACCAAAGTTTGGATACCAAACATTATCTCCAATAGTGTCAGAAGTAGCAACATAAGCTTGAGGATTAGAACTCAAGACAGGAGTAGTTGTTGAAGCATTTCCAGGCTACGATGTTAGACAAAACAAGTTAAACCATGCATTTCCAAGAGTTGGAGAAGGTAAGAAAACCCAATTTCCATATGGAACCATTGTAGAAGAAGGCATTGGTAAACTAAATAAAGGCACCCATGATGACATTGATGATCCATTACTAAACATACACACATTTGCTTGTGGAAATAACCAACTCTTGTAAGTAGCATCAAACCTATGATAGCAACGATCAACAAGATGCCCTATTTTTCCACAAAGCTGGTACTGAATGCAATAGCTACACATGCGACCACGTCCTCGACCATGTGAGGAACCCAAAGCAAGAAAATAAGTAGGATTTGAATCACTATCTACCACTGAAGCAGTCTGTTGATGAGTAACCATGTTTGCTAAACTAGGAATCTCAGCTAAAGCAGATTGCATTTGTGCTTCAACATCAAGAAGCATAGTAGTAATATTCTAAACACTAGAAGGTAGTTGGCTTGCTAACAGTTATAACTGATTCATACTTAGGAGAAAGACCATTGAGAATGGCAGTAACATGCTCATGCTTATAATGTTCTCACCACAACTAGCAAGACTATCACAGTAGCCTTTAACCTTCATCAGGAAATCCTTCATTAACAAATCTCCCTTGCACTGAGAATGGAGAGCACGTCTATAGAACATTAATCTAGATGTGGTCCTACTACCATATATAGTAGCAAGTGTATTCCATATCTGTGCGCTAGAATCCATGCTAATAAGTTGAGGTAACACATTTTGGCTAATAAAAGAAAGAAGCCAATATGCAAACATACTTTCCTGTTGCTTGTATAGCACAAAAGCAGGGTTTTCTTGAAGCACACCATTTTCATCAAAGATCATCGATGGAGGAACAACAGTTTGAGGATCAAGAAAATGTTGCAGCTTGTAAGTTTTTTTGCAAGAAGTACCTATTGACGACATAACAAATAATTGGAGTTATCAAGAAGAATATTAATCTTCTTGGTGGAAAAGAAGTGACTATCAAAAGTTGAATAAAAAACCATTGTTGGTGCAATGGAACAACCATGAATGCTCTACAAATCCTCAAAAATCTGTAAGGAGAGAGACTTTTGATACCATATTAAACAATACAACAAGGATAGAAACGAAATGTTTAAAGTTTCATTTTCATTCAATCTTTCATGCCTGAGAATACTTGAGCTAGGGTATTTATACAACAAGGAATACTTTTGCTACCAACAATAATAACAGCACTAACCACATTAACTGCTAGTAATTGACTTACAACTGACTTAACAAATAATATTTATCTTACAGAGAAAGAGGGAGAGGGATGGGGGAAGGGGGATATTGGGGGAGAGTATTTTTATTATTAATTTAATATTAATATTAATATTAATATAAAATTAAAATTTATTAATATTAATATTAATATAAAATTAAAATTTATTAGTATATATATTTAAAATAATTATGTATTCTTATATATTTACAATTTTATATATTATTATTTTCAACAATTTTTTTATATATTTTTTAAATTTATTATTATATTTTTATATATAAAATTTTTATGTTATTTTATATATATTTTTTAAAATTTTAGAATTAGAAATAAATTGAAATAATTTGTAAATTTGTAAAATTTATTTTTTAAAATTATATGTAAATCAATATAATATGTATATATAATTAAAATTATTATTATTTAAAAATTTGATAGTTAGTTGAAAAAAAAAACAGCCCAGTTGGTTTACCCTAAAAAGAAACATCGAGATTTGCAGGCAATCGACAAAAGGGTCAGCGTTGGCGCGGGGAGTGCGTGGTGAGTTTTGGAGGTAAAAAGTCAACAATTTTCAACATGCCTCGTTATAAAGAAGATCCGCCAGCGGTTCGCGTCTATACAGTCTGCGATGAATCCAGGTCAATCCTTTCCTTGTTCACTTACCAATTGTTTCCAGTTGAAGAATTCAAATTCATTTTATTTCACAAACAAATCATCAAAAAGTCCTAAAATTGAAACTGTTGAAGCTAAAATCTATCTTGCCACAAACACAACCAAAAATGAAATTGAATTGTTGGTTGACAGATATTTGATTGTGAGGAACGTTCCCGCGTTGGGATGTGGCGATGATTTGCTGAAACTCTTCGCTAATTACGGAGACGTTGAAGAGTAAGTAAGTTCTCTCTCCTTTTTTATTTTTTCCTTTCCATTTTTAATTATTTGAAGAAAAATTTTGATGATGCTTATGCTCACATTTGCCTTTCAGATGTAAACCAATGGATGCAGAAGATTGTGAGCAATTTACTGATGTTTATTGGATCAAATTTCGACTCGTTAGCAATTGCAGGTCATTGAACTTGGCCCTTTTCTAACATTTTCCTCCAATAACTGTCACACTGTTTCATGTACTTAGTCAATAATATACCTCTGTTGGAAAGCTAATTTGAGTATGCAACCATGGAAATTGGTGAAAAACTGAATATATATTTTGTTAACCATTTAACCCATTAGGTTTGCGAAGAGAAAATTGGACGAGTTTGTGTTCTTGGGGAATCGTTTGCAGGTCTCATATGCTCCTCAATTTGAAAGCCTTGATGACACCAAAGATAAGTTAGAAGGCAGAAGGAAAGAAATCCTTGCAAGATTGAATTGTATGCTTATACATTACTCTAAAAATTTAGCTTTTTGACGTGCCTATCTTTTACATATAATTGGAAAAAAAGAATGTCCATGTTTCAAATAGGAACTGCTTTCTAGTTGTGATTATATTTTCTTATGCATGTTATGTTGTTATGCTGTGATATCAGCTCAAAGATCTAAAGGGCGTCCGGTTCATCGCATTCTCTCTTCCAATGAGGCTCCATCACTTCCTGCTTCATCTCATCATATTCCTAACCAGATTAATAATCGACTGAGGTAGTATGCTGTTCAAAATCATGTTGCTACTGTCATCATTATTTCCTTTTTGCATTCTTTCTCTAAATAAACTATGGTTTTTCCTCTCCTTAGGGATGTTGGGGATGCAGAGTTCAGGTCTCACAGTAATAATGCTCAAATAACAAGAGTGTCATCTGACAAGGTGTGGAATACTTTCTAACAACATCATCCCAGATTTTAATCCTTTAACTTGTTTACTGTTTGAAAGTAAAAATTAACTCATTTTATTTCTTTCTTCTTCTTCTTTATTACAATTTGACCAGTGAAGTTCACTGGCACTACATGGTATTCTAGTAGTTGTTTATGACTTAGATGAAGTATGTTGTAAGGCTAAGTTTGTAAATGCCTTTCAGCTGCCGACCCCAGTTGAATTAAGTTAGGTCCAGTTGATTGAATTAGGACAGAGTACATGTCATTCCTGAGTATGTATAATCTTCTTTTATTGTGCATCTGGCTGTGTATTATAATGCTTTAATTTAGGGCTTTGTTTGTGTAATCCATTTTGTTGCGACTGAGATGGATTGGGTTTTGTTACTGGTCAAAATGGATTTATTGGGATTACATTTAGGAGCTGATTGTAGCATTTTCCCGTCACCCTAACATAAATGAAATGTCAGAAAGGGTGTTAAAGAGAGAAAAAAGCCTTGCTAATCTTTGGGTGTTTGAGTTTCACATTTTGGTCCTTGTTTTAGACTTACTGGTGGAAACAAACAATAAATTGTTGGAACTTCTTCTAAAGGAAAGTTTGTTGTTACCTTCCATTATTTTCTTTTCCTTTTTCTTAATTGCTCAGATTTGAATGTAGACGTATGCCTAAAGATCCAGAAGTTTCACTCCTCTTTGAAACAATTGAGCTAAACATGCTAAAGCATTTTGATCTAGATGTTCTTTTAAATTTGTGGGTGCTAGAATGCTAAAGTGTTTGATGGGGTTGCTGAAATGTTGTTTCACTCCTTACCAAGAATAGGTTCTGTCAGTCAAGTACTTTTTATATTTTTAGGTTCTGTCAGTCAAGTACTTTTTATATTTTTATCATTTTTACATGAATATATTTACGAATATACATTTTAGTTTTATATATGCCACTTATATGGAAACTGCATGCTGAGATTTTGAATTGGTTTCAAACTATTTAGTAACTCATATTGGCGCTATAAGTGCTATTATATAAAATATTATTATTGTATATTAACATCTGACTCAAATCAATGCATATGCGGCCGAATAACTAGAAATGAATTAGGTGTTTGTCGGTTAACTGTTGCGCTGTTTTTCACCATTGCTTTCTTTGCTTTTGCTATAGTTCTTTATTAATGCCTTGGTTGCTATAGTAATATAAGAACATTATACTTGGTTGTGGAATTTGTGTGATAAATATTTGCTCTATGCTGATATGGGGACTGCTTTCAGGACTACTTCCCTTCCCAGTCAATGAATCAGACGGTTAAAACGGTTAGGGACAAACTCAATAAGGTGATAAATCTCTGAACTGCATGATTGTCTTGTCTTTAGAGAAATAATTTAGTTATGTTATATTTTCATAGTAATATGACTTTTTTTTTTTAACCTACTCTCTACAATTTCTTGCTTTAGATTCAATCAAGCACTGAACATTTGCAAGCCGGACCTACACCCAAGAAAACACGAGTGGACAATAGAAGAAGAATCTGATCAACCTTACCTTTAAGATATGCTTATCTACAAGTTAGTTTTTCTAGTTTTTGTTAAATTCGCTCTAATGAAATAGAGAAGGAATGGAATGGTATTCGGAGGGAATTGAATAGAGATATTATGCAATTTGGTTGGGTGGAATGTAATAGATGAGGAATAGAGTAATACGTTGTTTGGGTTACAGAATATGCAAAGAATAAACAAAAATGTCAATTTTTACCCTTTATTATAAAATCATATTTTTATTTTAAAAATTTATTTTAGTAAGATATTAATAATCTATTTAATAATTATAAGATATTATTAAAATATTATTTTTAGAAAGCATTATTTTACAATTTATAAGATGTTTCATATTAAAATGATATAGTATAATATTTTAAATTTATTATTATTTAATCAACCTAAGCATTTTATATTTTTTTCAAGTAGACTTTTTTAACAAAATATTAAAAATGTTATATTAAAAGGTCAATGATGTTACGATTAACCAAATATATACCATATATATAGCATATTTTGAAGGGTGTTTTGGAAAGTATAAAAAATTTGTTTATTCTTTAGAGCACCGAATGAGCCAGGGGAAAGCTCAGAATAGAAAACATTGAATAAACTCTGAATGGTATGGAACAGGGGAAGCGGCCGAATTATGCGCGAATCAGTTGGCTGTAAACTAACATGCTGTAAGTTCAGTCAAATGTTTATTTAAGATTATGTTTTGGTGATCCAATTTTAAAACATTTTTATGTTATGGTTATACAGCTCTTAACTCCCATTAAAAACAATGCCATTTTAATGTCATATTTGATATGTAAATTTGGATTAGATTATATAATTATGCGTTTTTGGGATCTGCGTGCTCTTTGGTTAGAACCTCTAAGAGGTCCCAATGGTTTGGACTTGAGTAGGTTGAAAAAAGACATACAACCTTGGCAAGAACGACGTTCTGCGGAATATATGACGCATGTTCCTTTAGGGTCTTTAAATTCTGTAGGTAGCGTAGCTACCGAGATCAATGCAGTTAATTATGTCTCTCCGAGAAGTTGGTTAGCTACCTCTCATTTTGTTCTAGGATTCTTCCTATTCGTGGGTCATTTATGGCACGTAGGAAGAGCTCGCGCAGCCGCAGCGGGATTTGAAAAAGGAATTGATCGTGATTTTGAGCCTGTTCTTTCCATGACTCCTCTTAACTGAGATAACTGAGACAGGAGATCCAATGCTTAAGGTAGGAATCAATTTTGATTACACTATATATATTGAAGGAATCAGGTGATATTTAAAAAGTATTTCCAGATCACACGCACTTTTCGCCCCTTGCCATTTTCACTGGACTGGCAATCACAAGCATGGATAACATCACCACTAAATTGTAACTTAAAACATTGAATTTCAACCATTTTGAAAATCACGACATAATTCAATCAAACTCATGCATAACGTCTCTTATTCGAGCCTTCGAGGCCTTTGAAACACTTTAGAAACGATTTAGGAGTAAATCAGAAACATTTATAACTTTATGAAAAAAGATAGAATTTTTCACACAGTAGGGTCACCCGGCCGTCTAACTCACATGGCTGAGCAAACGCCCGTGTCTCAGGCTGTGTGGCATTCGAAGTAGGGACACACGGCTGTGTCCACCCCATGTAACTCTCTGACTTGGGTCATACGGCCAAGCCACACACTTGTGTGCCAGGTCGTGTAACTCTCGAAATGGCCTCACACGCCCGTGTGTCAGGCCGTGTAATTTCCTGACTTGCAATCTTTTGAAACCTACAGGGGACACACGGTTGAGACATAAGCCCGTGTCTTAAGTCGTGTGGATAAGAACTAGGCCAATTTCAAGCAATTTCTTTCACCCAAACCATGCTCACACCTACAAGCCATTTGCATATATATTCAAGCATTCAAAATGTACCTAAAACATGTATAATAAAGCTAAATTACTATGGTATCTATCCATACAACCAATATGCCAAAAGGCACCTCAATCATAAATCTTAAAATCAACCTAAACACAAACATGTTTGGGCATAAATTAACCACACACAACCACAAATCATCATGCCAATACATAGCACAATTGACCATATAACCACATCCACACATACCAATTTGGTCATTCAAAACATATATTTACTTGACCATTTCAACATCAACCATCAGCATTAAAATGTCAAAAGATCATCAATCAAAATACCACATTTACAAGCCAAATATAATGGCTATTTCATCAAGCAAAAAACACCTATACATGCCATTATAATTATGACTCAAAACATCAAAATCTACCGATATAGTCGCTGGATAGTGCGATAGTTCTCTGACGAGCTTCCAAACCGATCGATTTTCCGATAATCTATAAAACATAGAAAATAAACACAACGTAAACATATAATGTTTAGTAAGTTCGTAAATCATCAACAATGCTTACCATTTCAATGCATTAGCTTAAGAGTAAACATGAATCAATCCAACATAGCTTGGCACAAGCCTAAGCTTCATCAACAACACAAGTTAGTGATTAAACACATAACTTAACAATACCAGCACATGGTAAGATAATTTCCATGAACTTAATGCATATGAATTCATGCTTCTTATGACATGACTATACACAAATTGCTCATCAATACATCATACCTTTCCATAATTTCATAGTGTAGAAAAATGGAACCTTTTCCAGTTCATCCCTTTTCATGTCCGTTGAACCACTTAGAATAATATCGGATACACGAGAAGCTCACACATAGTGTACTAGCACATGGCCGAAACCATTCATTTCCTTTTCCTTTACTAAACGCTCTTTTCAAGGAGGCAGCAGGGATTCGACTTCCCTTGGAGGTAGGGTACTACGAAAGGAAGTTGACCATGGATTATCAATAAACCTAGAATTGATTCTTCCTGGGTCGATGCCCGAGTGGTTAATGGGGACGGACTATAAATTCGTTGGCAATATGTCTATACTGGTTAAAATCCAGCTCGGCCCACTAATTCACTAATCCGCCATAACATAAAATGCCCATTTTTTTTTGTATTTTGTTTTCCCGAAAAGCCAAACAAAAAAATTAGGGAAGAATAAAAAAAAGTCCAATTTTGTGATATATGCATCCCTACCGCTATTTGTTGATGGTCGGAACGTAGCTACATGATGCCGCTCGCACAAGCTGACAAGTATCAGCAACAAATGCCAGAACTCAGCCATCGGTAGGACGTTCAGGACTAGCACTCGAAACATGGTAAGCCTAATGACATGTCAATTGTATACTATATATTCCTAAGGTTCAAATGAGGTTCGATAGTTGTCGTAACGTCGTTGGATTTTCCATCGAAGCATAATATGACAATTAACATAATAGCATTTGAATCAAATACATTAAAACTTTATTTAAATTTACGAACTTACCTCGATGACAAGAACGATGAAATAGGATTGATTAGTCTGACACTTTATCTTTCCCTCGATCTAAGTCCGTACGAGGCTTAACTTGATCATGCACATAAGAATTCAATGGCCAAACCTAGAATGCTCCCATGGTTTCTTTACTTTGAATTTTCGGTGGAGAAGAAGTGAAAAGATAATAACTTTTGTCTTTTCTTTATTTTACTAACATATATTTATTAAATTACAACTTAACCTTAATTGTTAACCTTTAAAATCACTTAATTAATGTCCATACTTGTCCACCAAATGTAACAATGGTATAATTACCACATAAATCCCTTAACTAATTAATTTCATAGTCATTTAGTGCCTTTAACTTATAGAACTCTTATTTTGCACCTTTTACGATTTAATCCTTTTCACCAAATTAAACATGCAAATGATAAAAATTCTTAACAAATTTTTTATGCAATACTACTAGCATGCTGTAGACATTAAAATAATAATAAAATAAATATTCTCACATCGGATTTGTTTTTCCAAAACTACTATTCTGATTTCACTGAAAACAGGCTATTACAGTTTAAATAAATGCTCTGAAATATATTATATAACTATGAATAGGATGATTACGAATAAAAGGGGAGGACTCTATTTATAGCTGAGCTCTTTCAGATCCGCAGTACAGATTGAGTTATATCAATGGTTGAGATTAGTGTCTATCTACAAGATGAGAGTTCTAAGGGATTTAAACTCTATACAAGCTTATCCCTTAGGATTTACAATATTCACCTTGGTAACTCTAGTTTTAATTGTATGCTTCATTGGGCCACCGAGACTTCAAGTAGATAAGTTTTATCTACATGTTTCAAAAACTGAGCAAGTTTAAGTGGTTCAAATGAGCCTCATTTAAAAATTGAATTCCATGGGATGCTTCATGTGTATTCATCATGAGCTTTGATCTGTAGCTCGTGACATTCTCCCCAACCTATTCTCATGACATCTTCTTTGCATACTCGAGATGACACTGGTTTGACTCATATTGGAACCACCTCAATGTCTTAACTAATTTTTGACTAGCCACTCTGTTGGGTAGTCCCTTCCCTCGGAGCCTTTGCCTTGACTTATGTCTCTATTGTTGCCTAACTCAAATAGTTTCTCTCTTTTGTACATCTCATTCACAATAGCCCACTGCTCTTACTTGCCCCATTTTGACTTGCCTCGATCGGGATCCCCTTGATCCGCACAAATATGCTTAGACATGTTCACATTAAACATCGAGTTAACCTTTAGAATTGTCACTAACTCTGGTTTGTGAGTCTCTCGACTTACCTGTTTCAAGACTTTGAAAAGGTCCTTGTGTCTTTGTCAAGCCAACAGCAAGCCATAATGTAAAACATTAGGGAAGTGTCTGAGATGTACTTTGCTCATAGAATTTATTCGATTCGACTACCCAATTTGCATCACCACTTTTCCCATAAATTTTGTTGCACAACCCACTTATTTCGTAGGTGGTATTCCCACCGATAACTTAATAGGCTTCACATCGATTTGTCGCACTTCTAGCATTTCCAAAGGGGTCTCTTTAGCACTCTGATCTACCAAGTCAATATTCTTACCACAATGAACATCCTTAACTAGTTGAATTGCCGCCAGCACCTTAGTTCCACCTTTTTCATCATGACTCACTGGCACAACACATTGTCTATAATGACTTGATTTTTAGTGGTATCAGAAAGTGCTGTTTTAGAACCCCATTTCCGTAAATCGAGTCTGTAAATATTAAATACTAATATTTATGTGTACAATATATTGTTACATCAAATTTTGGTTAATAAATTTTTCACATTAAATCGTAAAGTCCAATAACTATAAGTTTTATATTGACCAAAGGCTTGAAGACCTAAATGACAATTAACCAAAAGCCTAAAATGGTAATTAAACCATTTTCCATGGAAATTAGTGGATGGTGATGAAAGAACCCACTAAGTATGTTTAAAGAATTATTAAGTTAAACAAATCATGATTCGTTTAATTAATCAAGTTAGTTCATTTTTAATCTTACTATATATGTAATAACTCGTTTTTTAGTGGTGTCGAAAATAGCAGTTTTGAAATCTCATTTCTGATGAGTGATTCACTAAATACTATTATTTAATATTTACGACTCTAAATTAGAAATATATTGAGTTTTGTTATAGTAATTTTGGTGAATTGATAGCTAATTAAGGTAAAAGGACTAAATCATAAAAATGGTAAAAGTTTAATTGCTATAGATTTTTAATTAGCTAATGGAACAATTATGCAATTGGACCAAATTTATATATTGAATAATGGAAAGCGATGTAAGAATGCACTAACTTAATTTAAATATGTTTAATATTAACTAATTAAGGTTTAAGTAAATAAATTAAGACTAATTGATAATTGATAATTAATTTAAGTATATAAAGGAAATTAAAAGAAAAAAATAAACATTCCTTCATCTTTTTCTCTCAAAGGCTGAATGTAAGAAAAAGGAAACTCTTACAAACGTTCAAACTTTAGTCCTTGATTTGGTGAGCAATTTTTAGTTCGTTTTCTTATAATTTTTATATTTTTGAGGACCTGGGAGCTTGATTTAGCTAACCCGCGTACCAATTTGTTAAATTGTTAAAGTTTTGAAAAGTTTCCATTGATGATTTCTTGAAGTTTTTGGTGTTAAATGGTTAGATTGTAAGCTTAGATGTGAAAATGGACTAATTTGTAAAGTGAAATTTGTTAGTTTTGAACATAAAGGCTAAAGTGTGAATATTTTGAAATTAGCATGAAATTTCTATAAATATAGATTTTATAAAGTTGTATAAAGATGGAATTGAGATCGGTTTCGAAATTGAAGCTCAAATTTGAAAGTTATAACAATTTCGATTTTAGGGACTAAATTGAATAGAATGTAAAACTTTAAGGAACATATAAAAAATGAAATTGAACTATCATATGCATAAAATAGAATGTTATAAAGTATTTGGAATTGATAATTGAAATGAATCATTAATATCGATCGAGATTGAACCAACCGATTGATAATCGAGGAAAGGAGAAAATCCCTGACTTCTTATTATCGTAGTTTCAACCAGGTAAGTTCATATGGTGTAATTATATTTAATAATAATATAAAAATGTTTGAATTATGAAATTATTTTTGTAAATGTAATTTTGAATGTGTTGTGATTTGGTACAAAAAGCTGAGATATGGACTAAATTGTAAAGAAATGTTCTATGATGTAATTATATGTATATGATGACTCTATGTAACATCTCTTAACCCTTATTTATCGCCAGAATAGAGTTACGGAGTATTACTGAATATTTCAGAATAAATACGAACAATTATATAATAATATAACATACACATCATAATTTAATCATAATACCCCTTTATTGAGCCCTCGAGGCCCAAATTACGTGTTAGAAACAAATTGAGACTTAATCGGAAGTTTAGAAAATTTTTCGTGAAATTTTTAAATTTTTCCTAAGTACAAGGCTCACACGCCCGTGTGACCCTAAACACACCCATGCTTGAGGCCGTGTCCAACCCCGTATAACTCTCTGACTTAAACAAAAATTAAGTGCAGTTTTCACATGGCCCGATCACATGCCAATGTTCTAGGCCGTTTGCCTCACACAGCTGAGGCACACACCCATGTCTCTGCCCATGTGGATATTCTTTGGCATTCTGTTTTTGAAAATTTTAAAATACAGGGGACACACGGCCTAACCCCACACCCATGTGTAAGTCGTGTGTCTCACACAATCTGGTCACACGTCCGTGTGCCAGGCCGTGTGGACTCAAAATGAACCTTATATACCAATTTAACCAACCCTACAAATGTAACACTCCTAACCTATACCTGTCGCCGAAACAGGGTTTCGAAGCATTACTAGAACATTCAAAACATTTTTCAATGAATTCATGCAAGTCACTATTCATTAATCGAGATTATTCATAACGTCCCTTAATTGGACCCACAAGGTCCAATACGTGCATTATAATCGAATTGGGACTTAATGGGGATCTTTAAGAATTTTTTGCGAAATTACAAAATTTTTCGAGGGTGTAGGGCTCACACGACCGTGTGGTCCAAGGGATACCCTCGTGTGACCCTGGGACATGCCCGTGTTAAAGGCCGTGTTCGACCCCGTGTAACTCTCTAACTTGTACACACGGCCATGTCACACACCTGTGTGCTAGGCTGTGTGGTTAATTAATTTAATTCAAATTAGATGCAGAGGACACATGGCTTAACCACATGCCCGTGTTACCAAGCCATGTGTCACACACGGTCTAAACACATGCCCGTGTGTCTGCCCGTGTAGACAAAATGAAGTCATTTCCTAGCTTCATTTCTCACCCAAAAATCACTCAAAAACCTGTACTTGAAACTCACAACTAATACCAACCAATTCAAGCATTCCAATTGAACAAATCCATGGCATACTATTTCATGCATACATGGTTTCAAACTCACATTAACTTAACTTAGGTATTCATAACATTGGGTCACATGAACTTAGCACAACACATGTGGATATATATATACCATAATAGTTTACTAAATCATATCCAAAATGAACCACTACTAGCCATTCCAATGGCTAGGTTACAAAATGACATTTCAAGCCACTATCGGCTAAGTTTCCCTATACATGTCATTACACCAAAATGATTTCACTAAATATACCCAAAATGCTAGTTGATAGTTTGACGATGCTTTACGATCTTCCAACCTTCACGAGCTTCCGAGCACTATAAAATAGGGAAAAATAAAAGGAGTAAGCATTACATGCTTAGTAAGTTTGTATAGCAGAAACTAAACTTACCAATCTTGTTTATTAAAATCTAGGCATACAATGTTATGTTTCCATCATTTGGCTAAATGGCCTAATCACATACGTTTCATCAAACATGTTAGTCACCAACTATTCATATAAATCAAGTAACATAAATGAGCTCATCAAGCAATGTTCTTTCAAGTCATTATCATTTTATCTCAAGAGTTTCAAGCCAAGTCAAGAGTTATATGTCCATTGAATTATTGAAATTCTGATGAAGGCTCAAGTAGTACACTCAAGGTGTACGATTCATTAATCCATTAATTCTTATCGGGGGTACCCCTTAGGGTACTTAACCAAGGAACACACTCACAAATCACATGTCGTATAACAAGATTACCAGTCCAGGCTAAATCCTAATTGTAACATATGCTCGAGAGATATTATATCAGGATTACCCGTCTGAGCTAAATCCTTCTTATAATGAGATTAATAGGATTACTCATCCGAGATAAATCCCGTCAGCAACAAATGCAGGACCTCATTTTATAAGGTAATCACATTTATCCATCGAAATTCAATATTCAAAGGAGACTTTACCCTTTTTCCAACATTTCTGAACATGTAATCATTTCACACATTTATAATATTCACATAAATATTAATCATATTGCATACAATCATAACATTCAAGTTAACATATTTACATGCTCGATTAAGTTTCACAAACTTACCTCGACACTTGTTCGCGTAATAATCTACTAATCCGAAATCTTTTCCTTTCTTCGATCTAACCTTGAGTTTGTGTTTTTCGGATATATATAAATGAATTTAATCATGAATTTTATACATTTCATACTTAAACGAACTCAATTTACATCCTAGGTAAAATTACCATTTTACCCCTAACTTTTCCAAAATTCTATTTTAGTCTCGAGGCCCGAAAAATGAAACTTGTACAAATTACTCCCTATTCCAAGGCTAACCAAAACCTCATTACAAATTTTCCAGCACATGTTTATATAAAATTTCAAAATTTTTCCTTCAATTTCACAAGTTTACATTTTAGTCCCTAAATCAAGTTTTCATCAAAAATAACATTGCAAAAGTTGTTTATCTATTAATAATATTTCATTTTCTACCATAAATTTCTAATTTCCAGCATAATACATCCATGACCCATTTTCATACCTTGATAACTTCTCAAATTAATCCCTCAAATAGAGAGATTAAGCTATCTCGGTTTCAAAAATACCAAAATTACTAAAAACGAGACCTAATTAGGCCTTGAAGCTTCTTTTCTCTCTCCTAGGGTTTCCATGTATTTTTAGGTTAAAGATGATAAAAATAAGATGATATAAATTTTTTTCATCTTTTAATTAATTAAGTATATTGGTATTTCTAATTTAGTCCCTTGTCTTTTTCTATAATTCCATGGATAAGTCACCATAAAAATCTACATACTTTTATTAATGGTATAATTACCAAATAAGGACCTTTAGTTTTGAATTCCATAGCTATTTGATCCCCATAGCTATTTGATACGATTTAGTCCTTCTCGTAATTAGGTACTAAATCGATAAAATTTTCCTATCAGAATTTTCACACATCATTTCTATCATATTACGGGCCATATGGTAAAATAAAAATAACATATATTTTGAATCGGATTTGTAGTCCCGACACCATTGTTCTGATTTCATTGAAAAATAGGCTGTTACAGCAAATCTTGAACCTTAAGCAACATAAAAACCAAACATTCAACCAATCCAAAACACGTTCAAATATATTTAAAACATGTCTAATTAATCATCCTAAGTACCTAACCAATGTAATCTTATAGGTATTTCACATATACTAGCCAAATCAATACAATTAAAAACTCATTCAAACCAATTCTAATTTCAAACAAATTTACTACTAAAACTTATCATTTGATAACTTTAACATTTCATATATATTTAACTAACCATTATCATATTGCAACATTATTTACAAACATTTCTTAAAATGAGAAGCACAACATCCTAGGTACATGCCATTTACCAAAAAGAAATGTACTTCACCACAATGAGTTTGAGATCGGCCTTGGATGTTGATTCAACGATCAAAATTTAACCTAATCTACGCACAAAAGCAAACCGTACACTGAGTATAAACTCAGTGGTATTTCTATAATCTGAATACTTTAAAGATAATAACATTATAAAACATACACTTGAAATCATATAAGAACATTAACCAGTCTATAATTCAATCCATCCAATTAACTTTCATTTCTCATCAATAGCTTTTCACTTTGATTCATATAACATTAACAATAATAACACTCTATTTATGAACCTTTGGTTCATACATTTCATTTGTACATTTCAATTCAATGTCCAATTCTAAATTCACATTCAATATCATTCAATATCAATCTTATTGTCAATTCATTTATTTACCCCTATTAACAAAACTCAGACTTCGGCAGATACACGGATCCAACCAAAACACACCAGTATGGCACCTACTGCCTCATCAGATAATTCGAAGTAATAGATTGGCACCCAGTGTCTCATCGGCCATGCCGAAGTAAGTTGGTACCCAGTACATCATCGAATTTATCCGAATTAATAATATGACACCCAGTGTCTCACCGAATCATGGTCGAAGTAATCCCTGAACTCTTCCAATCCTGTAACGCCCCAATTTTCGGGAATTCTGTGAATGTTGGCAAAATTTCATGCTTTGATTTTGTCATTTGTGAGTGAAATTATGAAATAGAACCTATGTGAAAATGTTTAAAAATGCTATAGGCTAAATTGAAGTGGCCAAATAGATAGGAGTGCAAAATAGGAGGATTTGCATGACAAACCTCCCATTTTACATGAAGTGGCCAGCCATCATGTTGTTGTAGACAATATGAGCACTTGATATCCATAATTCATGGTACAAATTGATAATGGGTTAGGTAAATGTTCCATGATAATGGATTAGGTAAATATTCCATGATAATGGGTTAGGTAAATGTTCCATGATAATGGTTTAGGTAAATGTTCCATGATGGGCATTTCATGTCTTTCGTATTAAAGAATTAAATGGATGAAATATGAAATTTTATTAAAAGAAAAAGGGGTGAAAAGAACAAAGTTTTGTCCATCTTTGTTCATCATAGGCTAAAGTTAGAGAAGAGAAAGGAGAGGAGAAAGCTCTTGAATGTTCGGTAACTTGGGGAAGAAAATTGAAGGTAAGTTCATGATAGTTTGCTTCTATCTTGATGTTCATGAGTTCTTCTTGATTCTACCTTAACTCTTGAAGAATATTTTGGTTTTTGGTTGTGTTGTGAGCATTTTTTCATGAATTAAAATGAAGGAAATGGTTGTTGTTTCATGTTCTTTTGATGAAAAATGGAAGATAGGTGAAGTTGAGCCAAACAAATGAGCATGCATGTGCCTTAGATGCTAAGGGGAAAAATCGGCTAACATGTTGTGCTTTAAAATGATGAAATGGAGACTATACTTAAGTAAACCCATAGATATGTGATGATTGATTGGTGATATACATGTTTAAATAACATGCATGCAAGTTATGTGTGAAAGAGTGATTTGGTAATAAATCTACTTGGGACAGCAGCAGTAACATGACTTTTGAAAATCACCATAAATTGTGAGAGATGAGTTAGAAGGTGAATAAATTATGTAATTAAAGCTTAATGAGTCTAGTTTCAAATGAAATAAACTAGAACATATTTTGAATTCTGTATAACAAGAAATTTGATTCGTAATGAAGAGTGGTCAGAATAGTCAAACAGTGAAACATGGCAAACTTTAAGAAAAATCTGGTATTGATTGGCCAAACCAAAAATTATGAAACTTTTATGGATATAAGATATATGAGTCTATTTTCAGGTAAAATTAACGGAACTTGATTTGGAGTTTCGTAGCTCCAGTTATAAATGATTTAGTAACTGTTGCTCAGGAAGACAGCTTGCAGTGAAATTATGATTATGTGGTAAACATTGACAAAATTTGTTAATGAGTTGCTTATTGATTTCTTAGAAGCTTACTATGATCTGTAGGTGTGGTTGGCCGAATATTGTAAGGGGTTAATACGTAGTTCGTATTTGAATAGTTAGATTAACGTGTTAGTAATCCAATTGTAGGCAGTTCTTGTGTGGATCTGTCAGCATATCGTCGCAAACAGGTGTGTAACTAACACCCTCTTTCTTAGTCTGGATCGGCAAAAGTCGAAAAGTCAAAATGCCGAAAACCGGTATTTTGTAGATTTGCGAGTGTGCGAATGCTCGTGAGGTAAATCGATTAATGTTTTTGGTAAGCTGCAAAATTTGGACTGCAAAGTGCATGATTTCTGTGCCCTCGATATTTTTGGGCTTAATGGGCTAAAATTGGAATGATGGGCCAACGGGCCCAATTCGGTAAGAACCCTCGGTACGTGATTCTATTAGTACGTGAAAAGTAGGAATATGCATGAAAAACCCTAAAATAGATAAATTACTGAAATACCTTTAAAAGTAAAAAAATTTACAGTTTTACCCCTAGTAGATAAATTACCGAAATACCCCTAGAGTTAAATTGACCTAAATGCATGTTTGACTGTTGTTATTTACTGCATGCCATGTTGTTATTATCTGATGCATGGGATTGGGATATTGACGGAGGAAGTACTGAAAGTGGCTTGTCCACGTACTGGAGGCTTTGCCTCAATTTACTGTTAACTGAGCAGCAAGGCTGCAACTGTGGAGTGTTGCGCTGGGTGGGTTGAGCTATTCCCCACATGGAGTGTATGGCTGGTACGGGTGGAGTGTAGTGGTTGGTGGGTTGAGTAGCCTCCCCAAATGGGCTTGCATATGTTTATTGATGTTGCATGTATTTTGAAATGGGCTTATGGGCCATACTATTATTTGAATAAGGGGCTAAGGCCCAGTTTATTGTAATCTGAAAAGGGCTCTGGCCCAGTATCATTGTTACCTGAATGGGTTTTCCTTACACACTGAGTTTCCCCAAACTCACCCCATTTTTTTTCATCCACGCAGGAAATCCCCAACCATAGTGGGCTTGGAGCTGTGAGGGAATTCGGAGTGGCCACCCGTTCTGAAAGTTTGGTTTTCTTCTGGTGAACTGGACATCCTATTATTTACGTTGAGGTTTGGGTTTTTAAATGTAATAAGGCCGCTTAATTATTTTTGATGGTTTTAATATGTGTTACTAAGATAGGTATTACTTATTTTAACTGTTGAAATTGGATAGCTTTAGGGCGCGTTTTCAAAAACAACAATTGATTTCAAAATAATACGACAACAAGCAAAGCTTCCGCAATGAAATTATTTTCCAAAATTAATCACTTTTCCTAAAAATGACTTAATCAAAATCAGTTTCCTAGAAATATCCATGACGTTAAGGTGTGGCAATGGCGGTATGCATGTCTAGGATTGGATCCGAAGGGAGCTTGGTACTTAAGTAGTCCGATGGACTCACCACCTCTTTTCCGGTTTCCTACCTGGTGCACAGCTTCCATTCACTTTAACCTATAATGAAATTATCTTTTAAAACACTAAGTAAGTTTTTTCTGGATCAACAATATAAAATGTTTTGAATGCTTCGATGTGGCATGTCGGATCCGGTCATAACGTCTGGGCTGGGTTTGGGGTGTTACAAATCCTATGGCATGCCAACTATATCCGATACAGTTAATAGGGTTTTCAATTAACTTTTCAATTTCCAATCAATACACATTTCAAATAATCACATATACTCATAATTCGATTCAATTCAATCCCATTCAATTCAATTCAATACCAATACTCACCTCAATTCCACTTACTATACATATTAAATAATAAATACAACAACAATTATTAAATTCGGATTACAGAAATACAAACCTTAATTCTCGAGTTACTATTTGATAATCTTGTCTTTTCCTTTCTTAGCCGAGGTCTCCAGCTCAAAGTTAGCTATGGAAATTAAACAATTAAAATTTATCAATATATTACAATTTAACATTGACTATTTCAATTTATACACAACTTTTGCCTAAATTCCAATTTAGTCCTTAAATCAAAACTAACTCTTTTTCTTCCAAATTAATTCCATATCTTATTCAATTTCCTCTTTAAACTAATTTCAACTCTCTAATTTCACCATAAAACCCTAATTTTAAAATTCTCTCAATTTAGTCCCTATTACTTAAAATTTATGATTTATTTTACAATTTAATCCCTTTTTCACTTCTAACTTGAAATTCTATCAATTTAACCCCTATTTTTTCAATTTATTCAACATAAACAACATCTAAAAATTCACTAACTTCTAAAATTTCAACTTAAATCAAGTAGTATTTTGTTCCAGGATTCCAAAAACATCAAAATTATAAGGGATTAAATTGACTTACCAATCACACTTTGAACCTTAAACCCTAATTTTTTTTCTTTTTCTTTCTTCTTTTCCCCTTCTGTTTCATTTAATTTGTTTCTTTTATTTAATATAATAATATAATAATGTTATAATATAATATTATTTTCTTAAATCATAAGTAAATATATATGTATTTCAAATGTATGTATGTATATTATTACACAAGTATATTATTATTACCATACAATTGTCACAATTTAGTTTATTTATTTATTTAGTCCCTTGACTTTTCTCTATTCTATAATTAAACTTTCACACTTTATTCAATTTAATCCTTATACCTAATTAACCCTAATTCAAACTAATTCACCTAACCAAAACCTAATTAACTACACAATTAACTTTGTAAATATTTTTAATAAATATTTACAAATCCGTTTGTCGAAAACAGAGACTCAAAAATACACTTTTCCGATACCTGTAAATTTTGGGTCGTTAATCTCTACAGTGATTTAAATGATACGGATACAATATTTATGACCGCGTAAACTTAGTAAGTGATTAGGATATGATTGACATGCCAATAGGGTTAGTTGCACTCTTGTACGGGTTTAACACTTTTGTGCTCTTTGTTCAGTACTTCAGTAATCTTTGATCAGCACTCTAGTGCTCTCTACTTAGCACTACGATGCTCTCTGGTGTGGTGTAGTTACCTGTGTATCCAAATCTTTTTATTGTAGTTCGTTGGTCTACTCAAATAAAGAAAGAGAGGAACAAAAATGATATGTTGCTAGTTAAATAGTCAAACGATTATATGATGATTAAGTGATGAAAATTCTTGTAAGTTGTGGAACTTATGTGAATGTACTAAATCGAATAGCGTAATAACTGTTGAAATGCTCTGCGATTCAGTTATGTAATTAACTCACCTATTTTTCGTGAATTGCGATGTTAGGCTTATTATGTCTCATTAACTAGTTTGATACGTTTATTTATAAATCAAGGTAAGTTATTGTTTCAATATCTATGAACTTACTAAGCATCCAAAATACTTACTCTATTTTTTTCGTCTTTTCTGTAGTTGTTAACTTACGGGATTGGTCGTCTTTTCTGTAGCTGTTTAATTATTTATCTATTTTGCTACAGTATTTCCAGTCCAAATGTTCGTATGTCTGGTGGTGGTTAACAGGGGAGGAGAGGATTGTATAAGTAGGCTGATTCAAGCTAGGCCAGGGCAAAAAAAATCTTACCCGATGCACGACCTGTTTCGAAAATGAGCTTTAATTTTTATCCAAACCCATTTTTCTGGCCTATAATTTTTCCCAAACCCTCCATTTTTCGGGTGAGCCTTTAGGATTGGATGGGTGGCCTAACCCATGATTAGGTTTACTTGTAAGTAGTAGTTGGGTTTTTAGCCTTTTGCATGTGTGTATATTCTAACTTCTGAGATGGTGAGAGAAATGGGATTTCACTTTTCAGTTTCAGTCCTTTTTTCTTTTGGCATGGTGTGGGTTGTAAGGGAGGGGAGGAGAAGGTTGTGTAAGTAGGTTGATAAGGGCCGCGCCTAGGCCAAAAATCCTACCTAAGGATTATCCCATTTAGAAAATAGGCCTTAATTTTTGTCTAAACCCATTTTTTGGGCCTATAATTTGGCCCAAATCCTCTCATTTTTTGGATAGGCCTTTTTAGCCTGGACGAGTGGCTCAACCCATGATCAGGTCTAGTTGGACCAAAATTGATTGTCTGGTCGGTTCAACCACTGGCCAAGTTCTTAAAACATTGATTTTTTAGTCACAAGTGGTACATAAATTATTCTTCTATTACCCATTTTACACAAAAAGTTATATTCATTAAAAAATTCTAACCAATAATAATTAGCCACCTAATATAAACTTAAAAATATATAATTTTTTTAATTTATAATTTTAATTTTAATTTTTTTCTTTTTCTCTCTCATTTTTTTCTTTTTTTCCTTTTTTTTCTTGCTTTTTTTTATAATGTATGCCAATACTAGCGGTGTTCGAAATTCACCCTCTTAATGTTGAGATACTGGCGATTAATTTTGTTTTCAAACTTCATCGTCTTCTTGCTCGACTTGATGAGATCAAAAAAGTTATTTCATCAATCAAAACCAATGCTTTCATAACCAGACTAGAATGGTTGATTGAGCTGATTAGATCAGGAATTGATTGGGATATCGATTCGAAGATAAGGGTTGAACCAATTGGCCAGCAAACTGATACAGATTGGTTGAACCAAGCTAAAAAAGTAATTGATCCATTTTTCTCTATTCTTATTTTTTATTATTATTTTAATATTTTATTTGATTAGACTAGAAGAATTGATAAAATCGAGAATTTGTGGCTTGACCAGTTCGACCACTGGTTCAATTTTAAAGAAATAAGGAAAATAAAAACTATATATATATAAGAGAAAATAATTTCTTTTATCTTTTTTTGCCACATGTCAACTTTTAATTGGTTATCTTTTTTAAAAATAGACTTAAGGTTTAACTAATGGTTGAACTAACAGATGTACTAATTTGAGAAAAAAAAGTAGTTTAGATACCACTTGTAACTAAAAAATGGTTTAGGTACCAAAATGGAAAAAATGCATGTTTAGGTACAAAATTATTGGTTAAGCTTCTTTTTTAAATAGCCTTAATAGTTTGACTAACGGTTTGATTAACAAGGTTACCAACTTGGGAAAAAATGTAATAAAAAAGAATTTAGGTACCAAGATGGGAAAAATTGTAAAAATTAAGTACTAATTTGAGAGTTAAACCCTTAGTATTTTATAATGCTTAAATATTATAGTAATTTTTAATATATATAATATATATTAAATATTATTTTTATTAATATTTTATACTATTAAAATATTCATATTTTTATATTATAAAAATTAATTACTAAACATTATAAATTACAATCTATTTATTTGTTGTTAAAATGTCATATTTCAATGAAATATTAAGAATACGATTTAAATTTCTATATAATTAGTAATGTTAAAATATAATAAATATATTATTAAATTAAAAAATATATTACATATATTTTTATTAAAATAAAAATATGAATATATTTAATAATATTAAAATTTATAATATTTCCCTTAAAAAATAAATTCATAATATTTAAAATCAATATTTTAATGTTCTAAGATATTAAAATAAGAATTAATATTTAATATATGTTATTGCGTAGGTCTCATGCACCATGAATTACTAATAACTAATAAGATGACACATCATTATAGGTGTAAAATAAAAAATATTAAAATACTTTAAAATAAATATAATTAAATTTATTTGAACATAATTAAATATTAACTATAATTATTTTGTTTCACGGTTGGGTTTATGGTTTTAATTTTTTAGTTTTGGGTTTCATATTTCAGTTTCAAGTTTTGAGTTTTGAATTTGATATTTTTGTATTTATTTATATTTAATAATAAATAATATTTATTTTTAAATAAAAATATTTATATCATTTTTAAACCCATTAATTATTTCCTTTTTGTTTTACATTGATAGTGATTTGTCATCTTATTATTAATTGATGGTGTATAAGACCAATGCAAAGAAAGTGTATCAGATATTCTCTCTTAAAATAAAACCCAACTTTGATATATGATAATAGATAAATTTAAGTATATTTATGTACTTAAAAGAAATTTTAATTTAAAAGATGTAAGATAACTTCCTTATTTTAAAAAAAAAATTTATCCATTGTAAATAAATTCTTTAAAAAAATATTATCTACTTAAAATAGAGAGGATAGAATAATTTAATGAAAGTGTGATTATTTCACTCTCTTGCAATTACAAAAAATTGTAATTCCCTAAATGTGTTTGGCTAACGTAGTGTAATTATATCGTAATTCTCAGTATCATATTTGGTAGTACAAATCGTAATTACACGGTTACATAATTTATATTTTTAAAAACTATTAATTATTATAAAAATTATTAGTATGATAAAAATAATTGCTAAATAAGTAAAAAAAATTGAAATCAAATAATCATATGTGTTATGTTAGTCTAAAAAAGTAGTTGATAATACATATACTAATTAAAATAACAAGAAAAATAAACATTATATTCAATTTCATCTAATTGTTTTAGTGCATATTTATTGGTTTATTCCCTTTTTAATATTTAACATGTGCTCCTTATAATCATTTGAATTTGAATTTGTATGGTTAAAATTATCAAGATCTTCTTCTTTCATGCACTCTTTAAGGTATGGATCATCTTAGTTCCACCTATGATTGAAGTTATGAAATATGCAATATGCTAGTGTCACGGGCCAGAGTTCAAAGCCCGTGACCATCGAACCAAATGTATCCGATGGAGGTCTATTACTTAGATGGGGATTATTTGGCCCACGAAAGTTGGCCCGATTCAAGGAAATGTTGGAGAAGCCTGTCAGATTGAAGCCTGGTTGGCCCAATAGCGAAGATATGACAACTTAGGAAACTATGGTAACTAATCTTTAAAGATAGAGGGAATCATATCTTGTAAATATTAGATAGGATTTGATATGGCAATATCTTATAAATCCCTTAAATCATGGGATTGGTTAATCTCGTCTGTCGATGTAATTGTATCTTGACCGTCGATTTTTGGGGAGCTCAAGTATAAATAGAGAGCCTCCCCCTCATTTGTACTCACTCCATTTATTGTTTCATTATTCTTTGTGAATAAGAGAATAGAGAGCATTTACTCAAACACTTTGCGAGCGTCCCTTTCTGTTGTTCTTTTTAAGCTTCTTTTGGCATAAGTTTGCTTTCGCTGTACGAGTTGGTGCCTTGGAAGAGTTCTTAAGGAATCCTCATTCGAGTAAAGGCTGACTTGGGCGAGTTTGGACGAGCAAATCGCCTAAGGCCACACGGATTGCGAGACGAAAGGTCTAGCCCTGTGACAAGTGGTATCCGAGCTGTTGGTTCAAAGGCATTGTTGGGATGTCGAAAGAAGAGTGCGAACAAAGGAGGGCAAGAAAAGGTTTGAGGGAGATGTTGTCGGCAGTAGAAGAATTTGTGGGTAAACTCAAGGGATCCATGGAGGACGTAAAGGAGGCACTCGATAGGTTCGAGGGTCACATAGACAACTGGAAGGAACAGTCCAAAGACTATGTAAAGATGTCCCTTAATTCGACCATGGATAAGGTAAATGAGTTATTTGATTCACATAAAGATAAACTGTCAGACATGAGTGATGCTCTTGAGGCCATGTTGATGGCTTTGAAGGAGGAAACAATGGCCACGAAGCTGGCTTTAAGCACAAGAATAGAGGAGCTCGAGGGAGAGCTGGCCTTGTGTCGAGCAGCGGTGGGGGAAGGAGTGTCAAGTGTAGCACTCAGTAACGAGTATGTCCCGAAGCTGAAAGAGTTTGTGGGGACAAGATCTGCATGTGATGTGGACAATTTCTTATGGAGGATGGAAATTACTTCCGTGCCAAAGGCATCGTGGATAATGCGGGTAAGGTACAAACTGCTTCATTATTTCTTACTGATATTGCGCTTTTATGGTGGCGAGGTAGGACCACAGATAAAAGGTAAGGTGAGATTGGAACATGGGAGAAGTTCCAATGCGAGTTGAAGGGACAGTTTTACCCTAAGTTTGCCGAGGAAGAAGCTCGATCAAAGTTGCAAGGGATAACGCAATGGGGCACAGTGGGGGAGTATGTTCATGAGTTCAAGGAACTCATGCTCCAAGTTTCGGATGTGACTGAGAGAGAAGCAATGCTTGCTTTTCAAGAGGAATTGAAGTCGTGGGTCAGACAGAAGGTGGAACAAAGAGGTGTCCAAAAGCTGTCGGAAGCCATGACGGTAGCAGTATCCGTGGTTAAGCTTGGTCTAGGGAAAGACAAGCTTGGATCTTCCAAGTCCGAGGAAAGGGGCGTATGTGAAAGGAATCACAAGGAAGATACGGATGAGTATGGCAATGGCAACGGCAACAATAGTGGTAATGGGAAACCACGAGTTGGGAAAGAGAAACCCAAGAGGAAAAGGGACAAGCTGAAATGCTTTCTCTGCGACGGTCCACATATATTGAAGAAATGTCATAGGAAATCCGCGCTTAGGAAGAAGCCAGTGGGTAAGGCCTTGGGACTTGGTTCGAGCGCAAGGGGTGTCGAAGCCAAGGAGGCTAAAAGTGAGAATAAGAAGCCAGTCGAGTGCTTCTTATGTCATGGTCCGCATAGGTTGCGGAAGTGTCCGAGGAAATTTGTTATCGATGGGAATGATCGATCAGATACGGAGCCCAGGAAACTTGGTTCGAACAAGGGAAAAGCCGAAGCCAAGAGGGCAAAGAGGAGCAAGTCTGTCATCGAAGGGAACGATAGAGCAGACAATGAGCCCAAGAAGCTTGGTTCGAGCAAGGGTAAAGCCGAAGCCAAGAGGGCTAAGAGGAGCAAAAAGAAGCGAGTAAAGTGCTTCTTATGCCGTGGTCCGCATGAGTTGCGGAACTGTCCAAAGCAAGCCGTAGTCAAAGGAAAGACAATTTCCGAGCATAGTGAGTCGTCGGAGGGGCTTCCACCCAAAGAAGAGGTGAGTTTGTCATCGAACTTAGAGGAAGAAGTTGCGATGAAAACAGTGAAGCTGGGACCAATGAGGCTCGAATCGAGTGAAGCGTCGGAGTTGGCCGAGTCATCGACAAGGCTTCCACCTATAGGAGAGGTGGGTGGTGCATCGGACTTCAAGGAAAAAGAAGTGATGCATGTGGGACAGTTGACCCGAGTAAATGCAAAGGTACATTCGGAACACTCTGATAGTGTTTTGCATTCTAACTTATGTACTTGGTGAGAACGTAGGGGCCCTTTCGAAGTTCTTAAGCAAGGAGGCCGAGAGACTGTGGGCAAAGCGAAGCCAAGTGTTGTGAATCATGAGGATTCTGTTCGAGGAAAGTTAGAATGTGGGCAAGGGAGTGACATAACTCCTTGTCATCGAGATGTACGAATGAGTAGGACAGCTCGAGTTAAAAAGCGACAGAAGCCGAGGCAAAAGTCCCGAAGGAAGGGAAGAGCTAAGGCAATGAGTGGGATCCAAGGCGAATCAAGTTAGTGCCATTCAGAAATCGCAACGAGAACGTTGCGAGAATGGGTGGGGGAGAATGTCACAAGCCAGAGTTCAAAGCCCATGACCATCGAATCAAATGCATCCGATGGAGGTCTATTACTTAGATGGGGATCATTTGGCCCACGAAAGCTGGCCCGATTCAAGGAACTGTTGGAGAAGCCTATCAGATTGAAGCCTGGTTGGCCCGATAGCGAAGATATGGCAACTTAGGTAACTATGATAACTAATCTTTAAAGATAGAGGGAATCATATCTTATAAATATTAGATAGGATTTGATATGTCAATATCTTGTAAATCCTTTAAATCATGGGATTGGTTAATCTCGTCCGTCGATGTAATTGTATCTTGACCGTCGGTTTTGGGGGAGCTCAAGTATAAATAGAGAGCCTCCCCCTCATTTGTACTCACTCCATTCATTGTTTCATTATTCTTTGTGAATAAGAGAATAGAGAGCATTTACTCAAACACTTTGCAGCGTCCCTTTCTGTTGTTCTTTTTAAGCTTCTTTTGGCATAAGTTTGCTTCCGTTGTACGAGTTAGTGCCTTGGAGGAGTTCTTAAGGAATCCTTATTCGAGTAAAGGCTGACTTGGGCGAATTTGGACGAGCAAATCGCCTAAGGCCGCACGGATTGCGAGACGAAAGGTCTAGCCCCGTGACACTAGTACAATCGAACCTTATTTTTTTTATGCCATACTAAGGTGATGTTAATATGAGAAATATCTTTTTAGAACAACAAATATTATCTCAACCACATTTCCAAGCCTTGAATGTCTCATATTAAAGAGTTCGTGAACTTTCTATGGTGTGTCTAGCACCATTCTCTTAAACGGAATCATACCCCACTATATGATACAAGAAATCTTTTCTATTTGCATAACTAACATCGACCTTAAAATATTTGAATTCATAATTCCAATAGATTGTACCTTTAATTATAAAAACTTATTTTAGAGAAAGACTTATGCTAAGTTATATCCTTTTATAATATGTAAATTAAATTAAAATAATATAAAATTTATAATAGAGTAACCTTTATTAAAAAAATTATAAATTATCTTAAATTTTCGTAACATTTCTTATAAATAATATAATTTTTTTTATTATAAATTTATAAAATACACATTTATTTTTATAGTAGAATTTTTTAAAATTTATATATATATTTGCTATAATCATCTCAAACACTAAAAGTGTTAACTTATAATATTTTTTTTAAATTGTTAATTTATAATTTTTTTTTAGATTGTATAAAAATAATTTATAATTCAATGCTCACCCTCCCCTCCCCTTAATAATTGAAAAGTACTTATATAATTATAAACAATTATACCTAAATCATTTTTAAAATTATATATATATGTATGAAAGTCTATAAGATCTAAGTTTTTTTTTTGTCAGAATTTCTAGTAAAAAAAGAAGGACCACTATCTGACTCAATTTCTATTAACCAAAAATCTTTTTTTTTTTTTTGTAAAACATATACCTTTAATCTCCAAGCATTTAAACAATCGAATTTAGAAACAGATTTCTTTCGCTACTAACACTTGAATAGACATAAAAAACCATGAGACGTGCAACACCTACCAAAAGAAACAAGAGAGAACAAAGGATGCTTTGCAAACTCCATTTCAACAAATCCTTTACTTTCATACATCTGTTAGGAATAAGCAGATACAGGCAACACATCACAATGAAGAGGGTATATATATACTCATTTTCTTTTAATCTGTAATTTGTTTCACAGTTTATGATAAGTAAACTTGGACATGAGCTGTTTTCTTAACCTCGCAGACAGGACAAACACTAATTAGCACATCACAATCTTTACATATGCAAAGATGCCTACATGGCATCAACAAAACGGACACCTCCTTTGCGTTGCAAGCTCTGCAAATCATGCCATGGTGATTCCCAGAAACACATTTTGCACCACCAACATCAGGAATGCTGAGTAAGTTGTTGGGGTCAATATATGAGGCAGCATCATCGACTTCACTTTCTCCAAAACCTTCCTTTCCCTGCTGCTCACCACCCTGTGACTGTGACATTACTTGCTCCAGGTTGCTCTTCAACACATTAACGACTGACTCATTGTATTTTGCTCTATGGTGCCAATTCTGGGCTTCCATAGTCACCTGCTTTATCCTGTCAACCAGTTCCCTATTCTTGCGATTCAGAGTCTCTAGTTCTACGTCTTTCTCCCTAAGCTTTTTGCTGACACCTTTCTCAATAGCAGCAAGAAAAGAAGCCGTGTGTCTTTGTTTGATGTCTCTTATTCCCTTCGTCAAGTGCTCTTCCTGATTAAGAAAGAAAAAAGACTGAATCAGAACGTCCTCCTAGGCACCATAGTGCTAGGTGTTACCAGCAAACCATAAACATGTGAGATTTATGGAGTATAAAATAGTAAAATCATTATCAGGACGGATGTTAGGAGCCTTGAAGCAAGGACACCTCCAACACATAATTTATCAGAATTATTATAGTAAACAAAGAAAATTACTAAGCACCTATGCCCAGCCAAAAGCAAACGCATCAACATAAATACGAGTTATTAAGATTGACTAGTAAAAGCTGTTTTAATCCTGTCACTAAGAAACCCCCTATATTGAGAGATCATACAGAAAGGTGACATATTTTATTTTACTTGGAGAGCAATACCACAATAGTACCTGCATTTTGATATATTGATCAAATTCTTCTTTCTGACGATCAAGTTCGGTTGTAACATTGTCACCGAGAGCCAAGATCATTAACGGACCATGTGTCATGCTTCCGCTAGCAGAAGTCACAGATGAGTTCCGCTCATCATCATCATATGATAGCCGTAAGCCAGTAGATATAGCATGTGGATTAGGAATGCTAGCTGAACAGTCAGCTTCCTCTTTATAAATTTTATAATTCAATGAAATTTGTAGCTTCTGTTGCCTCAGAATATCTTCTGTTTCGTGGCCTCTTTTATTGGGTGGAACCATGGGAGCTAAAGGCTCATTTCCAAAATAATTCACCACATCAACAGTACATCCAACGGGTACTGAAAGTTTAAAAAAAAGACGGATCAGTTGCCATTAAAAGTTTAAGTAAAAGAGAATGGATCAGTGTGGTTTTGCCTGACGAAATAAGACATTGAAAGACAATAAAACATAAACTAATTGCTAAATAAATGAAAAAAATAATAACATACATCTTCCAAATAACTGCAGTTGATTTGATGCATTAGTCTGATATGGAAGACCATTCTCATCCATGCAAATGGGCAGCATAGGATTACCTTCATTGCCTCCTAGCATTTTCCTATATCAATACATAAACTATTATGATTTATCTTAGAAGAGTATCCAAAGTTGAGAATTTGCCTGCACAAGAAAATGATATACAGTTAAACGCCAAATAATCAAGCTTTTTTTATCCAGGAAAATGGGAAGCACAGGATTAATGTTGTTGCCTCCTAACATTTTCCTATCTTAAAGCCTAAACTATTATGATTTATAGTTCTCCGAGAGTTTCCACAACTGAATTTCCCTGTGCAAAGAACAAAGAAAAGAAACACAGTCAAAATCCAAATTATAAAGATGACAATAGTGGCAATCTAGCAATTCTAAACGTGCCTGCATAACAGTCAGATCCAACAAAATTTTCAATGGAAGGTCCTAAGGTCAGACACATGAGTTCAATATTGGTAATTGAAACACCTTTGGGTTCCTTGAAGATGAGACACAACCAATTCATGTACTATATCTCAGTTTTTTACATTTATTCACGATAAATTGCCTTGCACCATCCAACAGGAATAAAGTTAATTACCACCTATTTTATCACTACTAAAAAATAACAAAAAATCTCAACGGTATCTATTTACATATTTTCTGTTCTCATGAAAGCAAAGCCAACATTTTTACAAGCAGGTGTAAGATAGAACAGCAAGAGATTGGTTGTGATGCAACATGCAATGAAGAATCGTTGCATGCCATTTATACTTGGTTACAACAGGAACAAATGGGAACCCAGATGGAGAATTTGGAATTTACCCACAAACAATTTGACATAAAAGAAGGTGATTGCATTGATAAATCTAACAGCATGTTTGGTTGGCTGTAATGGCTAAGCCATTACATGCCTATTACCAGCCTATTCTTCAAGCCCACTTAAACTGGCGTTTGGTTCAATGGAATACCCTATTACGGGTGTATTCCATTCCGGGCTTAAGCAAAGATTTTTGGGGATTTCTATTCCTTTCCCTCTTCACCGTTTAGCCATTCGTTGCTTAAAAAACCCTATTCTGCCCTTACAAAAATTTCACCTCAAAACACTCTCAATCGGCAGCCATTTCTCATACCCGACTCCGGCATTCCTCCCCTATCAGGTAACCATTTTTGCTTCTTCTTCCTTCACATCATCTTCCTTCATCATCTTAACTTGAACTTTGTCTTTTGCCTTTTCATTTTTGTTTTATGGTTAAACGGTGTGTTCCTTACTGAGTCATCAAAAGAAACAATGGCAGAGCCTTGAAGAAGTAGAGTATCTCAACGTTCTCACTAAAATGTTTTGATTTTATAGTTTCTTTTTTCCAAACTTTTGGGAATTTAGTTAACTATTATGTTTTAGTTTTAGAAAGCTTCGAAAATTAAGGGAGATAGAACCTTTGATTCTGAATTTAAGCAATTCCTTTGCTTTTTTGTTTGTTTGTTTCTTTCTTATATATTTGTTTGATTCTTGAGAATGTGTTTTGGAAATGGCAAGGTACCTGAAGTTTTGGCTTTTAGGTTTCTGATGTTTGCAAATGGCAAAAACTTTGTTTTTTTTTTCTTTTTTGGGTGGGGTGGGGTGTAATGTTTATGATTCAATATTAAAGGTGAAAGTTTGAGTATTACTAGTTTCTATTTTAGGTGGCAAATACAATGAAGCGAGTTGTTTTATTAGTTTTACATATTCGACTTGGTTTATTTGGTTACATAATGGTGGTGTTAGGATATTGATGGATTGTTGTTTACTACTTGACACCTAATTGAGGTCAGTATTTCACATCAAGCTTGAGGGGATGGTGGCTGAGATTTAGCTTTGAAGTTAATTTTTTGGAAACATTTCTTATGTAAAAGAGCATGTTATATTGGTAATCTTTGTTATTTGAGATTAATGGTTATTTCTTGTATGGGATTCTTACCATAGGGCGTTGCTGTTTTGATATTATGGGTGGATGTTTTAACTTAATTTTCTTCCCTCTAGGTTGGGGCAGGCTCTTTCTTTCACATTGGAAATGCCAGACACCTAGGTTGGGGCAGGCTCTTTCTTTCACATTGGAAATGCCAGACACCACTATGGAATATTAGCATATTATTCCAAAGTGAAGGATATGATTTATTTTAGACCAGTTGTGACTTGTACATTTGTGGAAAGGTAAAAGGAAGGGACGGGGATTGGATGGATAGTGAACTACATGAAGAAAGGAATTGTTAATGCAATGACTTAGTTAATTTCAAATCAAACCACTGGATTTTGGTTGCAGTACTAGTTAGATTCTGCTGGTGCTTCAAGTTAATTAGGCACTCACTTGCTTTCTCTCTCTCATGTAGATGTCTTCTTATTCATGCATGTAAATTGAGTATATATAAGTATTCTCTACTTGTTTGTGAACAATATTTGTTTTTAATCGTTACTATGAAGATTTAGAAACTTGCTTTCTACTAGATTGAAAATTTTTATCTATTGTGTGAACACAATGATTCTGATCTATTGGCTTCCTCTTTTTTTTTTTTCTGTACCATAATCTCCTAGTATATGGCTTGGCATACATAAACCGATTTAGAGACCTCTTAAAGGAATTCAATAAATAATACACGTTGGAGCCTATAAAGTCATAGGCATAAACAACTTGGAGTCACAAAGGAAATGTTGACAGTGAAAGCAGGATACAGTCTATAAGGGTTGTCGTGATACATGAGGAACCTATTAGATTATGAGCTTAGGTTCCTTTTAGTGGTTTGGTGTGTTATAACTAGCTAAACCACTTATATTAAGTTATTTCAACTATAGATGCATACTTTTGCCGATTTTTGTGCCTTTTTTCCTCTCTTCTATACTGCATGTCAAGTTTACATTTTGATTCTGCCATGAGTCGATGACCAAGTTTTCACTGAGAATTCGAAACTAAATGATGGTTCCTTTTCATTTTCGCTTAAGAGATGTTCCATAACCAATCTGGTTAAAATATTTTGGTAAGTGTTGCTACAAAAACTTAAAATTTGAACTTATTATTTTATTTTTGAAGTGGTCGAATGATCCATATTCAGTTATTACTAAAAGAAATTCTTGTATAATGATCCATATTTTACCCGAATAAAGTATGTATTAATAGAAAACTGTATAATTTATCCGGATGAAGTATGTAATAACAGAAAACTGTATAATTTAACCGGATGAAGTATGTATTAACAGATATACTTAAAATCTAGTTGGCACTTAAAATCTAATTGGACTACCACATAGGATTATCATTAGGGAGATAATAATAACATAAATGACTAAAACGTAACATTTCAAATATAAGTGACTAAAATATAACCCGAGGCAAACAAAAGTGACTATTTTTGTAGTTTACCCATAAATAAAACATTGAAATATATGTAAAAACAATTTAAAATATAAATTTATTAATGTATATATATAATAAACTCAAATAAACAATGAAAAGATAATAAATTTTTAAATATATATTTGTTTAATTTAAAACAGCTTTTATAAAATATTTTTAAGAAATCTACCAAATAATGGAAAATATTTTACATAGATTCATCCAAACACCATAAAAGTAAATCATTTCTAGAAAAGTAAATCATTTTCCATAAATTATTTTCCGAAAAATATTTTACTGGCAAACAAACGGAGCATAAATATGAATTGAAGTTTAAAAATAATAAAGTAGATTATATATTTTTTTATAGTGTTATATATCTTGATTTTTTAATTCATATAATAATAATTATATAATGAATGTTATTAAATTATATTTTTTATTAAAATATATTTAATAATAATTATGTTAAAATATGGTTAAACTATTTATTATTTTTATTAAATTATTTTCAATAATAATCTTATTAAAATTTAATAACAATAACAATATTCATCTACCTTAACAAAAATTCTGCTAAGGGTATTCTGGTCATTTTAGTTTTTTTCCTTATGCTATTACAACCAGGGATTCAAATAACGGAACGTTTTTAGAATAACGGCCGTTATATAGCGGTAACGCCGCCGACCGAAACCGCTATTGCTGAAAATAACGGAGGGAAGCGGATTCACACCGATAACGGTGGATAGCGGCCGCAATTTAACGGATAACGGACAATTGCGGCAATAACGGGCTGCTATTCCCGTTATTTCCGTTTCCGTAAATTAAAAAAAAAAATCAAGTGCTGTAGATGGACATGGATGGTGATTCTGGTGAATGAAATATTGAAGTGAATAGTGAAAAGTGAGAAGAAAGACTGAATAATTGTACTTCATAATAAAACAAAAGACAAGGGAATATATTCCCTCCCAACCTGCAATCAAAACAAAGTAAAGTAAAAGACTGAAAGTCGATTAAAAAATCAAAACTCACTCACACAACACAATACAAGGCAGTACTCAGTAAGTCAGACTCACAAACTCACATTTCACAGAATCACAAGCAAACGAAAAGGCAAAATATATTTCTTCATTCTCCATATTTCGGCAAGGCAAAAAACACAGCCACAGGGCACAGGCAGCAAGCAAAGCAATAGATCAAGTAAGTAGAGAAAACTAACCCAGTAAAGTACTTGCATGTCTTGAATCTGCAACATAGTGATTTTTTGATATTTTTATCCCTAGATCTATATTCTACACAAAAAAAGGGGGGTTAAAATATTTTCGGCGATTTCCGACCACCGTGCACGGCGGCGCCGTCGCCGGTGATCGGCGGCTGCCACGGTGGCCGATGGCCGAATTCTGGGCAACGGCAGAGAAGAAAGATAATTGAGAGAAAAAGGCAAAAAAATTATTTGAAGAATGGCTGAAATGAAGATTCTGAAAATTTTTTCATTTAAATAGGCCTTCAAAACAACGCCGTTTTGGGCAGGCCACTCTGGCACCAAAACAACGCCGTTTCGGCCTAACCCGCGCACTTACCCGACCCGTTTCCTAGGATCCGCGTGTTTTTAACAGAAGGGTTAATTGTGCTTTTAGCCCTTCCTATTTTTTATTATTTACAATCAAGCTTATTTCTTTTTTAATTTTGTCCTATAATTTATTTCGTATTTCAATTTGGTCCACCTTGAAGCTGTGCGTTTTGAAGGATGGGGATTATTTCCCATTTGATCCATTTTTGTTATTTGTGCATTCAATTTGGTCCTTTTTCTTTTTATTTATTTCGGATTTGCCGCAAATTTATGTTTTAAGTTCGATTTAGTCCCTTTTTGTTATTTTTGCTATTTTATTATTAAATTAATTAATTTAATATTACTATTACTATTACTATTATTATTTTTCCTTTTTTATTTTATTATTTATTTACTTGTTATTATTACCATATTATTAAAATTTAATTAGTTTTGCATTATTATTTCAATTATATTTCTTTTCATATTTATTTACCTAAATATTTTAAATACATTTATTTTATTATATCATTTTATTTATCTATATAGTATATCCTTTCATATAATTTTTAATTTTAAGATTTTTATTATTGTTATTATTATTATTAATACCATCATCATCATCATCATCATCATGATTATTATTATTATTATTATTATTATTATTATTATTTATTATCATTATTATTATTATTATTAAATTTTTTTACACAATATTTATTTATTTATTTCTATAATATTAGGTCTTTACTTTAGCTTTAAATTTTGTTTACTTTTTTTGGTATTATATTGTTGATAATATAACTATATAAGTAATGAGTTGCTTATATTTCTAAATATAATTTTATGTTTCTTATATAAATAAAAATAAAGCATGCCACCACGTGAAGAGTTCCCGACTAAAGGATTGGAGGGTGCACCAAGTAATGATATAGGTTGGCACTTTGGAACTCTAGTGCCAAATGCGAGAGGAAGTATCGTATGTAAACTTTGTGGTAAAGTTGTGAAAGGAGGAATAACACGATTTAAAGAGCACATTGCTCATAAAACCGGCAATGTTGTACCATGCCCTAATGTTACTGGTATGTGATACTTTATTATTATTATTAAATGTTATTGTAAATTTATCAATAAAGATTATATATAATTGATAATAATATAAAGTGTGAATTATTTTTATTTTATTAACAGGTGTCATTAGAGAAAGTATGATGAATGTACTAAAAGAAAGCAACACAAAGAAAATAGACAAAAAGAGGAGAAAAGATGAATTCTTATCTCAATTAACAGAAGAGGAGGATGAGCATGAGGGATTCATTGATGAGGTTTCTGCTATAAGGCAAGCAACTCGAGAAAGTATCCAATCACAACACGAGTGGCATAGAAGGGAAAAATTCAGACGAAGTACTGGTGGTTGGGATAACATTTATGAAGAAGGGCGATCTTCTCATGGATCAGCTAGAGAACATAATAGAGAAAGAACGAGTAAATCTATTCCAGGTGAGTCTGAGTTTACCTTAAGGGGAGCTATACCTGAATTGGTTAGAAGCAAAAGTTCAAAGCAACCAAAGGTCAATGACTCTTTTTTAAAGAGTTTTCGAAGGAAGATAGGTGAAGCGGTATCTAAATTTATAATATATGAAAGACTTCCTTTTCAATTAGCAAACTCTCCATGGTTGTATAACTTAATTCAAGTGGCAACAGAAGTTGGACAAGGTGTAAAGCTCCCAACACCTTATGAGGTTTCAGATGTGTATTTGGAGTCAGAGTATCAACGAGTTCATGATTGGGTAAATGTACTAAAGACTCATTGGAAAGAATTGGGTGCAACTCTAATGTGTGATGGTTGGACCAACAGTTTGAATCAAATGCACATCATTAATTTCCTTGTTTATTGCAGTAAAGGAACCATTTTTTGGAAATCGGTAGATGTCTCAAGTGTCCGTAGTAGAGATGCTGAATTCTACTACCGTTTGTTAGATTCAGTTGTAGAAGAAATTGGAGAAAATTACATTGTCCAAATAGTGACTGATAATGAGGCAGCAATGAAAGCTGCTGGAAAAAAGTTAATGTTGAAAAGACAACATCTATATTGGACCTCATGTGCAGCTCACTGTTTAGATCTATGCCTTGAAGATATTGGGAAAAAGCCCAGTGTAGCAAAAGTGTTAGATGAGGCAAAAAAAGTGACTTGCTTTATATACAATCACATTTGGACTGTTGATTTGATGAAGAAGTATACACAAGGGAAACAAATACTTCGACCCGCTCTTACTCGATTTGCAACTCATTTCATTCAACTTGAAGAGATAACAAGACAAAAGCAAGGTTTGAGAGAAATGTTTAATTCAAAGGTCAGTATTTTATAATTAGTTAATATAATTACTTAAATATAGTAACCTTTAGTGATTTTATTAGTTCCAAATAATTTAAATTATATTATTTTAAAATTTTTCTTATGAATATATAGGAATTTAAAGAATCAAAATGGGGAAAGCAAAAGTCAGGGCCTGCTTATGAAGCCAAAAAAATTGTTTTGGGAAAAGATTTTTGGAAAAAAGTCAATGACCTCATAAAAGTTTATGAGCCCTTAGTAAGAGTATTGAGACTTGTGGATAGCGATGAAAAACCAACGATGGGCTTTATTTATGAGGCTATTGATAGGGCTAAACGAGCAATTCAACAAAATTATCGATATTTCACAGAGTATGAAAAGATTATTGACAATAGATGGAATTTTATGCATTCCGACTTGCATTCAGCTGGTAAGATAAAATATTTCATATAATTAAGAACTATTTTTATATTTTATTATTTTAAGCTTTAGATTATTATTATTTGATGATATTCTTATAAATTATACTTAGGTTATTTTCTCAACCTTCAATTTCAATTTGGGGTGGAGCATTCTGAGAATGTATTAATAGAAACATTAGAAGGTACACGATCAGTAATTGAAAGATTAGAACCTTCTATGGATACTCAAGTCAGAATGGTTAATCAGGTTAGATTCAACTACTATTATTTGTAACTTAGTTAAATAATTTGAAATAGAATTTTTATTTTTATTTTTACTCTATCTTTTATTTATGCAGTTGTTATTATTTAGAGATAAACATGAGACATTCGGTACTCCACAAGCACAAAGAGCTTGGAAGCAAATGAATCCGGGTAAACAGTTAATTAAATTATTTAATTTAATTTATATTATTTAATTATATTGTACATTTTAAAGTTATTTTGAAATTTAAATAATATTATGCAGCTGAGTGGTGGATGATATATGGCACATGTGTTCCCGAATTACAAAAATTAGCAATTAAAGTGCTTAGTCAAACAACTTCAGCATTAAATTGCGAACGAAATTGGAGCACATTTAGTTATATTCACACCAAGGCAAGAAATAGGTTAAAGTATAAAAAACTTAAAAAACTAGTGTTTACCTATTATAATATGAGGCTTAAGATGAGGCATCAACAAAGAATGAGCACTGATGATATAAATGTTAGTTTTAATCCTATCAGCCTTGATTATATCTTTGAAGATGTTGATCCACTATCAGAATGGCTTCATGAGAAAGAGAATCCATTGTTAGATGGTGAAAATGCCGGTGTGTTGCCTGTGGATACCTCTGATGATGAAATGGATGTTGATCAATCGCAACAACAAATTTTGTCTCATTCAAGTTCTAGTTCAACTCCAAGTCAGAGTGGCGATGGACCCGATGGTGGTGGTTTAAGTCCAATTGATGAGGATGACGGATATAGTAGTGATAGAGGTGAAATTAGGTCTTCTAGTCAGTATGGAGGAGAATATGGGAGTGGTACCACTGGTGGACATTTTCGTGACAGATCAGAGTTTGATGGAAATATGTTTCCTGAACCTAGGAGAGATAGAAGTAAACCTAGAGCTCCATCAAAGGGAAAAGGCAAGAAGCATACTTCTATAGGCTCTTCATCTGGTAGTGGTAGGAGATCGAGTTCTAGTAACCTTGGGTATAGTGATTCATCTACTAGCACTCAAGGTTTTTATCCACCAGAATAACCTTCACATGGTTATCCACAACCATATGGTTATCATCCACCATTTCCTAATTATGGTGTGCCATACAAGCCTCAAATGTATCCTCCTCCACCAATGTATCACCCACCTCCACCTTTCATGTATCCTCCTCCTCAAATATATCCTCCATATCAATTGAATGAAAACCAAGGTGAAAATGTTGCTTTTTTTGGATATATTTTTGGACAAAGGCCAAGAGAATCAAGTCAAGACCGCTCCCAAAGTGAAGGTGAAGGATTTGATCTTCCTCGTCATTCCACTAATTGGTGAAAACTAAATCGTGCCACTATCATTATTTGTAAGGTATGTTTTTTTTAAAGAAATCTTTTGTTATTGTTCTTAATTTTGATGATATTAAAATATTTAAAATAATATATATCTTTAGATAAATGAATGAAGTATATTTTATGAAAAGATAATGAAGAAGCGAAGCATGTTAAATTATATATGAAAGTAGAATGAGATGAGAATAAGTGGTAGGAAATAGGAATAATTAATGAGAATCTATTCATTAATTTATCTATTCCTTTTTTCCTTTTGCAGCGTATTTATATCTTCACTATCTTCAAAGCTGTCAAGAAATATTGAAGACATCTCTCATGTATGAATTCTCAATTCTTTTATTTATAAAAACTTTCAAACTTATTAAATATGATAAATGTTTAATATTTCTTTTTTTTTACTTTGTTATTAGTTAATATAACATTCTTAGAAAATTCGTAAATAAATATAAGAATAATTAATGATTATAAAAGTTGTGTTCTCATGTCATATTAATAAAGGTTCATAAGTGTTAGAAAACACTCTAAAAATCATTAAAAGTGACTTTTTATAATTATAATTATAATTACTATGTTTTACAGTAAGTTGTGCGAATTTGAAAAAAATTCACGACCGCGATACCCGCAGTGACCGCAATAGCGTCCGTTATGTCCGCGACCGCGACAAACGCGACGCGACCGAAAACGCGACCGCGACCGCAATTTAAATCCCTGATTACAACATCATTCCATTCAACCAAACACAAGAATACTATTACAGTTCTATTCCATTCCATTCAACCAAACAATTAAATTACTTATTACAGCTCTATTCCATTACAGCTCTATTCAATTACAGCCCTATTCAATTACAGCCAACCAAACATGCTGTAATAATGGTGAGTAAAACCCCTTTCATAAAGTGAATTGGAAGAATAATTGGTGCATGACCTTGAATTGAATAGGGGTGGAACTAATATTTAAGTTGCTGATTTTCATTACAGGATGCATGTGAAAGCACAAGAGTATGATATGCTACAACCTATTTATGACAGTATCCAAAAGAAAGTGAAGAATATGTATATCCAGTTCAAGGAGAGTCGTTGATTGTTTGTGATGTGTTAATAACAAAAATTGAAGATAAGGAGGAGACTAGTGTTATGGTAGTGCATTTACCCAACTATCTTCCCTACCAAAGGCATTGAGGGCTCAAGTGAAGGGTTTTGAAAAATTAGGGTTCAGTATGAAACAATCCAATATTTCAACACAAACATATTTGAGAGTCCCAATATGTTCAACCAATGAGACCTCTGGAAGAGAATTAACAACGAAGATCAAAAACAATGATGATGAGACCAAAACATAGAAGCTCCCTTAAGTGAAAACCAAGATCTTAGCCAGCATTCCAGAAAGAAACATTACCATGCCATACCCAACATTCAACCCAAGGGATGGAAGGATTCTTTAAAGAGTGACCTTATCTAGATGATGAGGCATTGTTTTATGTTTCTATAGATGTAGGTCATATTCTCAAGAGGAGGTCTTGGTTGAATGTTATGCTTAATCAATTGGCTGGTTCTATCCAAGGTTTTCAAAACCAGACTGGAGACCAGTCCAACCGGTTTGACCAGATCAATTGAATAAAATATTTAAAAAATAGAGAAAACCATTTCAACTGATTCCACCACTGGTCTGACTGCCCGGTTCAACTAGTTCAACTGATTCACCACAAGTCAATAGGTCCAACTCCTTTTTCCGAACCGCGACCCTAGCTGGTTCTCAGTCCAACCAGCTGGTTCAGTCTGGTTCTGAAACAAATGGTTCTATCATGTTTTTGAAGAACAAATATCATAATGGAAGACAACTTTTAAGACTTTGGAAAGTCTTTATTGAAAGGAGATTGTCACATTCAGGATGTTCAAGATTGTCAATTCCAGATTATAAGAATTGCCAGAAGATACATGAACAAGACAATAAGTACGAAGACTTCACAGTAGATTCTATTGTCATATAAAGAAATAATTAGAAAAGAAATAAAAAATGGCCACAAGAGAAGTAGAACTTCAAATTATCTTGATAGCCTAGGAATTAACCCTAGAAATGTGTTTGTCTTGTAACACCTTGTTTTGTTTGCTACGACAAGAAAAAAACTTTGTAAGATAGTCCACAAAACCCATTCCTTTCCCATCTTCAGGGTCTAGTACCTTGATTCCAGAATCAAAAGGTGTAGATTCAATGTTTATAATCTTTCAAGTTTTGATTTATGTATCTAGAGTATCTTTGGTCAATAAAGCTGTAGCAGGGAAGAGCGATCAAGGTTCTGGACCCAGCCAACTTCACAAAATACATGCACATAAAATTCATTCTCTTGTTTCAGTTGGTTCCAAATTTACTCAAAGACAAACAGCTGAAGTCAGTTATGATGCCCAAGTGATAAAGGTAATTTTCTCTGGAACCTGCTTACTGAAAACTAATACTAACAAACCTGCTAGGGTTGAGGACAGGAATACTTCTACTCCATGAATATCAAACAAGACGCTCAATGAGTGGTAGACAAGAAAAGTTAGTTGTTAAATCAGCTATCAACATACCAGCTTATCATAAGTTGCCTTAGCTTATGATATTCCACGAGAAGAAAGTAAAAAATCATTTGTTACTAAAGCTGACACCAAAGAACTAGAGTGCTCTCTCTAAAAGATTTATGTTAGAAGTGGTGAAAGCTCCTTGCCATGTTCAAGTTTTTCCAAGCGAAGGAGAATGATATAAGGGCTTTTAATTATTTTATATTTCATAAATAATTATTAGACATATTATAGACTAAGATAATAAGATATCTTTAGGGTTAAATCTAGAGTTAGGATCATCAGTTAAGTAAATCTAGGGCTAACAATAAAAGTTCAGTTGCAAGAAAGCCTAGTATAAATAAGTTGTAAGCTATGCTGCCAACATTAACATTTCATTCTCCTTTTTTTCTTAACTAATAGAGAGAAACGAGAGGTTTTTTTATAACCTTTGGTATTTTAGAGTTCCAACTTCTAGCTCATTTTCAACCTAATTCTTTCAATTGCTTGTATGGTTTAGGTAGAAAACAACTATATTTGAAAGAAACAAGGCTGAAAATTAGTTAGAAGTTGGAACTCCAAACAAATTAGGTTTATAAACAACCTCTAGTTTCTCTCTATTAATTCAAAAAAAAAAAAATAATAATAATAATTTTGGTTGTAAAACTTACAAGTTATCTATATTAGGCTTTCTTGCAAATAAAATATAGTCCTAGCACAAGATTTAACCCTAAAGACATTACATAATACGTCTAAAAATTATTAATTATTAAGGAAATAAAAAAGTAAAATAAAAATAAAAAGCTCTTGCATCAGCAAAGTGAGGGTGTGCACAAAACTAAATAAAACAAGTTTTAAATATGAAAAGTAATTTGTTAAAAGAGAGTTTTGATGAGAACTACAATGGAAAAACTGTATCAACTTCATCGACAAGTTACTGAATATGTAATCATGTCAAGATATTATTTCAATTACTTCACCACTGTAAAACCATTTGGCTATAAAAGAAAATTCCACTCTTTACGGACGCTTCTAGTAGATTTTAGCAGTAAATATGGCACAATGACTCTAGGATAAGAGTTGACTATGTCCACCTTCCCACAATAATGCAATAGCCAACTATTCTAGGACATTTATCAGATATATGTTCCAATATAAAATTTTTATTGGTGATAATACACTACAAATACATATCTACTAATTTGAATATTCAGGAGAAGAAACAAATTGATCATGTAATTGTCTTCCTCTATTAGGTTGACAATAAATGCTAAGCTATTCTATCAAAAACTACGAGGGTCCCCACATGAATTATTACCCCCAAAATTCATGCACCCAGAATTAACGCATACATGAATCGCATTCAGATCAACAATGATGAAATTATTAGGAATTCAAATACAAATGAATCAAAGAAACACCTTAATCTAAGCTGATGATAATAAAAGGGGGGGAACACTTTAATGTTCTACCTCAACATCTTCTTTATTTATTGAAAACAAAAAAAAGGAAAGAAATATGACGGAATTACTGATTGAACTATCGAAATATTTAAGTTAGGTTCCAAAAGTAGATTCTACAGTCAAAAGGGTAAAAAAACTAGGGGGAAAAAAATCACGCCGATGACCTAGAGATATCTTAAAAATAAAGGTTGGAAAATGTACGAGGTATAATTATGGATAATGCTTCATAAGGAGATCAACATGGAACTTATGTTTGTTTGGTTGCAAAAAAATTCCATGATAATTAACGACAAGATAACCGGATGTAAAGTCTAGACAAGAAGGGATGTGGGAGATGAAGTGATGGAAACAAGAAGAAAAACCAGAAAGGAGAATATCAAGATCAAAAGAGAAAACAGAAAGAAAAATCAGATATCAAATTAACAAGGAGTAATAATCATTACACAAACTAGGAGATTAAGATCAATTTCACATTCTAGATGAATCTCGACAAAAAGAAGTTTTTTCTTTTTTTTGAATGACAACCTAAAATAAATAAAAGTTTAAAGAAAACATCATCGAAGACATGGAAAACCCAACAATCTAAAAGACCGTACCTGCGATACGTATGCTATTTTTATTCAGTTTCAACAACAGTAACTGCGCAGAATCTGCAATTCCCAAACCAATCTTCAATACCCAGAAACAAATATACATATATATAAAGAAAATACATCGTAGAAAGAATAAATAAAACGTACCACAAAATGTAACGTTTTTGGAGAAGATATCAAAGAGAGAAACCGATCATTTAGGATCTGAAAGTATTGACCTCAGAAAATCAACGAAAGAAAGAAAAGAAGGAAAACGGACGTATAGAAAGAAATAAAAAGAGAGAAGAAATAAATAGAAGAGGAAAAATAAAAGCCGAAGGGAAAAAAATGAAAAGAGAGAAAGAGGAAGTTGGGAGAACAAAATTATTTGAAAAGAATAATACTAATGATTAAGAATCGGTGGCATTAACAAAGCACGCCCTGTCCTTTCTACTTAGTGGTTACGCTAACTGAAATCAGTAGAATTTATTAAGGTTTTTTATTCACGATTTATTTGTTGCATGAATTATATAATGGGTAAATTACACCAATTCACCCAACTTTGATAGAGTTGACAAAACAATCATTCAGGTTTCAATTCAGTCACTAAACTTTTAAAAAATGATAAATCAGTCACTAACGTTATCAAAAAGTGACAAATCAATAATGTTATCAAAAAGTGACAAATCAGTTACCCACTAACATTTTCTATTACAGACCTAAGGAGACAGTGATGTGGCCGGTTAACTAGCTGATGTGGTCAATTAACTAGCCATGTTGGATATGGCTACGTGAAAACCCACCTAATTTAAGAAGAAATTGAAAAAATAACCCTAACAACAGAAGAAGAAGAAGAAGAAGAAGAAGAAGAAGAAGAAGAAGAAGAAGAAGAAGAAGAAGAAGAAGAAGAGAAGAGACTGTAAAATTGTTGAGGTTTTTTTCCCATATTATTTTTCTTCTTCCCTTAATTGTTGCTATTGTGGATTAGAAACAATAATTAACAAACCAAGGTGTTGGATTAGAAATCAATTTCAAGGTTCAAGGTTGGTTGAGGGTTTAAAATCGATTAACAGGGTTAAGGGTTTGAAATTGATTGGTATTTTTCATCTGCAATTTGCATTTCACTTTGTTGTGAGACTTCTCACTTCAAGATTTCATACTTTCTTCTTTCTATTTTTGGGTTTTATTCAAAAATAAGAAATTATTTGTCTTTTCATGAGGAAGATCTGATATTTTTTCTTTATTTCCTGTAAAACCCAATACAGAGATGGGATCTTTTTTGTGCTTAAACCCATCTTCTCTATTTGGAATGCCAAAATCTATTGAATCTGATACAAACTTATTCAAGATCTGTACTTTTTTCTTATTTTGGCCATAACTAGTAAACCCCATTTATCATCCCTCTAATGTGATTGTTCTCATGAAGAGGTCACTCAGACCTTTAATAAGCATTCTAATGCTTGTTGCATTGACTACAACTTTAAGCTGTCGGATTATCGATCCCAGTCGCTGTGTCTTTACTGTTTCAGCTGAGTTGGAATCAACCAAGGTCCTAACCCAACCCCTACAAACCCAAATTTTTAACTTCACTCTGCTCAAGTTTGCATCTATTGATATAGGTGAAGAAAACTCCAAGCTTGACATAAAACAGTTGTTGGAAAGAGACTTCCCTAGTCAAGGTAGGCAAAGGAACTTTGTAACTTTGAGGAACTTCAGTCATCATGATGCCAAATCAAGAAATTCTAATGGATTACTGGTATTACTCAAGTCCCCAAACTGGTGCAACTTTCTATTTTTTTTCTCTTCTTCTTCTTTTTCTTTTCTTCTTTTACTAAACCCTAAACTGATGCTAAAAAAGGCTGTTTAAATTGGTGCTTAACATCCAGCTGGCCAGTTAATGACAACAAGGAATTTGTCAACCGCCATGTCACTTTTCTATTACGTATGTAACAAAAAATGGTTAAAAGGATTATTTTGTCATTTTTTGAAAGTTGAGTGGTTGAATTGAAACCTGGGTGACTGTTTTGTCAGCTGCATCAAAGTTGAGTGACTGTTGGTATAATTTACCCTTATATAATACTTCTTTTTAATTTTTATCTATTTTGATATCGATTTATTAAGGATGGGATTGGATGAGTGATTGGGTGTGCTGTGTCTAGCTTACTTTTTGTCTCACACTATAGTATCGCTACAGTATTTAATTTCACCATTTCTACTATTTTTACACTAATCACAGGTATCTAAACCCACCTAAGTCAATGATTGAGTTGTTTTCATCCTTAAGAGAGTCACTAATTCGATAAAAAAATTATGAAAATAGTTCTCCATAATTAAAAAAATTATATTATTTAAGGATATTTTAGTCTTTTCATTGATATTTTAGTCTTTTCATTTCAACAAAAATAAATTAATACATATATATATTAGGATTTGAATGTACACTAGTTGAATTACTCAACCAAAGTTTTATTTTAATCTATATTATACATTTTTGTTTTAATATGCACAATTTATTATTTTCATCAATTGCATATATCTATGCTATTTATTAAGTCTCTGATTGAATTTGTGACACCCCTAATTTGACCCTAGTTGAAAAGTGGTTTCAGGACCACAAAATCAAGTCATAAAAATAATTAGCCGTCATATTTTATGTTTATTATATGTGAATATGAATGTGTGAAAGTTTTAAGTTTTGATTTAGTCGATTGCATGTGAATTTAGTAATAGGACTTATGTGTGACACTTTTGAAATGCGATGGGTTGATCTATAAGGACCTATTAATGCATGTTGTATAAAAGAAGGGTTTGCATGTCAAATTAGCCAAAAATCTATATGGTGGCCGGCCATGCTATGGGGAAAAACATATTAAAGACATTTTATGCTAATATGTGTGGGAAGAATAATAAAATATGAGGGGAGTGGGAGGAGAAACCAAAGTTGTCTCCCCCTTACTCCCCATTGCCGTGACTAGAGAAAGGGGAGGAAAAACAAAATTCTTCCTTTGTTGTTCAACATGGCCGAATGGAAGGAAGAAGAAGAGGGGAAGTTCGGCCAAGGTGGTTCTTGAGATTAAGGTATGTTCAATGTTGCTTTTGGAGGTTTACACATCCTTTGGAGGGTTAGCCTACTTCTATTTATCTCATGGATGAAATTAGAGTTGTTGGAGAGTTAGGATTCGGCTAAGAGGCTTCAAAATTTTAGTTGATGCCTTGATACTACTAGCATGTTAGCTATATGGGTGTGTTAAGTTACTTGAAATGCTAGATAAATTTGAACTCCCTACCAAATTCTTTAGGCAACCCATGTTAGAAATTTCGGTATTGAGATGTCTAGATCTTTCGGCCATTGTAGCTATGGAGGAATAAAGTTTTGTTTCTTGTTAAATTGGATGAATCTTGTTGTATGAGTGCTTGAACAAACTATGATTAAATGGATGCATAGATTCAAAGTGGGAAGAAATGGGCTATTATATTTGATGCTAATGCCGAATATGAAGATGATGAACTTGAATAAATAATATTCAGCTAGCATGATAAGTTATGAAATATTAAGTAGATGATATAATTGATTGATGAAGTGGCTAATAAGGATTTCTAATGAAATTGTTGCCAAGGCCGAATGTATCATGAAGTAAATAAAAAAATTCTAAATGTGCATTATGTGCTTATATGTGTATTCGGCCAGGGAAGTTTGACATGAAACTTTGATAGGTTTGAGAGATGAATGACCGAATGAGCTAGAGGTTATGTATGGATGAATTTTATGCACATGTGTGTGTGTGGCATTAGTAGCTAATGGCATTCGGCATTGTTTAATTAAAATTAGAAATGAATGCTTGAAAGTTAAATAGGTCACTCTAATGACCAAATATGCTAAAAGCTAATATATGGACAAATGATACGAACGAATTGGTTTTTGAAATGTATATGGTTGCCATATATATGTGTTTGATTGAGAAGTAAATTTGTTTGATTTAGCTCAAGAGCCTAGAGGATCAAAGTTGGATAAGGGAAAGGAAAAAAGTGATCGAAGAGCCGTCGTAATCGTTCGGCAACTTCCGAGGTAAGTTTTAAGTGTTTAAACGTTGAGTAAATTCAATTATAATAGGACATGATGAGTTGATTTAGTAAGATATGATGTGGCCATGATATGTTCTAAGCTCAAATGGTAAGTTCTTAAGTGTTTGAGCTTGGGAATTTAAGGGTAATTTGAAATAGTCTGCTTCGGACAGCAGCAGTAACGTGACTTTAGAAAATCACCATAAATTTATGGACTTGAATTAGAGGCTGAATGAGACATGAAATTAAAGCTTAATGAGTCTAGTTTCTTATAAAAGAAACCGTGTAAGCAAAGGAATTTCCGATAATGAGATATTTAAAGTTGTGTGAGACGGTGTCAGAATGACTCCGAAATCCCCTGTTCTGTTTTTAGAAAATCATTATAAATTGTACAAAAATGGTTATAAGATAAAATTTATATGCTTAGACTCCTTAATGAGTCTAGTTTCAAATGAAATCAAATACAACACATTTTGAATTCTGTAAAATGAGAAATTTGATTCGTAGTGAAGAGTGGTCATATTAGTCAAACAGTGAAACAGGGGAAACTTTAAGAAAAATCTGGTATTGATTGGCCAAACCTAAAATTCTGGAAATTTTATGAATGGAAGATATACGAGTCTATATTTAGGAAAAATTAACGGAAAGTGATTTGGAGTTTTTTAGCTCCAGTCATAAATAATTTAGTGACTATTGCTCAGGAAAAACAGCTTGTGCTGAATTTGAGATTATGTTGTGAACCTTGATAAACTTGTTTTAGTTGCTCACAAGCTATTGATTAAACCCATACTTGAATTCTAAATCGTGATATTGTAAGTTTATGAGTATTCGAATATGAAATGATAGTATGGCCTAATGGCCGATGTGATGAATGTGAAAGTGTATATATGTGATAATGCCTAATGGCCGATGTGATGAATGTGAAAGTGTATATATGTGATAAGGCCTAATGGCCGATGTGATGAATGTGAAAGTGTATATATGTGATAATGCCTAATGGCCGATGTGATGAATGTGAAAGTGTATATATGTGATAATGCCTAATGGCCGATGTGATGAAATGTGAAAGTGTATATATGTGATAAGGCCTAATGGCCGATGTGATGAATGTGAAAGTGTATATATGTGATAAGGCCTAATGGCCGATGTGATGAATGTGAAAGTGTATATATATGTGATAGGGGCTAATGGCCGATGTGATGAATGTGAAAGTGTATATATATGTGATAGGGCCTAATGGCCGATGTGATGAATGTGATAAGTCCCGAAGGGTATTTGTGTCAGTACTATATCCGGGTTAAAACCCCGCAGGCTTTATGCGAGAATATTATCACTGATTAATGTCCGTAAGCTTCGTGCTCGTACTATATCCGAGCTCTAAAGACCCGATGACTACGTGTGGGGATTTTGTCCGGGTAAGACCCGATAACTTCGTGTGGAGATTATGTCCAGGTAAGACTTCGTAATAAGAATTGCTTATAAATATATTCAATGCGAAAGGTTAAACAGGTATGTACTCCAAGTTTATATGTGAGCTTGATTTGCACTAAATCATAAGGTAGTTATGTGATGCATACGAGAGCAATCTATGAGACTATTCCTATGATTATGTGACATCGGATCAGTGTGAGAGGTGATGTGAAATCATACGATATATCTATGTCACATGAGCTCACTTTTATGTGAAAGTTTATCTGCCTATTGTATATGATGAGATGTGCATATTCGGTAAAGGGATGGTATGCCCGAAGGAAGAGTGAAATAAAAATACGAACAACTATGTTATAATTTGATTGTTATCTGTTGACACTGCTTAAAACTTACTAAGCATTGTAATGCTTACTCCGTTTACTCTGTTTCCTCTGTTTTATAGATCTCATTGCGAAGCTACAGGCTCAGGGATCGTCAGCAACTAGTCACACTATCACTATCCACTGTTTGGTACTGCTATGTTTTGGATTATCTTATGGCATGTATAAAATAGACTAGTGGCGGAAGAATATTTTGGTTAATGTATATAGCCATGCGAAAATGGCTTATATATGTTTGAGCATAATGTTATAATCATTTGGTATGGAATGGTTAATCACTATCATAATTTGTGCTATTTATGCTAAAAGGGCTAGTTGAATCATGGAAACTAGGAAATAGGTAAAGTCTACCTTAAAGGCAGATGCTGGCAGCAGCAGTGATGTAGATTTGGAAAATCAATAAAAATAGTAGGATTGGAATTAAATAATGAATAAATTATGTAAATGAACCTTGATGAATCTATTTTCATAGGAAAGTAACGAAACGATCATATGGACAGTATGTTAAGAGATATTCAGGTTCTCGTGAGACAGGGCCAGAACGGTTTCTGGATTCCCTGTTCCGACTTTAGAAATTCATTATAAATTAACCAGAGATAATTAGGAGTCATGCCATATATGTATAGATTCCTCTCTGAGTCTAGTTTCTATAGAAACAAACGGCATCAGTATTGAAGCTCTGTGCAGGGAGATATCAAAGTCGTAATGCGCAAAGGTCAGTGTAGTCGACCCCTGTAACATGGGAGACTTTGACTAATAAACTGTACTAATTGGCCTGACCAAAAATTCTAGAAAAAAATATGTAGATGGACATATGAGTCTAGTTTCAGGGAAAAATTACGAAACTGATTTTCGAGTTGTGAAACTCAAGATATGATTTTTAAGGTGACAGTGTCGCAGTTAGCCAACTGCCTGGAAAATTTTAAAATGGACTGCGATAGTAAGCGAATTTAGTCTGTGAACCCCTCGTGTCCGACTCCGGCAACGGTCTCGGGTACGGGGTGTTACAGAATTGATGTCACTCTCAACCAGGTTACTAACTCGGTCAGGAAATTATGAAAATGTACTTCTGTAATTAAAAAAGTTATATCATTCAACAATATTTTAATCTTTTTTTATTGTTTATCTGATGAATTTATGTGTTTAAATTTCGTTTTACTCATAATTTAATCTAATTTTTATTTTAATATCGTATATATTTCATGTTTTATTATGATTAATTAATTTCAAACCATACATTTCATTATTTATCGTATATTACTTTTAAACAAGCATATGTATTTTGAATCTATGGTTTCCACATGCAAACATATGTGACAAGATTTCTAATTTAAATTTTAATTTCATTCAATAGTTTAGTTCCTGAATTTAATTGTGTTAAAGAAACTGAGAGGACACATGAACCTATCAAAAGGCAAAAGTGGCTTTATTCATCATCGAGTTAAAAAAATTTGGGAGGACACATGAGCCTACCAAAATGCATTTGGCAATTTTCGTCACATTAACAAATGATTTGGCGTCTAGATTTCTATTATATGTATATATGTATGAAAATCACATATTTAAAATACATGTAATATATAAAAAATATGGTGAAACAATTTGTTTAATAACATTAAAATATATGAAAACATCAAAATAAAGTTATAATGCCCCAAAATTTTCCTACTTACCGTAGGGTGCTTTTTCGGGAATTTAATCAATATTTTGATATGAAGAAGCAATTTCTATGATTTATTTAAGACAACATAAGTAAGTGTTTTAAGTTGTTTTCTTTCGAATTCAATTAGGTAAAAATATGAGTTGAGAGATAAAATGACATTTTTGCCATCAAGAGTATTTTGATCATTTAAGGTATAATTGTTATTAAATATTAATGTTTGTATAAGTGTGTGGTGATGGGATGATATTTTGAGTTCTAAAATCCATTTGTTTGTGTTAAGAAAAATGTAGGTCACATTAAAATTTTGACCTTTTGACTTTTCTTAATTTTTCTTTCAACATTAAAAAGATAAATAAATAGGACAAAAAGCCCCCATTTACTGCCCTTGCAGCTGACCATTGTAGAGAAGAAGAGAGAGGAGCCTTGTTCTATTTTCAAGCTTTTTCTGTCAAAATTATGGAGATACTTGTTGAGGTTAAGCTCCCTTAGTTAGAGAGAAGACTTCAATGAGATCATATCATCTACAAAAAAAGTCAAATTTTGGAAAGAGGGATTGTGGGAGATTTCATATACTTCAAACAATTTTACAGACATGTGATTTGTTAGATCTTGGCTTCATTGGTCTTAAGTACACTTGGTATAAAATGCCTAATTGTTGAAAGTCATTGAAGGAAAGGCTTGATAAAGCCTACTCTAATACATATTGGAGGACTATGTAATACCCCTACCCGTATTCATTGCCGGAATAGGGTACGAGGCATTACAGGAGTTTACGAATTAATTTTTTTTTTATTTTCAATATAGCCCTTTTATAAATATCTAACATTCCTTGTAATATTAAATCGAGACCAATCCACATCAACCAAATCAATTCAACATATTTTCATGATAGACTCATGCATTTATATAAGATAACGTCATCACATATCTATAACCAGGTTTGTTAACCATACTAATGGCTAACTTTACATTCATTTCACGTTAACATTTACTTTGTTAGCTTTTACATGCCATTGATTTCCAAAATAAAGTTTCTTTATATACCGAAATTCTAAGGTTGACAGTGTGATGTGTCTCCGACCAAATCCGACCTCCGAGCTCTTAACACTACAAAACAGGGAAAAAGGAAACGGGGTAAGCACTTTGTGCTTAGTAAGCTCATGTAACAAGAATTATACTTACCTAATATTTTCAATACAATATAATAAACATCCATATATCCATTCAATGCATTATTACCCTAATATGCACAAACTCAACATTCAGGTTAGTACAATAATTTCCATGTACCAATAATATATACTATGATTGATGAGCTCGTCAATACCATGATTTCCATTTCCTTGTTATTTTTCCATATTTATCCCGTTGAATTTCTTGGAATTTTCGATGGATTTTCAGAGGTACACTTTTAGTGTACAATTCCGGGTCTGTCAATTCATATTCATGTGCGCACATATCCATTTCAGAGAGCACACTCTCGCGAACCTCAACCTTGCAGCGGGATTTCCAGTCCAGGCTAAATCCCCTACAATATAAACTCATAGAGTATTGTCGGGATTACCAGTCCAAGCTAAATCCCCTGCAACGACAATTACTCTAATGAGCTTGAATCTGAATTACCAGTCCAGGCTAAATTCGGACCCTAATTCAGATTACCCGTCCGGGCTAAATCCATTTTACACATATTCTTCGGGAGGGCTATATCAGGATAGGATCACCCGTCCGGGCTAGATCCTTTTTACCGTCAATTCCTTTTCAGAGATCCATCGAATTTTCCTTTCATTCAAATGGGATTTCTTCCCATTTTATCAAATATATCAATGTTTCATTAATTTTCATACAATGAACACTCAAATCATATTCACATCAATAACATACAATCTCAAGCATTTAAGAATATAATTCAAGTTACACGAACTTACCTTGATACTTGTTTGTAAACAGTAAAAATCTACTAATCCCGAACTTTTTCCTTTCATCAATCTAGCTTCGTATTTGAATCTTCTGGATCTAAATAAATAAATTTAATTATCAATTTAATACATTTCATGTTCATATGCAACATTCTCTATAATTCAACTATTATTTATAGTTCATTCAAAGTCACCCCTGTTCTGTTGTCTAACAGTTCTGACCCTTCTTCACTAAAAATAAATTATCTCTTTATACAGAATTCAAATGATGTTCTCGTTTGTTTCTATTAAAAATATACTCATTCAAAATTCTATACATATAAATTTAAGTCCCTAATTATTTTTATTCAATTTTTTATAATTTTTCAAAGTCAGAACAGGGGAACCCGAATTCATTCTGACCTTGTCTCACAAAATTCATTATATCTCAAAATTTACAAATCCATTGCTTACAATATTTCTTCTATGAGAAACTAGACTCAATAAGCTTTAATTCCATATTTTGTTCATCTTAGAATTCGATTCCTACAATTTTTAGTGATTTTTAAAAGTTAGTCTACTGCTGCTGTCCAAACTGTTTTAGTGCAAGCTGTTTATTACCATTTTTCCCTTAAGCTTTTAATAAATGATAATTTCGTCCCTACTCAATTAGCCTCTCAATTGAGCTGATTTTTTCTCAATTAACATTTTATTATATCACGTTAAACTATTTTACAACCTTTAGGAATCAGAATTTCAGCAATAGACTTTAATTCCAAACATTTTCACAATTAGGTCCTAAAAATCAATTTCCATTGAAATTGCCTAATAAAATCATCTCATAAACAAATTAAAGCTTTAATTTCATTCTATTTCATCATAAACTTACAGCACTCAACCATGGTGACTTTCAATTTCATCCATGAAATCAAAAACTAATGAATTTAATAGTAGGACCTAGTTGTAAAAGTCTTAGAAACACAAAAATTACAAGAAAAAGGCAAGGATTAACTCACTTGGTGAAAAAATTATGAAATACCAGCTTAGAGAACCCTTTTATGGCGTTTTTAGCTACTGGAATTGAAGAGAGATGAAGAGAAATCTAGATATTTCCTATTTAGTCCTAGTTTTATTTAGTTAATTTTGCAATATTCCGATTTTACCCTTAATTTATCAATTTTTCTGCTGATTTCATACCCTTGCCGTCCAGCCCAAATAACGTTTGGGTCTAATTGCCTTTTAAATCCTTTCTCATTAGACTTTTAAGCTATTTAATCATTCTAGTAACTTTTACACCTATTACAATTTAGTCCTTTTCATTTAATTGACTACCCAAACATTAAAACCTAACGAAATTTTAATACCACATTAATAACATTTCATAAATATTTATAAAATTATTTTTGACTCGGTTTTACGAGATAAAGGTCCCGATACCTTATTTTACCCAATTTCTTCAATAATTTCTTTTTCTATCTAATCATTAAATCGATAAAATTTTCCTATCAATATTTTCATACGATTTTCCTATCATATAAATTTTCAAGCAAAAATATTGAAATAAATTTCTCTTTAAATCGGATCTATGGTTACGAAACCATTGTTCCTATAAACCTTGAATTTAGGCCATTACAACTCTCCCCCCCTTTTAAGGATTTTCGTCCTCGAAAATCTTACCAGTAAAGAGGTTTGGGTATTGTTTCCTCATTGCCTCTTCCGGTTCCCATGTCGCTTCCTCAATCCCGTGCTTTTGCCACAATACTTTCACCAAATTTATATTTTTATTTCTAAGCTCTTTTGTCTCCCTTGCCAATATCTTGACCGGTTCTTCACTGTAAGTCATATCCAGTTGAATCTCTACTTTTGTCGGAGAAATAACATGTGAAGGATCTGATCGATATCGTCGTAACATAGATACATGAAAAACATTATGGATTCTATCAAGTTCCGGTGATAATGCCAATCGATAAGCGACCGGTCCAATTCTTTCTATGATTTCATATGGCCCGATAAATCCTGGACTCAATTTACCCTTTCGACCGAATCGGAGGACTTTCTTCCAAGGAGACACTTTCAGAAATACCTTGTCACCGACTTGAAATTCAATCTCTTTTCGTTTAAGGTCGGCATATGATTTTTGACGATCGGAAGCTGCTTTTAGACTATCCCGAATAACCTTTACTTTTTCTTCTGTTTCTAGGATCAAATCAACCCCATGTATCTTCCTTTCACTAAGCTCTGTCCAATATAACGGTGTTCTACATTTTCTACCATACAAAGCTTCATACGGAGCCATTTTAATACTAGACTGATAACTGTTATTGTAAGCAAATTCAATCAAAGGTAGATACCTCTCCCAATTACCTTCAAACTCTAGTATACAACATCGGAGCATATCTTCCAATACTTGAATTACACGCTCAGATTGACCATCTGTCTGAGGATGAAATGCAGTGCTGAAATACAACTGAGTACCCAAGGCTTCTTGCAATTTGTCCCAGAAACGAGACGTAAATCGGGGATCTCTATCTGATATAATGGAGACAGGCACTCCATGTAGCCTGACAATCTCAGATATGTACAGTTCGGCTAGTTTATCTAAAGAATAATCCATACGTACTGGAATAAAGTGAGCTGACTTTGTTAATCGGTCAACAATCACCCAAATAGCATCTTTTTTCCTTGGAGACAAAGGTAGCCCCGATACAAAATCCATAGTGATTCTTTCCCATTTTCATTTTGGTACAGTAATTGGCTGAAGTAACCCCGAAGGTACCTGATGTTCAGCTTTAACTTGTTGACATATTAAACACCTTGATACAAACTCAGAGTTATCATGTTTCATTCCCGACCACAAGTACATCTTTTTTCAGATCATTATACATTTTATTACTCCCCGGATGTACAGACATAATACCGCTGTGAGCCTCGCGTAGAATCTTCTGTATGAGCTCTGAATTCTGAGGTACACATACCCTACCTCTGAATAATAAACAACCATCAGAACCAATCTGAAATTTAGAATCATTACCTGACTCACACTGTGCCCGTTTAACTTGTAACTTTTCATCATTCTTCTGAGCTTCACATATTTACTGTAAAAATGTAGGTTTAGCTCTCAATTCAGCTAGGATTGAACCATTATCAGTCAATGATAACCGGGTATTTATAGCTCGTAAAGCAAACAAAGATTTCCGGCTCAAAGCATCAGCTACAACATTAGCCTTACCCGGATGGTAATCAATAATCAAATCATAGTCCTTTATCAGTTCAAGCCACCTACGCTGTCTCAAATTCAAATCTTTCTGTGTCATCAAATATTTCAAGCTTTTATGATTAGTATAAATATGACATTTCTCACCGTACAAGTAATGCCGCCATATCTTCAGCGCAAATACAATAGCAGCTAATTCAAGATCATGTACTGGGTAATTTCTTTCATGTGGTTTAAGTTGTCTTGAAGCATAGGCTATTACTTTACCTCCTTGCATCAAAACACAACCTAAACCATTTAATGAGGCATCACTGTAAATAACAAATTCCTTACCCGGTTCAGGCTGCACTAATACAGGTGCTTTCGTTAATAGGTCTTTCAATCGGTTGAAACTTTGTTGACATTCATCAGTCTACTCAAACTTTACATCTTTCTGCAATAATCGAGTCATTAGAGAAGCTATCATAGAGAATCCTTGTACAAATCTCTGATAATAACCAGCTAAACCCAAGAAGCTTCTAACTTCAGATACATTCTTCGGTGGACTCCAATTGACAATAGCTGAGATTTTACTTGGATCTACCCTGATGCCTTCGACAGATACAATGTGTCCAAGAAAACCCACTTCTCGAAGCCAAAATTCACATTTACTGAATTTAGCATACAACTGCTTCTCTCGTAGAATTTGCAACACAATTCTAAAATGTTCTGCATGTTCTTCTTCATCCCGAGAATAAACCAAAATATCATCAATGAATACTACTACAAATCTGTCTAAGTACGGTCTGAATATCTGGTTCATCAAATCCATGAATACTGTAGGTGCATTAGTTAGCCCAAACGGCATAACTAGAAACTCATAATGCCCGTACCTGGTTCTAAAGGCTGTTTTTGGCACATCTGACTCATTTACCCGTAACTGATAATAACCCGATCGAAGATCAATCTTTGAAAACACAGTAGCACCTTTCAGCTGATCAAATAAATCATCAATTCGGGGTAACGGATACTTATTATTTATGGTTACTTTATTAAGCTGCCGGTAGTCGATACACAATCTCAAAGACCCATCTTTCTTTTTCACAAACAGAACCGGAGCACCCCAAGGTGAATGACTCGGTCAGACAAAACCCCTGTCAACAAGCTCTTGCAACTGTGTCTTTAACTCTTTTAATTCTATAGGAGCCATCCGGTACGGAGCTATGGAGATCGGAGTAGTTCCTGGAATCAAATCTATAGAAAATTCCACTTCTCTTTCTGGTGGCAATCCTGATAATTCTTCTGGAAACACATCGGAAAATTCACATACCACTGGAACTGCCTGTATCTTTGACTCAGATACCTTGGTGTCGAGTACATAAGCCAAGTAAGCATCATACCCCTTTTTGACATACCTCTGTGCTGCCATTACTGAAATCATATCAGATAACCCCTCTGTCTGATCAGATTTAACCCGGAGCAACTCACCATTCTGACATTTTAGCACAATATATTTTGGTTTACAATTTACTACCGCATCATGCTGGGTTAACAAATCCATGCCCAATATCACGTCAAATTCATCAAATGGCAGTAACATCAAATCAGCCGGGAAACAATAACCTCTTACCATCAATGGACAATTTTTACAAATTTTATCCACCAACACAGACTGGCCCAGGGGGTTCGAGACTTTAACCACAAATTCAGTAGGTTCAACAGATAAATTTTTAACAATTGCAAGTTTAACACATATATATGAATGCGTAGAACCAGGATCAATCAATGCAGAAATATCAGTATCAAGTAAAGAAAATGTACCAGTAATAACATCGGGTGCTAAAGCATCTTCTCTGGCACGAATGGCATATGTCCTAGCAGGTGCTCGTACCTCAGGCCTACCTATAGTATCTTTTGTAGCGCCTCGACTACCACTGACATTACCGGATGGTCGAGGTGGTTTGCCCTTCGAAACTAGATTACTCGACTTCGATATATGTTCAATTTCTTTTTCAACCCTTTTTGGACAACCTCTGAGGAAATGGTCAAAAGAACCACATCGATAACAAGCCCCACTCTTTAATCGACATTCACCAAAATGAGCTTTATTACAATACTGGCATCTCGGCTTAGGAGTGCCAACGCTACCAACACTGGTCACTGATGGAGTAGAAGGTCTTGGATTAGTGCGTTGAGAACCTCGCTCTCTGCCCGAATACCCAATGGCTGAAGTAGAACGATCCTGATACTTCTTCAATTTCTTTGAAGCAGAAAACTGGGATTTTCCCATCGGTCTTTTACTAAAAATTCGAACTTCCCTCTCAGCTTTTTTCTTTTCTTTGCTCAATTCTTCTACTTTATAAGCTCTCTCTGCCAATGTAGCAAACTCTCGAATTTCAAGAATTCTGATCAGTAGTTTAATGTCTTCATTTAACCATTCTTCAAATCGTTTGCACATTTCAGCTTCTGACTGTACCCATTCTCGAGCATATTTACTCAATCGAACAAATTCTCTTTCATATTCAGATACTGATCTATTGCCCTGTTTCAGCTCAAGAAATTCTTTTCTTTTCTGGTCAAGGAACCTCTGGCTGATATATTTTTTTCTGAACTCGGTCTGAAAGAATTCCCATGTAATTTCTTATTTCGGAACAACTGAAGCTTTAGCACCAATGGTAAGCTGTATCTTTTAGCAGTGAGACGGCACATTTCATACATTCTTCTGGTGTATAAGATAATTCTTCCAGAACCCGAGTAGTGTTTTCTAACCAGAATTCAGCCCGTTCGGAATCATCATCAACTGCTGCTCGAAATTCTACGGCTCCATATTTTCAAATTTTATCTACTAGAGCTTTCCCTTTTCTGACAGATTCAGTACCTATACCTTGTGGGATCTCGGGAACCGGTGGAGGAGCAGGAGGGGGAGCTTGAACTTGCTGCACTACAGGGTTAGTTCTTAAGTATTGATTAAACCATTCATTCATCATTTGAAAGAAGGCTGTTTTTGCCTCCTTCCCTCGACCCTCTGTCTCGGGCCTTCTACTGCTAGTTTCTTCTCTTTGTACTGAAGCCGGAGCATGACTCCCAGCTTCCTCAGATTGAGCTCGGTCGGATGACATTACTATAAGAAAAACACATTTTAAATGGTCAGGAGATATCACACTATCAATAATAATTTAAATGGCATGTATAGCTAATCCCATATTTGCTACATCGGTCCTAGAACCGACTAAACCGTAACTCTGATACCAATAAATGTAATACCCCTACCCGTATTCATTGCCGGAATAGGGTACGAGGCATTACAGAAGTTTACAAATTAAATTTTTTTTTTATTTTCAATATAGCCCTTTTATAAATATCTAACCTTCCCTGTAATATTAAATCGAGACCAATCCACATCAACCAAATCAATTCAACATATTTTCATGATAGACTCATGCATTTATATAAGATAACGTCATCACATATATATAACCCGGTTTGTTAACCATACGAAAGGCTAGCTTTACATTCATTTCACGTTAACATTTACTTTGTTAGCTTATACATGCCATTGATTTCCAAAATAAAGTTTCTTTATATACCGAAATCCTGAGGTTGACAGTTTGATGTGTCTCCGACCAAATCCGACCTCCGAGCTCTTAACACTACAAAACAGGGAAAAAGGAAACGGGGTAAGCACTTTGTGCTTAGTAAGCTCATGTAACAAGAATTATACTTACCTAATATTTTCAATACAATATAATAAACATCCATATATCCATTCAATGCATTATTACCCTAATATGCACAAACCCAACATTCAGGTTAGTACAATAATTTCCATGTACCAATAATATATACTATGATTGATGAGCTCGTCAATACCATGATTTCCATTTCCTTGTTATTTTTCCATATTTATCCCGTTGAATTTCTTGGAATTTTCGATGGATTTTCAGAGGTACACTTTTAGTGTACAATTCCGGGTCTGTCAATTCATATTCATGTGCGCACATATCCATTTTAGAGAGCACACTCCCGCGAACCTCAACCTTGTAGCAGCATTACCAGTCCAAGCTAAATCCCCTGCAATATAAACTCATAGAGTATTGTCGGGATTACCAGTCCAAGCTAAATTCCCTGCAACGACAATTACTCTAATGAGCTTGGATCTGAATTACCAGTCCAGGCTAAATTCAGACCCTAATTCAGATTACCCGTCCGGGCTAAATCCATTTTACACATATTCTTCGGGAGGGCTATATCAGGATAGGATCACCCGTCCGGGCTAGATCCTTTTTAACGTCAATTCCTTTTCAGAGATCCATTGAATTTTCCTTTCATTCAAACGGGATTTCTTCCCATTTTATCAAATATATCAATGTTTCATTAATTTTCATACAATGAACACTCAAATCATATTCACATCAATAACATACAATCTCAAGCATTTAAGAATGTAATTCAAGTTACACGAACTTACCTTGATACTTGTTTGTAAACAGTAAAAATCTACTAATCCCGAACTTTTTCCTTTCCTCAATCTAGCTTCGTATTTGAATCTTCTGGATCTAAATAAATAAATTTATTTATCAATTTAATACATTTCATGTTCATATGCAACATTCTCTATAATTCAACTATTATTTATAGTTCATTCAAAGCTGTCTACTTGAGTCATAGTCACTAAATTATTTATAACTTGAGCTAAGGAACTCCAAATTAAGATCCGTTAATTTTCCCTGAAACTAGACTCATATATATTTTTACCATAAAATTTTCAGAATTTTTGGTTTATCCAATAAGTACAGTTTATTCTTCAAAGTCACCCCTGTTCTGTTGTCTAACAGTTCTGACCCTTCTTCACTAAAAATAAATTATCTCTTTATACAGAATTCAAATGATGTTCTCGTTTGTTTCTATTAAAAATATACTCATTCAAAATTCTATATATATAAATTTAAGTCCCTAATTAATTTTATTCAATTTTTTATAATTTTTCAAAGTCAGAACAGGGGAACCCAAAATTATTCTGACCTTGTCTCACAAAATTCATTATATCTCAAAATTTACAAATCCATTGCTTACAATATTTCTTCTATGAGAAACTAGACTCAATAAGCTTTAATTCCATATTTTGTTCATCTTATAATTCGATTCCTACAATTTTTGGTGATTTTTCAAAGTTAGCCTACTGCTGCTGTCCAAACTGTTTTAGTGCAAGCTGTTTATTACCATTTTTCCCATAAGCTTTTAATAAATGATAATTTCGTCCCTACTCAATTGGACTCTCAATTGAGCTGATTTTTTTCTCAATTAACATTTTATTATATCACGTTAAACTAGTTTACAACCTTTAGGAATCAGAATTTCAGCAATAGACTTTAATTTCAAACATTTTCACAATTAGGTCCTAAAAATCAATTTCAATTGAAATTGCCTAATAAAATCATCTCATAAACAAATTAAAGCTTTAATTTCATTCTATTTCATCATAAACTTACAGCACTCAACCATGGTGACTTTCAATTTCATCCATGAAATCAAAAACTAATGAATTTAATAGTAGGACCTAGTTGTAAAAGTCTTAGAAACACAAAAATTACAAGAAAAAGGCAAGGATTAACTCACTTGGTGCAAAAATTATGAAATACCAGCTTAGAGAACCCTCCTATGGCATTTTTAGCTTCTGGAATTGAAGAGAAATGAAGAGAAATCTAGATATTTCCTATTTAGTCCTAGTTTTATTTAGTTAATTTTGCAATATTCCAATTTTACCCTTAATTTATCAATTTTTCTGCTGATTTCATACCCTTGCCGTCCAACCCAAATAAATTTTGGGTCTAATTGCCTTTTAAATCCTTTCTCATTATACTTTTAAGCTATTTAATCATTCTAGCAACTTTTACACCTATTACAATTTAGTCCTTTTCATTTAATTGACTATCCAAACATTAAAATTTCCTAACGAAATTTTAATACCACATTAATAACATTTCATAAATATTTATAAAATTATTTTTGACTCGGTTTTACGAGATAGAGGTCTCGATACCTTATTTTACCCAATTTCTTCAATAATTTCTTTTTCTATCTAATCACTAAATCGATAAAATTTTCCTATCAATATTTTCATACGATTTTCCTATCATATAAATTTTCAAGCAAAAATATTGAAATAAATTTCTCTTTAAATCGGATCTATGGTTACGAAACCATTGTTCCAATAACCTTGAATTTAGGCCATTACAGACTATGTTTTCTATTGTTGTTGTGAGTGAAATTTGATAATCGTCCTATTCTTATAGATATTGATGAATTCAAACCTTCCCTTAAAAAATACATTTTTGGTTTGGGAATGTGTGGATGTTGCACTTGGATTTTAAAGTTGTTTTTCGACAAAGCTAGAGGAAACATATTGAAGATCTCCAAGTAAAACTTAATGGCGTGACCTTGGACAAGTGAGAATTGTTTTTGTAATATTTTTCAGCGAAATAAAATACTGTTAACAAGGTTAAGAGGGATTCGGTTGGCTCAAGATACAAGAGATAATCCATTCCTAGTGAAACTAGAATTAATTTATAGGGAAAGTACTATGTTTTAAAAGGCAAGAACTAAAATAGATTAATTCAAGAGACAGAAATACATTGTTTTCTCTATATGACTGCCTTGGTGAAATGTAATAGAAGAAAAATTTGTGTTTTAAAGAATATTAGTGGGGAGTGGGTTATTCGGGATGCTCTTAAAAAGATGGATATGGATCATTTTAAGATGTTGTACACTGAGACCCTTTGGTCTCAGTTGAAGAGATTGAATTGCTATATAAAGTTGTAACGAATGAAAGGATCAAAAGTGCTATTTTTTCTTTAGAGGCTCACAAAGAACCCGGGCTAAATGGATTTCAAGTTTCCTTCTTTTAAAAGAATTTGGATATGTGGAACCTGAAATTTTACAAATGGTTAATGATGTTCTCCAAAGTGGTCAATCGAACCTGCATTAGTATAATTCCTAAAGTCAAAGTCCCTGAAAGTATAAGTCAGTTGTGTCAAATAAATATTTATAATGTAATTTATAAAGTGATTTTTAAGATTTTGGTAACTCAGCTCAAAGAGATTCTTTCTAAAATTATTTCACCAAATCTGAGTTCTAGGACACCAAATTGTGGATAATATCATTCTTGTACATGAAATGCTTCATTCGATGAGGAAAAAAAAGGTAAATTAGGAATAGTGGCGTGAAAATTTGATCTAAAGAAGGCATACGGTAAGATGAACTGGGTTTTTTTCAAGATATTCTAGTTGAGATTGGATTTAATAGTTCTCTTATCTCATTCATAATGAATTGTGTTCAGTCTAGCTCATTTCAAATTTTGTGGACTACGAAAAGGATATCCATTATTGTCATATCTTTTTGTTCTACTTTTATGTATCTTTCAATATATAATTGACAAGAAATTAATGAAGCAAGTTCAACGCATACAACTTCTTCTAATTAACAAGGGGTTGGAATATGATTTCCCTTGCTAAGCTTGGTTGGAGATTAATGATTAAGGAGGATAAACTTTGGATACAATTATTGAAGGCTAAATACTATAGCAAAGACTATTTTTTAAATATATGGAAGTCTGCCAATAGCTCTTACACTTGGAGTAGTATCTTATCTGGTCAACACCTATTTTCTAAAGGGCTTAAATGAAGGGTGGGTGATAGTAAGGATATTCACTTTTGGATTGATAAATGGTTTACTAGTGCACCTCTGATTGAGAGTTGTAATCAACCTATTCCTCATAACTGATGTTATGGGACAAAAAAATGAAATAAGAAAAAGATAAGATATGATCAAAACGGTGTGCTTAGTACACAACAATATTAATGAAAACGTTGCGTTTTGTGCAATAATGGTCAAGTTTGTTGGTAACAAATTCTTGAAACCATTTTCTCTTTCTTTCTTTTATTTTTGGCAGTTTTGAAAATAGAAAGGTATGGAATGAATTAGCATGTTTTTTTTCTTTCTCTCTTCCCCTAATTTCTCTCATCTTTTTCCTTTATCTTCTTCTTCCCTTTTCTATTTTCTTCTTTTTGTTTTGATTCATAACAAAGGTATCAGAGCTTCAATCGGTTCTCATAGTTGGTGATGGGATTACTACTCGACTGCAAAAGGATGTTGGGCTTTTGTAATAGAAGGTTGCCAAGCTCCAAAGTACTCTGTCTCAATGGGATGCCAAGTTAGAGACCAAATTCAAGGAGTTTAAGGATGAGTTCAAGTGTGAGATATGGTGTGCCACCCTTACCTGATTCGAATGTCGAATTTAGGTATGGGGCGTCACAACTTAATCAGGTTCATGTACAAGATTAAAATATTATTATTTTAAATCAAATTGTATTACCTATTTATTAAAACTTAAAATAGAAACAAAATTCTTTACAATAAAAGTTTACTATCCAAATTCCAAACTCTAAGGGAACTACATAAATACAATATAGTCGCTCCTATGGCAAAGTTCTTAAAGGTATTTCCCCCCTTTTCCCATGTGCATGACACTTTACTACGGAGCTTCTTAATCCAACATGGTCTGGCTTGGTCCCCGATCGAGTTCCTCATTTCGCAAATCCCACAACTGTGAATCAAAAATCTGTGAGTACCAAAAGAACTCAGTGAGTCTCTTAATTGGAGTACTTATATTTAAGCCTCGACTCGTAAGAACTGTAAAAGAAAAGAAACTAAGTGTAGATAACTCCATACTTATGCGAAAAATTTCCTCTTAACCTGACGTGGTGGACTCTAACTTAGTTTTTATCCTATCCATTGGAAAATAAATCATTGAGTGATTTCCTTTAGAGAAATCCTATCAACCCACGATCAACCTTATCAGATTTATCAGATGTCTCATCATTTATGCGGAGTCTGCCCTTCCTTTTCTTGTATTATTTTTTCCATTTATTCCTAATATCAAAATCTTCCTTCCATCGTGTCCTTATGAGGTAATCCTACGGTCTACCATTCCAATGGCCCTTGGATACCTTCCATTTGGTAGTCATTCCAAATCTGTTTAGTCTATGGCGAACTCATTTTCTTACCCTAATTCTGAAGGACTTGTTGTCATCCCGTCCTTTGGGATACTTAGTGAGATTCCTCGTCACTTTGGTGGATTAAGCCCCACTTGGGACACATAGCAGTTGGATTGTTTCATTGTAATCCACCATATTTAAGATACCATGCTCGAAATCATGCCATGTCCATCTATTGTAAACCACTTTGGCCTTTCATACCCCGTAAATGTTAGAGCAACCATCTATTTTCATGATTTCTCTCTTATTTTAGTTCACTATGGAACTAGCCATTTGACATATACTTCTCCAATAGTTTTTCCATTGAAGAGGAATTGTTTTGACAGACATATTTGTTACTCAGTTTATCTTTCCTGGTACCACTTTCTATTAAATGGGTATTAATTAACCTCTTCTTACCAGTTCGAATACTCAGAGTATTGACAATCAATCCTCCCCGCACTTTCTAAGCGTTAACAAACTGTATATTGGAAGCGAGACTCACTATAACTATCTGAAGTTTTCCTCTAATATACAAAGCCTCCTTGAGCACTTCTTTTGTGGCTCTTAATTGTGGAACCTTAACCGCGATCTAGGATAAGTCCTTTTTCCTTACCTAATTACAAGGCATTATCATGTCTAGTTTTTGCTAGGTTGCCACCCTTATGCCCTACCAGCTTTTATGATTACTGTTTAACGGACTAATTTCCTTTCTACTTCATTTTCCTTCTTCGGCGGGTTCCTCAAAACCTACTCGTCAACACTTGTATTAATCTTCTAAACCTTTTTTCATATGCGTGAATTTCCTTAATTTTCATCCCAGTGATCTACCCCAAGTTTTATGTCCCATTGGACTATATTGATTTCCACAGTCGAGCTATGGTTTTACCCTCTTTCACCCCATGCTTACTGTCTTGGCAGAATACTCTGTGTTTACTGTCCTAGCAGACTACCCAAGGATGCCATATCGTCTTTCAACTATGGTATTAGTCATATTTACCATTCTGGTGTGTTTTCATATGGTGTCATAGTGTCTTTCAGCTATGGTCTTACTCATATTTATCGTTGAACCAATACATGATGTAACACCCCACGCTTGACCCTTCTGCCAGATTTGGGTATAAAGCATTACAAATGAACCTATACTTAGTTTGGCTAACTCAGTTACCAAATATCAGACTAAAATAAATTTAATCTAGCTAATAATTATTCTTACAGCTAATAATTATTCAAACATCATGAATTAGGGCCTAGTCGAAATAGTAGTTTCGAGACCACAAATTCAAAGTAGAAATATTTATTTTATGATTATTATAAAGTCTATGATATGTTTCTATGCTTGTGTGAAAATTCTATGAGGAAAATTCTATGAGGAAATTTTATGTGAAAAGTGCCTAATTGAACTTTAGGGACTAAATCGAATAATTTGTAAAACTTGTGTTCTAGAAGCATTTTGCATGAAATTGAATTGGATTATTAATTAGAGGTCCTTAATGAGTAATTTGACCAAGCTCTAAAAATTTTGGACAAAAATGGGCTTGGAAGGGTAAAATTTGAAAGAATAGTAAAAAGGGCATTTTGGTCATTTAGGGGTAAAATAAACTAAAAGAAAAAATTAAAAGCCAAATGTGTCCATCTTCTTCCTAAGGGCTGAAATTCTCATGAAAAAAACACCATGGCTAGGGTTTCCAAGCTTCCAAGCTCAATAGTAAGTGCTTCTGAACCTCGTTTTTAATGTTCTAAGCATTTTTGAAGTCGCGGTAGCATGATCTATCTATTTCTACCATTATTTTGAGCTAGGGTTCGATGTTTAAAAAATTTACCCATGCATGACATGTTAGTATTTTGATGTTTAATGGTAGAATATGAAAGATTGGAGTGTGTTTAACATCTTTTACTAAGTGATTTTTCATGAAAAGCCTAAAAAGGACTAAATTGAAAAAGGTGTAAAATGGGTAACTAAAAATCTATTTTAATGAGAAATTTGGGCTTCCATAAGATTTAATATGGTTTGGCTAGGCTTGGGTAACCAAGAAATTGAACACATTTCATTTTACGAGCCTAGGGACCAAAGTGGAAATATGTGAAAGTTTAGGGGTCAAAATGAAAAATTTTAAAAATATGATTTTTGGACTCATATGAATAATTTGACTAATTAGTAAGCTAAATGTGATATTATAGATCAAGGAAAACAAGATTCGGGCTTAGAATGAGGTTGAACAAGGTTATGGACTAATTCGGAATAAGTAGTTGTACTTGAACCCGAGGTAAGTTCATATGATGAAATAAGCAAGTTGTTAATGTTATTGTTGTTTATGGCTGAAATCTAAATTGGTATGTTAATTTAGTTGTGATGAATTGATTAGAATATGAAAAATTGAAATGAAATGAAAGTTTTTTACTATGATGAGTATAAATAATTAATGTAATGTTGTACCATGTGTTTAATACTTAAATTTTATTATGGAATGTTCTTTGATTATTCGATGAATATATGGTTGATTTTATGAAAGGGAAATTGGTACTATTGTAAGCCTGAATGACATATGGCCATTAAATATGACATCACGAGCAAGTATGCCATGTGCAAGTGAGAAAGAATCCCGTTTGAACCTTAGGAATAATTTAGGATACAAGTGACATGTCACTAGGAATTAAGCAATCCGAGCTCGTTGAGCGGTCCAAGTTCGTGATATGTATGAGATTCCGAACTTGTTGAGTGGTCCAAGTTCGTGAAATATGTGGCATCCAAGCTCGTTGAGTGGTTCGAGTTCATTATGGATGTGAGCATCCGAGCTTGTTGAGTGATTCGAGTTCATTGTGGATGCGAGGCTTATGACTGAGTTCCAGGCAACGATTTTAAGCATTCTACCGGTGGCTAGGTAATCCTTGAGCGGTCGGATACCTATCAGCTTTTGTGAGCAGCCCGTGTAGTTACACCTAGATCGGTTACTATTTGTGTAAGGTTCTGTGTATCCAATAGTATTCCAAGTGTTCAACGGGTATTGATATGTAATGAATGTGATGAAGTCCCAAGAAGGGCATGTTAAGAGGTATGGTTATGTGATATACTATGATGAGCACAGGTATGTATACTAAATTCATGAGTAATACTTCGATGAATGATGACTTGTGATGAGGAAGCATATGTATGTGTATATATATGATAAACAAGTGAAAAGAGTTGAATGGTGAACCATCCTTATGCCTATGATTATGAAATTTGTTGTAATGTCATGTTAACTTACATTGTGTAATTGAATAGGGGTGTTACACCTCAAGCTACCAAATATTAGTACTTCACAATTTCAGTTACTAACCAAACCAATTGTTTACAAAAAAAAAAATCCTAAATCTTTACTAAGGACTATTTGTCCTAAAATTCTAGAATCTAGGAAGGTTATCGGGATTCATTGTTTTGATCCTGAGGTGAAGCCTCTATTGGTACCCTTTTCTGCGTGCATGACTCCAACTACTTATGGTTCTCGATCTCGACATTGTCTGGCTTGGTCCCTCATCAAAGTCCTTGATCAACCTCACAAATCCTGCGAACATTACACAAACTTTGGTAAGTTCAAATGAACTTATTTAGTTCCCTTATTACAACATAATTAGACCCCATCACATAACGGAAAAAGTATAAAATAAAAGAACATAAATAAAATACTCTTTGCTTGCTCATAGCAAGTTTACTTTGTTAGGGTGGCGAACTCCACCCAATCCTTTAAGCCAATCAACTCTTTAGAGGCCTTCCCTAATTGAACTCTCGATTTGAATGAAATCCCAGCACCTCTCCACATCCGCGAGTTCTATTCTTATTTATCATCTTTTCCTCTTTCAGGCACATCGCATACAAGGTGTTCGATGACCTCGTAACAGCCCATCCGATGAAATCTCTGTATCTGGGTATTGTTTTACGTTTAGTTAGTAAAATAAGGATCGATATGAGTAATTAAAATGTTTATCTGGCTAAGTATGGAATTATGTGTATTGTACCATTGACGAACTCTTAGTTTTGGCGAGTTATGTGGTTTGGCGGACTCTTCTGTTAACCCAAATACTCTAGGTGAACTCGTTAAGTTTGCAGTCATTTATATTTGTTTATTATTTTAAGTTTGGTAAGCCTGCAAAGGACAGATAATCCATAGCAAAGATTTAGGATTTAGGGTAAATAGTCCTAAATTTATCAAACTAAATATTTAAGATTTGGCCACTTGTATGGTAAGTGTTGTAAGCTATAGCCGTGTGGAAAAGGAGTCTTACGGTCGTGTGGCTAGGTTGTGTAAATCACTAAAGCCGTGTGGGTCAACATGTAAAAATTCAAAAAAAGTCACACGACCATGCGCCCGGGCCGTGTAACAACCTGGAATAGTGAGTAAAAACTAAGTGTCTATATCTATAGTACTCACACGGGCGTATGGCCAACCCATGTGACAATCGATAACCGTGTGGAATATAAAATAACTTACCCCAGTGGTTATACATCCATGTCACCAGCCTGTATGGAGACACACGGTCGCATGCTAGGCCATGTGCAGCAAAAATGTACCTTTAGGTGCAAGTTACCAATTTTACACCTATTCAAAACATGCCAAAACACAACCTAAACCATTTCCTTAAACAACTAACAATATGCCTTAATGACACAAATGCACAACAAAAACTTTTAAACCTATTGCACATAATTTTTATACCAAATCATTGCATTATGAATACACTAATTCAACATCACCAAATGTAACATTCTTGTTTATGTTGTGATGATGAATATGAAGAATTGTTTTGTTGTTGTTCTTGTTCTAATTAAAATGGCTTAAATTAATTTGTGTTAGATTGATTGCATTCTGTCCACTTAAATTACTAAAATCATGTTTGTGTTGTTATAGGCCTTGTTAAGTTGTTTAATGAAATAAAATAAAATCATGCCTATGTTATACTTGCATTATAAAATATAAGGTAACAAATGAATTAATTATTAAACATATTGAAATTATAATTAATTGACACAATATTTAATTGGTACATGTTTAATCTTCTAATGTAGCTAAAGGTTAAATTAGCGACGGCATTAAACGGTACATTAGCCTTGCATAACTTGCAAGCTTATTGTGATTAAACTATTTCAATATAGAAACATATAGTTACCTCACTTAATCTTTTATGTGCTTATGAAGATTGATTAATTGTTGGAATTTGCACTAAAAAATGTTCAAGAGATTAGTTAATTTAGTAAGTACGTATGAACAGTAGTTAGCAAATTACCAAGTTGCCATAAAAATATTCGTAACAACATAAACATGGGTTTAGTAATTCTAAGTTAAAGAATGTAATTAATCTAACACAATTATGTCATATTGATTAAAACCATCTTTTATAATCGCACATTGAAATCTTTATTTTATTTTACCTGGTTAAATTTTAGTTTTTAATCACTTCTTCAAAATCAAAATATTTTTTATCACCAAAGTGTTTGATTTACATTTCAGAAATATTTTTCTTTCATAGTTCTTTTGCTCGACATGTACTTGTCACTTTTTTACTTGTTGCGATAGTGCACACTTGCACATTGCCATCATTCCAAGTTTTTGGTGTCATTGCTAAGGATTGTTTTAAAAGTTGTGAAATTGTTAATTTTGCATTTTAGTTTATTTTTCTGTTTAATTTTAATTCTATTATTTTTTTCTATTTTTATTTTAGGTGTTTATGAGTATTGATCCAATTATCGGTTTACTCCCCATAAATCATGAAATTGAAATAAATTTTTGACAAAAAAGAAGTCAAGCAAGTTAGAGAAGGACTGAAGATATGAACTTTGAAAATCTGAAATAAGGAAACGAAGCAAACCGTGCTCAAAATCCTATCCTTATTGCTGATGATAAGGATAGAGCTCTATGCTAGTATGCCGTACCAGTGTTTCATGAGCTTAATTCAGGTATTAGGAGACCCAAAATTGAGGCACAACAATTCAAGTTGAAACCTGTCATGTTCCAGATGCTTTAGACAATGGGTCAATTCAGTGGAATGCCTACCAAAGATCCTTACCTTCACCTAAGATTGTTTATGGTGGTGAGCGATTCTTTCAAATTAACTGCGTTACTCGAGGATGCACTGCAATTAAAGTTGTTCCCATATTCACTGAAGGACAGAACTTAAGCCTGGTTGAGCTCATTGCTAACAAATTCCATTACCATATGGAAAGAGTTAGTAAAAAGATTCCTTATGAAGTACTTCCCACTTAGCAAGAATTCTAAGTTGAGGAACGAGATCACTACTTTCCAACAGATGGATGACGAGTCTTTGTATATGGCATGTGAAAGGTTTAAAGAACTATTACAAATATGCCCTCATCATGAAATCCATCATTGCATCCAATTAGAGACATTCTATAATGATTTCAATGCTCACACGAGGATGGTAACAGATACTTCTACTAACGATGCTCTCATTTCTAAGTCTTATAACGAGGCTTATGATATCATCAACAGGATTGCTAGCAAAATTATCAATGGCTAACCAATTGAGCAACGTCAAGAAGATGAGTCACTAGAGTACATGAAGTAGACGCTCTCAATTCACTCGTGTCTTAGGTATCTTCAATATCCTCAAATATTAAAAACTTTACTACTAATGGGTTTAATAATTTTGCAACTCAGCCACCGAATCAATTTGAGACTATAACCTGTGTTTATTGTGGGGAAGGACACTTGTTCGAAGAATGTCTATCAAACCCAGAATCCGTGTACTAGATGGGTAACCAAAACCAAAACTGAGGAAGGCAAGGACTGTAATCCAATTTTTATAACCCATCTTGGCAAAACCACTCCAATTTTTCTTAGAGTAACCAAGGGGCTAGAACCAGTAACACTTGCACAACCTAAACTGACCCAACCACTTGTTTTTACCCAACAAGTTTAGAAACTAACTCAAGCTGAACCTTCCAATAGCTTAGAGAATCTATTGAAGGCATATATGGAAAAGAATGACACCACTTTAAGGAATTTGAAGAATTAAGTGGGCCAACTTTCTATTGAACCTAGGAACTGACCACAAGGTACTCTTCCTAGTGATATAGAAAATCCAAGAAATTAGGGGAAAGAGCATTGTAAAGCATTGACATTGAGGAGCGGAAAGAAATTAGAGCCCAACACGGTTGAAGTTGAAGAGGAGTCGGCTGATGCTCAAGATTCAGCAGAAGTTCAACCAAGTTTTGAAATTCTAGCTTCACCAGAACAAGAATATGCGAAATCTTATAAGGTAACTTCTAACCCAGCTAATTTTGATAAACTAATAACTTTTTTAGATACAAAAATTGCCACAAAAGACGAATCAACCAATTCTAGTAAAGAATCATCCACCACTTTACCCTTAAAGACTTCAAAAGCAGAAACAAGAAGTTCAATTCAAGAAATTCCTAGTCGTACTTAAGCAATTTCATATCAACATCTCATTGGTAGAAGCACTTGAGCAGATGCCAAAATACGTCAAATTCATGAAGGATATCATGTCTAAGAAATGAAAACTTAGAGAATTTGAGATGGTAGCCTTGACAAAGGAATACAGTGCATATCTTCAAAATAAACAACCCCTAAAGATGAAGGACCTTGGATGTTTTACCATACCTTGCAACATTGGAGCAACTTATTATGGTAAGACATTATGTGATTTGGGTGCAAGAATGATGCCCATGTTTATATTTAGAAAATTGGGGATAGGTGACATTAGACTTACTACGGTTACACTTCAATTAGCAGATCAATCCTTTGCACATCCAGAAGGAAAAATCGATGAATTATTGGTATGTGTAGACAAATTTACTTTTCCTGCTGACTTTGTTATTTTAGACTTTAAAGTAGACAAAAAGGTGCCAATCATATTAGTGAGGCCTTTCCTAGCAATTGGAAGGACTCTTATTGATGTGCAGAAGGGCGAGCTTACAATGCATGCTCAGGACGATCAGGTAACTTTTAATGTTTTTAAGTCTATAAGATTCCCTGACACAGTTGGTGATTGTTCTGTAGTATCTGAGTTAGAGGATTTAGCTGTAGAATGGGAGCTCAACTCTGTTGAGGACCCATTAGAACAAGTTTTAATGTCAGACCCTTAAAGTGATGAAGAGGGGGGAATAATTAGCTTTGCTAGAAGCTAATCAAAGGGGATTTAATCTGCAATCCCACTTTGAATCTTTGGAGTTAAAAAGCAGAGATTATGTCCAACCAAAAGTGTTAAGTGAAGAGCCACCTAAATTAGAACTTAAGGTACTTCCTTTGCACTTAAAATATGTTTATTTCAACTTTGCCTGTGATTGTTTCAGCTGAGTTAACTATAGAGTAGGAAGAGAAACTCATTTAAGTTCTGAAACAATTCAATAAGGCTATCGGATGGACTATAGCCAATATCCGTTGTATTAGCCCATCCATTTACATCAAGAGACCTAACAAACATTACTTTATCTTTCTTATGTAATCGAGAAGATCTTTCCTGCAGCTTTGTTTATCGCTCCGCTAATGCTATGTGTCCGGGTCAATGCGAATCGGATAATAAGTTGCAACTTAGTAAGGAAGCTTTCTAAGCTGCTTATTACTTCTCAACTTAACTCCGCAGGGCTATTCTTCGCTTAAACCCCTACTTCTACAACTTTTATGGGTGATTCACCCTTTCTTATTGATGCTTTTCCTATTGGCATAAAATCATCCTAAAAGATGACGAGGAAGGAACGATTGATGGACAACAAAGACTGAACCCCATTATAAAGGATGTGGTAAAGAAAGATTATAAAATGGTTAGATGCAAGTATAATTTACCCCATCTCAGATAGTTTATAGGTAAGTTTGGTCCAGTACATGCCAAAGAAAGGAGGTATTACGGTTTTTGAGAATGAGAATAATGACTTAATACCACCCAGAATGGTTACGAGATGGAGAATTTGTATAGATTACCGAAGGTTGAACAAGGCGATTATGAAAGATCATTTTCCTTTACCGTTCTTGGAGTAGATGTTGAATAGACTCGTGGGGTGAGACTGTTACTGTTTTCTTGATCGATACTCAGGATATAATCAGATCACAGTAGCACTAAAGGATCAACACAAAACAACATTCATATGACCGTACGATACATTTGCATTTAGACGCATGCCATTTGTTTTATGTAATACACTTGTTACATTTCAAAGATATATGATGTCTATTTTTACTGACATGGTTAAGAAGTATTTGGAAGTTTTTATGAATGATTTTTCAGTGTTTGGAGACACTTATGATGATTCCTTAGTCAATCTATCCAATGTACTAAGGTGGTGAGAAGAAATAAACCTTGTATTCAATTGGGAAATGTGTCATTTCATGGTACGATAAGGTATTGTTCTGGGGCATCGCATAACAAGACATGGAATTGAGGTACATAAAGAAAAGGTAGATGTTATCAAGAAACTCCCACCTCCAACATCTGTAAAAGGTCTTAGGAGCTTTTGGGGACATGTCGATTTCTATTGAAAATTCATTAAGGACTTCTCCAAAATCACTAAACCCTTATACAAAATATTGGAGAAGGACACGATATTCAACTTTAATGAAGAATGTTTGAACGCATTTAATAATTTGAAGAATCGATTAGTTTCAGTACCCATTATCGTCACGCCGGATTGGGATTTACCATTTGAATTGATGTGTGACGCAAGTGACATCGTAATAGGAGCTGTGATGGTCCAACAAAGGAACAAAGTTTTTCATCCCATCTACTACACAAGTCGGACTCTGACGGAAGCTCAATTGAAATATATTGTAAGAAAAAGAGTTACTCACTATTGTATTTGCTTTTGACAAGTTTCAATCTTATCTTGTAGGTACCAAAGTGACTGCTTATACGGATCATTCGACAATTAAATATTTACTTGCCAAGAAAGATGCCAAGCCGAGATTGATCCAATGGGTACTTCTACTCTAAAAGTTTGATCTAGAAATTCAAGATCGAAAAAGGGTAAAAAGTCAAGTAGTATATCACTTTTCCAGATTGGAGCTGCAAGAAGGAAATTCTCCATTTATACCCATTCAGGAGACATTTCCAGATGAGCACATACTTAAGGTAAATCATGTCCATAACACCCATTGGTTTGCTAATTTTGCTAACTATTTAGCATGTGGTTTGATACCGATTGATAAGACGTATCAACAAAAGAAAACTTTACTTCACGATGTGAAGTACTATTTCTAGGAAGAGTCATATTTGTTCAAAAAGTGTACAGATGAAATGATCAGGAGATACGTGGCAGAAAATGAGGTACATAAGATTTTATATCATTGTCACACAGTTCTGAGTGGAGGACACTTCAAAGGTATACGTACTGCAGCCAAAGTATTGCAAGCCAGATTCTTTTAGCCAACGTTATTCAAAGATGTGTATGCCTACGTAAAGAGTTGTGGTAGATGCCAAAGGATTGGAAACATCACCAACAGAAATGAGATCCCCCCAACAAACATTATTGAGGTAGAATTATTCGATGTTTGGGGTATTGACTTTCTTGGTCCATTCCCTCCTTCTTCTGGTCACAAGTATATATTGGTAGCAGTAGAGTACGTATTTAAATGGGTTGAGGTCGAGGCATATTCGATGAACGATGCCAAGGTTGTGATGAAGTTTTTGCAAAAACATGTGTTCATAAGGCTTAGAACTCCTAGGGCTATCATCAATGATGAGGAGTCTCATTTTATGAACAAATGGTTGAAATTGTTACTCGACAAACATGGAGTGAAGCACAAGGTTGCCACAGCTTACCATCCGCAAACAAATGGGCAAGCTGAACTAACAAACAAAGAGATAAAAGGTATACTCAAGAAGGTAGTTGGTCCAAACTGATGAGATTGGTCCAAAAGTCTGGATGATGCTTTTTGGGCTTATAGGATAACATACAAGACACCTTTAGGGATGTCTTCCCATAGGTTTGTTTTTGAGAAAGCCTGTCATTTACCCTTAGAGTTAGAACATAAAGCTTACTGGGCTTTCCAACATCTCAATTTGAATCCCAAGCTTACCAAAGACAAATGGATGCTTCAACTTAACGAGTTAGAAGAATTCCAAACTTTCTCATATAAAAATGTCAAGTTATTCAAGCAGAGATTAAATAGATACATGACAAGCACATCCAAGTTCGAGAACTAGAAGTAGGTCAGCTAGTTTTGTTATTCAATTATAGATTAAGGTTTTTTTCCAAGTAAGTTAAGATCACGTTGGTCCGGTCCATTTACTGTTCACCAAGTTTTTCCATATGGAGTTGAACTTCAAGGTAAGGGAGGTAATTTTTGAGTTAATGCTTAGTGCTTAAAACATTACTGGAGGGATAAAATTGAGCAGGATAAAGTCTCGTTCATTTTATTGGATACTTAATTTTTCTCGTTTTCTTTTAAATAAATGATTTAGGGTATATTTTCGGGATTAATATGTTAAAATAAATTTCATCTAAGAGATTGGAACATAAGCGGGATCGCTTGTGACCCCTCCAATCTTTTCTGAGAATTTATTTTAGCATAATTTTTCGAGAAATTATTCCCTAAATGACAAAATAATTTTTTTTAATTTTACAAATAAAAGGGTCAATTTTGATCCAAGTTTTAATTGCAACTCAATTTTTAAATTTTGTTTAAGTTTAGGTACTTAATTGAGTTATTTACAAAATTTGGTTCCTCTTTTTGTAATTATTGAAACTAGCTGTCTCTTTCTGTAAATATCTTTAAAAGTAGCTAAAATAATTTTTTTAATTTAATTTTTAATAAATAAGATGATAATAACTAATATATAATTTTATTTATTATAATGTATATTAATTATTATTAATTTGGTATAGAATTAGAATTGGTTTAAAATTTATCATATTTTAATTAAAATATTTTCTTTTAATAAATAAAGTAATAGAAAATAACATAATAATATACCATATATTAATTATTAATTGTTATTAACTTTATATGACATTAGGACTTAGAATATTTTATTGTTAATTTGTTCTAAGAATTCTAGTTGAACTCCTTCCCTTTATCACTTTAAATACCACCACTTTCATCCATCATTCACATCATTCACCATACCATCAAACCAACCTCCCATACACCCTTTCCACCATCAACCTTAGCATCTCCATACTCCAAGTGTTGCATAACCAAAGCTGCCAGTACCATCATCGACAACTATCGGTGGCATCACCAACAACCATCATCACATGCCCCAATAGCTCCTGCACTAGCTCGCGTGCCCAATAGCTCTTGTACTAGCCTCTGCGCACCCCAATCGTGCCCTGCTTCTCACGCCAGGCCCCGCACACTGCTGCTCCTCCCTGCGCACCTGTCCTTGCTCGTGCCCTGTTTGACATGCACCAGCATCTACTTGCGTGCTGCTGCTGATCCCACAAGTCGCTGCTGCTCATGCCCCTAGCCATCGTACATTGCTATTCCTACTTGCTAATCGCACACCCCATGTCAACTTTGCACCTTATATCCATCACAATTAGCCACCAACCGATCACCCTCCAACCAACCCTCAATCAAAATCTTTTATACAAATGTGGTAAGAAAATTTTTCTCCTAAATTTCAATTTAATTTAATTATTTATTTTTCAAATTATTGAATTATTAATATTTTATGCAAATTAAATTTTTGAGAAAATATTTGTTTCCATCTTATGTTCAGGTTAATTATGTCTCACAAATGGACTCGTGCCTCTATCTAAGTTGAAGAATCACAAAACAAATTTCACTGTGAAGAAGCCAAAGCGAGATACGATAGCATCTTCAAAAAGTCAACAAATGTTCCCAGAAAAAGGCTTTACACTGAAAGAAAGAAATTACACTAATGTCATGGCAAGCATTATAAAAGTTACTGAAGCTTTAAATTGGGAAGTGTTTTGTGAGAAAAGGCTAAGTCTAGATGAAGAGTTATTTCGTGAATTTATGCAAATTTGACCTCAGGCGAATTAACAGAAGTCTCTATCCGAGGAATCAAGGTATCAGTAAATTCAAACACTATTAATGAATACTTTGATTTACTTAATTTTGAAGACGAAAAATATTCTTCCTTAATGGAAAGTATTGAGACCAAAAAATTGCAAGAAATTCTCGAGGAACTTACAGTTTTGGGTTCTAAGTGGACTATGTCAAAGCATGGAACTCACACTTGTCGCAGAGAACATTTGACACCACTAGCGAAGGTACGATTTTATTTCATTCGATCCAACCCTATTTCACATTGGACCACAATTTCATTAGACCGAATGGTCTTATTATACTCAAATTTAACAGTAAAGACCATTGATGTAGGAAAAATCATTTGGAGAGAAATTCAGAATTGTGCCACCAGATGTCTTGGTCCAGCATACTTTCCCTTTACGATAACAATTTTGTGCTTGAAAGCTAAAATTCTTGCAAACGTAAAGAAGACAAGTTATAGCCAGGGCACAATCACAGATTGGGACCTCTATCGAGTAGCCGAAGATTTTGTTCTACATCAACGAGATGAACTGAGCGAGGATTCCGAAGAAGAAGAAGAAGATCCCACAGAGATTAAGCCAATGCAGTCAGCTGAAATCCTTGATAAGGCAGAACCAATTGAACCAATGACTGAACCTGACATGACGACCCCAACGTTTAGAACTCATTTGCCTCGACCAGTTCTTCGTGATGAGCTATCAAAGTTGATGGACCTAATGCAACATATGCAGTGGCAGCAACAAGCTTACTAGAGATATTAAAAAAATACGAGATGACTCAATGAGAAGTGCTTTTACAAAAATATTCCATGACCCATTTATTTTTGTGCTTGGGTTTCCAGATTTTATATTTGAACCATGGAGTTCAATATCGAAGAGGGAACGAAACGATTCATTCAAAAACAAAGACGATGGAGCAAAAGACAAGTCAAATTCTGAGGGATCTATAAATAAATAAAAAGGGGGGATCTTTACTTTATTTCATTTTCTTTCTTAGGATATTTAATGTTTTTTGGATTAGGTTCTATTAGGATTTTTATTTCTCGCATAATCAAATAAAAGGTGGAAATCATTAATAAAATTGAACAAATTGCAAAATAATAAGTGTGACAATAGATATGTACATGTCTAGGACTGGATTTGCCTTGGAAAAGCTTGGTATTTAAGCACTCAAAGTTGACTCATTTCCTTTTCCTAAGGTTCTACCTAATGTACAATATCTATTCACTTCTATATTTTCATTCTCTCTATTGTTTTTAATAATGGGGACATTGTTCATCTTAAGTAGGGGGACCAAAAATTGAAATTGTTTTTCAAGATACATTATTCTTATAATTCTGATTAAGTTATATTTTGTTCAAAAAATTGAATTTTTGTTAATTATGCTAACTTCTAGTATAAATAAAGTTCTATTATCTCAATAATTGCTATGCTAGCTGAACTATGACATAATGTTACTCTTAATAAAATTTGCAAATCATACCATAAAATTTTTAATTCTTTGGGAGAGCTAGACATGGATGAAAGTTTAAGTCTTTAGAATTGACTTTGTAATTTCTTAAGGCAAAATCCTAGGAAGCATGGAATTTTGAAAATGGCTTAGGCAAACTTTTTTTTGGACTGGTTGAGCCTTTCAAGCCAACCTTAATGAATATGTATCCCTTGAAACCCAACCTTGAGACTATATGGCCTAATTTTATTTGAACCTTTGCGATATTTAGTCATCACTTCTCTCATAATTATCTTGAAATGGTCCCAAACACTAGACTCAGTACTATTCAAAATATTCTTTGAAAATAAGTTTAGGGTTGAAAAGAAGTATCAAATGCTCAAAAAAATTGCAGTACATACAGTCAAATGCTCGTGTTAAAAAAGAAAGAAAGAGCATATGTACTAAAAAGAAATAGATGTACAAAAAAGCATGTGAAAGTAAAATGAGTTAGTGTATTGAAGGTATTTATTCCGAAGGCCCGATGCAGCTGAGTCTAAAGTTTCTGATGCTCGTGTTAAAAAAAGAAAAGAAAGAGCATATGTACTCAAAAGAAATAGATGTATAAAAGAGCATGTGAAAGCAAAATGAGTTGGTGTATTGAAGGTACTTATTCCGATGGTCTGATGTAAGCTGAGTCTAGGGTTTTTAGCTTAAAATTATCTATGTAACAGGTCAATTTAGACCCTAATCGGAACAGTAGTTTCGGGACCACGAATCTGAGTCAGAAAAATAGTTAAAAATTATTTTCCATGTTTATTTTGTGTGAATTTATATCTGTGAAATTTTCATGATTTAATTTTGTCATTTAGGTATCCAATTAAATAAAAGGACTTAATCGCGTAAATTAAAAATTTGACGGTTAAAAGCATAAGGGCTGAATTGTTAGTGGCTTTCTAAATGGAAGCCTTTATGTTGCAATTAGCCCAATTGAGGAAAGAATGGACGGTAATGGGTATGTATTATATGATTTTATAATTTTATTTCTAAGGTTATAATAGTAAATTTGGTAATAATAAGTATATAATATAAACATATAATTAAAAGCCAAAGTTTTATTCTTATTCTCATCACCGAATATGAAAAAAAAAATAAAAGAATAAGTTCTCAAGGGTTCGGCCATCTTCCAAGTTGATTCAAGGTTCGCTTTATTCGGTTTTTGATAATTTCTACGTTTTTTATATCGTTGCTTCGAGTACTACAAAACCCAAGCTTTAATTTTTGATTTTGATGAATATTTTGAATTGTTCCATTGTTGATAACTTGTGATTTTTGTTGTTTGATGATGAAAAATGGAAGATATGTTTTAGATGAACATGTTTTGTATTGGAATTTTTGATGATTTTGAGTAATTAGGACTTAATTGCAAAAATGATAATTTGAGGGACTAAAATGTGAAATAACTTGAATATATGGACTTGTGTGAGAGTGGGTAAAATTCGACCCAACATAAGTATAGGAAAATTTTCTGTATTTTGTGTTTTGTGCAATAGGGACTAAATTATAAAAATTGTGTTTTGGGACTAAATTGAATGAAAATATGTTTGAATGAGCTTAATTTGAATATGTTTAGATCAAGAACCAAAGAAATCGGATTTGGATCGGGGAAAAACGAAAATTGTCGACTAGTCATCCCGTTCCGGTTTACATCGTCCGAGGTAAGTTTATAAGCAATTAGATGTACTTAATATTAATTAAATGTTACTTATATATGCTGAAATTAAATATGTGAATTTATATCTTCAATAGCCGAATGTATACAAGCTTGGCTACTATATTTCTGAATTAATTTTGACCGGGTTATGACGTCCGAAAGCCCCATATGAACCTTAGGAATAGTTAGGATACATATGTCATGACATAGGATTCCGATATATGTGTGCGAGTAAGACCATGACATCGATTTGTGATTTCGATACGTGTTTACGAGTAAGACCACGTCTGGGACGTTGGCATTGTACGATTTGTGTGATTATTCGAGTGTCCTATCCAATTCCGAATGGTTCATCGGGCAAAGATAAGTTATGTTCGAATATGTAAAATAGGTCAGATGGCCAGGTACGAATTGGTTTGTTGTTTATTTAAAATATGGTAAGTAAGAAATTTGGTACTTACTACAAACTATGTGTACTGCAATTGAAGATTATATGTGAGTTAGATAAGTGTATTTGGCCATGTGTATAGTAATGAAATAAGTTTAAATTAATAGCATGTATGATTATATATATTCGGTTACAAGTCTAATGTATGTGTATGAAATTATTTTTGTAATATATGAGCTTGTACATTTATATGTATGTAAATTAAGTTAATAATGGTCTTTTAGCTTTGGAATTTTAATGATAAAAAGTTAACTTGGCTATGTGATTATTTGGTCAAAGTGACTTTTTCGAATGATTATTTAAATGCATGATATGAAATTTATATGTTTGGATCTATATATATATATAATGATAATATACTTTGGTTTAGTTAATTAAATTGATGAAAATATTAGGTTACTCTTTTGCTTATGACTTACTAAGCTATAAAAGCTTACTCTATGTGTGTTCATGTTTACCTTTGTTTTATAGATTTTGGATTCCAAGTTTCAAGCTCGGAGATCATCAGAGAAGCTTATCACACTATCAACTGTCTTCAGTATTTTATAAGCTAAAATTTCGAACCTATGACATGTATAGGCTAGATTATAGTTTGAAATGTTATAATTTGGTTTTGTATAATCTAAGCCATGTGAAAATGGCTTGTTAATAAAGTTAATGTTTGCATATTTTTGGGCATGGTATAAGCATATTCTGGGAAGTATGTTTCATAGTATGTGTGTGTATGGTGATTTTGGATGCGTATATTTGGGTGATCTAGTTATGATAATTGGATAGATAAACATGTATGGGAATTCGATTGTAATACCTAATGAAGGTATTATATGTGATTTAGCATTAATATGTATTTGATTATGTCCGAATAAGCTAAAAGGTCATTATAATATACTCAATACTTGGAATAATAGTTTTGTGTGTTTGGGTAAATATATTTGAAAATTGGTTAAGTGATAAAATATAAGTGAAGGATATTAACTATATGAGTTTCAGCTTTTATTTTTATGAAATATGATAAATGGTTGTGTATATGGATTGTCTAACATGAGTAGTAATATATGAAATGGATATGCCATGTGTTTAAAGTTTGATTAGTGTCTTGTTGAGGTGTTTGCATTTTAAATAAATGTTTGTGATCCTTATCAGTTTAATTATATATTATGCTATAAAGGTGACTTGTTATAAAGGTATGATGCATATTAGGCCATGAAGTTAGCTTAATTTAGAAGGTGTTTTTTTCTTTGATGCGTTTTGGCGTGATGTTTGGACTTATAATTCGGCTTGGTAATGAGATAATAGATGGATGTATGTTCGGTATATGGTATGTATTAAATTGGTTAAGTAATGTATATGTCAGTGTTGGTATTTGGCTATTAGGTTCGGTTAGTGAAAGTAAGAAATGAATATGCTACTTGACTATTTTGGTTAAGTATTTTGGTATAATTTTTAAATAGTAATTGAGGATTATGATTTAGGTATGTTTTGGTTAGCTTATAATGAAATTTTTAAAAGTGTAAAATATGATGTTTACATTCGACTAATGATAGGCAAATTATGTATAAATAAATATATGACATGTTTTGTTTGTGATTCGATTTTTAACGTCAATAGACGAATTAGTACTAATATGGTCCCATGGAATTGGTTATTTATTAAAGAATGATAAATGGTATACATTCATATTCGGCTATAGATAAGTAATTGAATATATTATAAATGATGCATATGACATGTTTGCATATGATTTGGTTTGTAATGACAAGAAAGATATTTGTGTCATGAATGATTTGGTTTGATTACATGAATGATATATATATTAAAGGAGTTTTAATGCCATAATATTTAGACAATAAGTTCGGCTAATAAAACTATAATGTACTTGTAAAATGATGTTTTTAAATTGGGAATTCGAATATGGTTCAATTGATAAGTACATATGTGCAAAATTTTGTAATGAGAAAATGGGTATATTTGTTCATATTGACTATTGCTAATGTTGTATATGTGAATGGATATTAAGTTGTGTAATATGGCTTATTTGGTTTTAAAATGTGCATGTGTATTGATTTCGAAGTATGGAATGTAACGAATGTCTATTTGAGTTGTGATATGACTGGTAATGCCTCGTAACTATTCTAGTGACGCATACCGGTTAGGGGTGTTACAATCTATCTTTTACCTACCCCTAGCCCAACCATGTTACAACCTATTTAAAAGACCTTTCGATTCAGATTTTTGTGTTGCCTACATTAGGGGAGAGAAATTGCTAAGTTCAACATAAGAAGACATAAGTTAAACTTAGTGATTGCAATTTAATCTTAAATAAGGGAATAAAAATTAGGTGGTAAGAATTAATATGTCATTATTAAGAAAACATTTAGCCTATTCTTACTAGCATGATAACAACTGAAAATAATTCGAGCAATATGTATACTTGAGTTGCATAATTGCAAATTTCTTATTCTTGAGCATAATTACACTAAACTCATAATTGTGGGGGAGATGTATTCTAAAGACATTTTTCAATGGTAATTTCAATCACTTTCTCTTTTCAAATTTTTGCATTTCTCGGGACGAACAATAAATTAAGTTTGAAGATGTGGAAACACAAAATATATATACTTTTTCAACACCTTTTGAGCCCTAATTCATGCAGTTTCATAGTAAAATTTGTCGAAATTCATACTTTAATTATAAAATAATTAAATTGCACTTAATTTATTAAAAAATTTAATTTTAATTATTTTTAATAATGAATTTTCACAAATTTGGTTTATTTTCGACGTACTAAAGGTAAAAATTGGCTTAGTAGACACCTCAAAAGGCTTGAACTATTGGAAAAAATTTTGCATCAAGTGAACCAAGAGCAAGGCTGGATATTTTCCCAGCCAAGGACGTCCAAATTATGATTATTTTATGTAATTTGTATTTAATTTTTATCCAAAGTTAATTAGGTTAAAAATTAATATAAAGCCTGAATGAGAAAGTGGCCCAATGTGCTAAACATTGAAGACTGATCCTCCAAGTTAATTGGCAACTCAAAACCGTCCAATAAGCTGACCTAATTAGCTAATTTTTTTTTATTTTTACACTTGAAAAATAGCCCTCAAACTTTCCCTAAACTCCATTCAAACCCCTCCACTTTTTGTGCCTTTGAAGATTTGCCCCTGGCTTAAAATAGCAAGTTTGAAATATTCAAACTTGCTTGTTGTATGGCCGGCCAAAGAAAAGTGTGTACTACTAATTATTTGCTATTTGTAGCATCCATTCATACATATAAATATCTCTTTTTCTGCTTCTGTAACACCCCTTATCCGTATTCAACGCTGGAACAGGATATGAGGCATTACCGAACTCACATCACAAGCAAACATACAATTTCGAGTCATAAGTTTGCATCCAAATTAAAATCAATTGCATTCAACTATAAAGTCCCTAATACGAGCCTACGAGGCCCAAAACATGCTTTGGAAGTGGTCTGGGACAAAACCGAGAACTCAGGGAATTTTTAGAAAACTTAGAAATTTTTTGCTATAAACAGGGGTCACACGCCCGTGTGGGCAGGCCGTGTGGTTACACACCCCCGATTCCCTAACCTGTGTAACTCTCTGTCTTGCAATGCATGTACAAATTGATGTCACACAACCAAGTCACACGCCCATGTGCTAGGCCGTATGGGTAATTAAATTTTCATTAAATAGGTGCAGACTTTACACGCCCGGGACACACGCTTGTGTCTGAGGCCGTGTCCCTCACACGGTTGAGACACACGCCCATGTCTCTACCCGTGTGCTCAATTTTGAGCATACTGTTTCTAAAAATTCAAGTGCACGGGACACACGCCTGGAACACATGCCCATGGAATTGGCCGTGTGCCACACATGGCCTAGACACACACTAGTGTGTCTACCCGTGTGGACAAAATAGAGGTTGTTTACCAAGCCATTTGCCACCCTCATTTACACTTACATTTACACAAATTCAATGGCACAATTCATGACATACTTAGCAACCAAAACATTCACAATTATAGCTAAAACATGTTAATGCAATGCCATCATCTACAATATACATGACATTTCACTATGCCAAATCAGACATACCAATTTCACATTCAAAGGCACACACACACACACACACACTTTCATCATGTATAATTCTACTTAGATTTTTCTAACATCCCAATAAGCCATATTTAACCATTCATCAACAACCCATTAAACCACACTCAACCATTTGCCAAGCATTATTAAACTACATCACCAACAAGGAATTGGCACATGCATGCATATATATAATATATAAGCTTACAACCATTTCAACCAAAATGAGCCAAGTTACATGGCTAAAGGCCACATCAAACCTTTGACAATTACAAGCCAATACATTTGGCCAAATTCATAATGATACGTATAACAAAATGACCAAGTCCCTATACTTGCCATATACTCAAAATGCTAACTTCATCAATACCCAAAATGATAGTTTTGATAGTGTGAGACGAATCTCTACGTTCCCCAATCCGAGCTAGCTTGGAGACACTAGAAAACATGGAAAAATAAATGGAGTAAGCTATATAGCTTAGTAAGTCCGTATGTAAGAAATAAGCAAACCTTACCATACATTGATCATGCAAGTAACATAACACAAGATAACATAATATACCATGAGTTTCACAATCATAATTTTTTTTTCACCAACTTACCTTGAATTCATCATTTTTTTTAGATTCAAGACACCTAAGCTTTATGTACAACCTGTACCATCTCGTAATGAACTTACACATATACTCAAAATATTAATGTCAGATACTCGGGAATTTTGCACACTAAGTGCCACATATGTAGCCAATGCTACCTAAGTCTCATATCTCATAATTGCTCGCTCTCGAGCTACCGACGGGCCTACTCACACAAGCTGTCAAGTAACCGCAACATATGCCGATATACCCAGCCACTAGTAGGACGTACAGGACTAGCACCTGGATCACATAATCACATAACTCATGGTAACCCTAGTGACATGTCACTTGTATCCTACTCTATTCCTAAGGTTCAAACAGGATTTCTTACGTGTCGAATTGTCGTCGAACTCGTTCGTAGAATTAAACTTTTCCTCATAGTCAAACATACAGTTCATGCAATATTAAAGCATTTAAATACAATTATATTAAAACTTATTTAACATACGAACTTACCTTGGTTACAAAAATGGCTATTAGTTCGATTTAGTCCACAACCTTATTCTTTCCCCGGTCTGAACTCAAACTTCATTTTTCTTGATCTATAATATCAAATTTAACTTATTTAATCATCACATTATTCATTTCAGCCCAAAAACACACTATGGAAAAAATTATATTTTTGCCTCTAAACTTTTGACATTTTACATTTTAGTCCCTAGGCTTATAAAATGAGTTTCGTTCAATTTCTTCTCAACCCAAGCCTTGCCGAACCTTACTCATACTCATACCAGCGCATAATTTTCATTTATTTACACTTTTCTACACATTTTACAACTTTTTACAAATAAGTCCCTAATCGACCTTTTTACCGAAAATTACTTTGTAAAAGTCATTTAACAAACAATAAACATGCATTTTCTACCATCAAACATCAAAATACAAACATATTCGTCATGGGTAAAATTTTATACTTTAGTTTTCTTTCAAATTAGTCTTTGAAATAGCTAAATTAAGTTACAACGATCTCAAAAATATAAAAATCGTTAAAAACAAGACAAGAACGGACTTACAATCGAGCTTGAAAGCGGCCAAAACCCTAGCTACGTATTCTTCATCAAATTTTTGGCTAAGGGACTAATTTGATGAAGATGAACATCTTTTATTAGTTAATTTTGTCTTTATTTACTAGATTACCAAAATGCCCTTCACTTAAACTTTGAAAACTTTCTCTAACCATGTCCATTTTTGTCCATATAAAGTATAATTAGAGGTGTTCATGGGCCGGGCCGGGCCGGGTTAGGACCGGGCCCACCAAAAATTTCAGGCTCGGGCCCGGCCCGGCCCGAAATAAAATTGTTAAGCCCGAGCCCGACCCGGCCCAGCCCATATTAAATTTTTTTAACTTATTTTATTAAATAAAAAATTTTAAAATATATTAAATAATCAAATACATTTAAAACAAATATTAAAACAAGAAACAAATAAAAAATATATTAAAACAATTCTTAAAACAATACACAAATTGAAAATATATAATAAAAATTGATTATATTAAAATTAAAATTAAAATATAAATATAATTAAAAATAAAAAATATATATTTATTATATAATTCGACAGGCCAAAAAAAATTTATCCGAGCCCGGCCCATTTTCTAAACGGGCCTCCTTTTTGTGCCCAAACCCATATTTCGGGCCTATATTTTTACCCAAACCCTCCCATTTTTCGGGCGGGCCTTCGGGCCGGGCCGGGTAGCCCGGTCCATGCACACCTCTAAGTATAATGGTCTAATTACCATTTAAGGACCTCTAATTTAGAATTTCATAACAATTTACTACATTTAGCCTATAGAACTCAAATTTTGCACCTATTGCAAATTTAGTCCTTCTAGTTAAATTGAGCACTCAATCGATAAAATTTCTTAACGAAAATTTCACGCAATTATTTTATCATGCTATAGACCTTAAAGAAAAAATAAAATAAATATTTTTACTTTAGATTTGTGGTCTCAAAACCACTGTTTCGATTTGACCCAAAAACTGGCTGTTACAACTTCCCCCCTTTAGGAATTTTCGTCCCCGAAAATCTTACTAGAAAAGAGGTTTGGGTACTGTTTTCTCATAGCTTCCTCGGGTTCCCATGTAGGCTCTTCGAAACCATGTCTTTACCACAAGACTTTCACTCTTTTATTTCTCAACTGTTTAACTTCCCGAGCTAAAATCTTAATTGGTTCTTCACCATAAGTCATATCAGGTTGAATCTCGACCTCTGTCGGTGAAATTATGTGTAAAGGATCTGATCAATAACAATGCAGCATCGATATGCCACCGATTTGAAATTATGTGAAATTATGTGCGAATGATCCTTTCTAACTCTGTTGGTAAAGCTAATCGATATGCCACCGACCCTATTCTTTCAATACCTTATACGGACCAATAAAACACGGGCTTAGTTTACCCTTGTGACTGAATCTAAGGATTTTTTTCCACGGAGATACTTTAAAGAACACTTTATCACCAACCTAAAATTCAATATCCTTTCGTTTCAAATCTGCGTACGATTTCTATTGATCCGAAGCTACTTGTAAACAATCACGGATTACTTTTACTTTCTCTTAGATTTCTCTAACCAAATCAAGCCCATGAATCTATTTCTCGCTGAGCTCGGCCCAGTACAACGGAGTTCGACACTTGCGACCATACAATACCTCATACGGTGCCATCTTTATACTCACTGAAAATTATTGTTATAAACGAATTCGACTAAAGGTAGATATTTTTCCCAACTATCTTCAAACTCTAAAACACAACAGCGAAGCCTTTTTTCGAGATCTTAAATCGTTCTTTCAGATTGACTATCGGTTTGCGGATGAAATGTGATACTAAATTTTTAACTTTGTGCCCAAAGCCTCTGGCAACTTTTTCCAAAATCGAGACGTAAACCTCGGATCTCTATCCGAAATAATAGAAATAGGCACCCCGTGTAATTTAACAATCTCAACAATGTACAATTCAGCTAGCTTATCAAGTGAATAGTCGATACATACAGGAATAAAATGATCTGATTTCGTCAATCTATCAGCAACGACCTAAACAACATCTTTCTTCTTCGGAGTCAGAGGTAATCCAGTTACGAAATCTATCGTAATTTTGTCCCATTTCCACTCAGGAATCATCACAGGCTGAACTAAACCCGAAGGTACTTGATGTTCGGCTTTTACCTGTTGACACATTAAACATTTCGATACGAATTCAAAAATATCCTGTTTCATTCCCGACCACCAATAAAATTTCTTCAAATCATTGTAGATTTTCGTACTTCCTAGTTGAATAGATAGACAACCACTGTGTGCTTCGTGAAGAATTTTCTGAATAAGCTTTGTATTTCTCAGTATACAAATCCTACCTTGGAACATCAAACAATCATCGGTCCCAATCTGATAGTCTAAGGGCTAGTTTGGCAATGCTTTTGACAATTGCTGTGGAAAAGTGCTTTTGAGAAGTGCTTTTGAAAAATTTGGTTTAAAATTTGAGTGTTTAGCATTTCTGTCAAAAAGTGCTTTTGAGAAATAAAATGTCCATTTTAGACATGTTATTATCAAGTAACAAATATACATTTAAATAATATCTAAATTAGTCAATATTATTATATTTTATTAAAAATATAAAAAATTATTATAACTTCTTGTTAATATTTTAATATATAAAATATAAATTTTAAATATTTTTAAGCAATAAATATTAATTATTTATAAAATTTAATTAGAATATATAAACCATATTTTAAATATTTAAATATAACTATTAAATATTTATAATTAGTATTTTAAAAATATTTTTTTATTTTTAATTAATAATTTTAACACATTTATAATTAAGTACCAAGAAAAAAAAGGAGAAGTACTATGTTATTGAAGGGGTGAAAAAGTAATTAAGCACTAAAAGTGCTTTTGGGTGAGGAAAAGTTAAAAATTTTAACTTCTCCTTTTCAGAAGTGCTTTTGAAAAACACTTCTAAAAAGCTAAAAATTTCAGCCAAAAACAGCTTGTTCTACACAGCTTTTCTTCCAGAAGTGCTTTTGAAAAGCAATGCAGAATTGGCCCTAAGTCACTAGTCGATTCGTACTGAACTCTTTTAGCTTGAAGTTCTTCGTCACACTTTTGAGCTTCACAAATTTGATGAAGAAATACCGGTCTAGCTTTTAACTTAACTAAATTGAACCATCATCAGATAAAGTTAGTCGCGTATTCATTGTACTCAAAGTAAACAAAGATTTCCTACTTAAAGTATCAACGACTACATTCACCTTTCCCGGATGATAATCGATTACCAACTCATAATCTTTTAGTAGCTCGAGCCATCTCTGTTGTCACAGATTCAGGTCCTTTTGAGTCATCAAGTACTTTAAGCTCTTGTGATCGGTAAAGATACGACATTTCTCACCGAATAAATGGTGTCTACAAATTTTTAAAGCAAACACAATAGCAGCTAATTCCAAGTCATGTGTCAGATAATTCTTTTCATACAGTTTCAACTGTCTCGAGGCATAAGCTATCACTTTACCCTATTGCATCAACAGACAACCTAAGCAATTCAATGGCGCATCACTGAAAATCACAAATTCCTTTCTCGACTTAGGTTGCACTAACATCGGCGTCTTAGTCAACAACGCTTTCAACTGTTCAAAACTCTTTTGACATTTCTTAGACCACTCGAACTTCACATCCTTTCGTAACAATTTGGCCATGGGTGTAGCAATCATCGAAAATCCTTTAACAAAACATTGATAATAACTAGCTAAGCCTAAAAAGCTTCTAACATCGGATACATTTCTCGGTGGTTTCCAATCAACAACTACTGAAATCTTACTCAGGTCAACCTGTATACCTTCTGCTGAAACAATTTCTTATCTCTCAAAGCTGTAATACAATTCTTAAATGTTCGACATGCTCAGACTCATATCGAGAAATGAAAATGTCATCAATAAACACGACTACAAACTTGTCCAAATACATTCTGAAGATCAGATTCATCAAATCCATAAAAATGACAGAAGCATTAGTTAACCCAAAAGGCATAACAAGAAATTCATAATGCCCATACCTCGTTCTAAATACGGTTTTCGGCACATCTAAGTCTTTAACTCTCAGCTAATAATAGTCGGACCTCAAATCTATCTTCTAGAACACTGTTGCCCCTTTCAATTGATCAAACAAATTATCAATTCTTGGTAAAGGATACTTGTTCTTTATCATAACCTTGTTAAGTTGACGATAACCAATACAAAGCCTCATGGATTCGTCTTTTTTCTTGACGAATAACATTGGTGCACCCCAGGGAGAAAAACTCAGACTCGTAAAACCTTTATCTGTCAACTCTTGCAACTGAGTTTTCAATTCTTTCAATTTGGTTGGATCTATTCTAAATGGAGCTATCGATATCGGTGAAGCTCCCGATACCAATTCAATAGTAAACTCAACCTCTCTGATCAGTGGTAATCCAGGCAACTCCTCTGGGAACACATCTGGATATTCACAAACTACCGGCACAGATTCAATCTTCAGTTCAGGCTCTTTCGTATTCAGCACATACGCAAGATAAGATTCACAACCCTTTCTCACATATCTCTGAGCCGACATCGACTAAAACATAATAGGAAACTCACCTGACTCATCCAGTTCAACCTGAAGAATTTTATTATTTTGACATTTCAATTCAATAATCTTTCGTTGATAATTTACTATGACATCATGTAGAGTCAACCAATCCATTCCAATAATTACATCGAACTCATCAAATGGTAAAAGCATTAAGTCAGCCAGAAAACAGTGACCTCGAATCATTAAAGGACAACTCTTGCAAACTTTATCAACTAAAACATATTTGCCTAATGGTTTCAACACCTTAATCACATATTCAGTAGACTCAACAGGCAAATTCTTAATAGATACCAAATTCATGAAAATATAAGAATGAGTCGATCCAGGATCAATCAATGCAACTATATTAGTATCATAGAGAGAAAATTTACTAGTGATCACATCAAGGGAGGACGCATCTTCACGAGCGCGAAAAACGTAGGTTCTAGTAGGTGCTCTGACTTCTAATCTTGTAGTTAACTCTTTCGTCACACCTCTGCTAATGTTCCCACTTCTAGTATTTCGCGGTGGCCTCCCTCTTGTAGCAGTGTTACTTGGCCTTGCATTCTAAAAACTATCTTTCTTAGTCATTTCAGGGCAATCTCGAATGAAGTGATCTTGGGAGCCACATTTAAAACAAGCTCGATTATTCATCCTACATTCACCGGGATGTTGTCTACCATAGTGCTGACATTTAGGTCTATTAGACCTAACATTACCAATGCTCCCTATTGACGTAGTTTGGGCCTTAGAACTCGAATATTGCTTCCCACGAACAAGTATACAAATCCCTAAAATTCTTTGACAAAGATTGAAATGACTTATTCGTCAGTCTTTTTCTTAAATCTCTAGCCTCAAACTCAGCCTTTCTCTTTTGTTTGCTCAGCTCTTCAGCTTTCCAAGCTCGGTCGACTAGCACGAAAAATTATTTCAACTCTAAAATCTTATCTAGCAGTCTGATATCTTCATTTAACCCATCTTCAAATCTCTTGCACATGATAGCCTCAGTGGAAACACATTCCCGAGCATACTTACTGAGCCAAACAAACTCTTGCTCATATTCAATCACAGACATACGGCATTATTTCAATTCCAGAAATTCCTTACGTTTCTGATCAATGAACTGTTGACTGATATATATCTTTCTGAACTCTTTTTGAAAAAAATCCTAAGTAACTCTTTCTTTTGGTACCATAGATATAAGAGTATTCCACCACTAGTATGTTGAATTCGTCAGTAGTGATATAGCGCATTTCAAGCACTCATCTTGTGTGTAAGAAAGCTCATTGAATACCCTGATAAAGCTCTCAAGCCAGAACTCTGCCCTCTCGGAATCATCATCAACATTGACCCTGAATTCTTCAGCTCCTTATTTTCGAATCTTATCAACTGGAGGCTTGTTCAGTCTAATCAATTCCACACCTTGGGGAGCTACGGGAACCGGCTGGGGGTTAGGTGGGGTGGATGATGTTGGCAGTCGAATTTGTTCGAACAAACTCGGCAAACCACTCATTCATCCTTTGGAATAAGGTTTCTCTAGCCTCTCTTTCCTGACTAATCGTTACAGGTTTACTTTCAGATGGCGCTGCCCTTACGGCGGGAGCCAGTACATTACTTTCAATATCATCAGTTGCCTCTCAGTTGGGATCCATTTACAAGATGAAAATACAATTTTAATTGTCAGGAGTCGTCACACTATCACAAATTATATATGGCATGTATAGCTAGACTCATACACGCGTTAGGTTAGTCCGAAAATCAACTAAACCATAGCTCTGATACCACTAAATGCAACACCCCTTATCCGTATTCAACTCTGGAACAGGATACGAGGCATTACCGGACTCACATCACAAGCAAACATACAATTCTGAGTCATAACTTTGCATCAAATTTAAATCATTTGCATTCAACCATAAATTCCCTAGTACGAGCCTATGAGACCTAAAACATGCTTTGGGAGTGGTCCGGAACTAAACCGAAAACTCAGGAAATTTTTATAAAACTTAAAATAGTTTTGCTATAAATAAGGGTCATACGCCCGTGTGGTTTTAGGACACGCCCGTGTGGGTAGATCGTGTGGTCACACACCCCCGTATCCCTAACCTGTGTAAATCTCTATCTTGCAATGAATGTACAAATTGATGTCACACGGCCAAGTCACACGCCCGTGTGCTAGGCCGTGTGGGTAATTAAATTTTCATTAAATAGGTGCAAACTTCACACGCCTAGGACACACTCCCATGTCTGAGGCCGTGTCCCTCACACGATTGTGACATACGCCCATGTCTCTGCCCGTGTACTCAATTCTGAGCATACGGTTTCTAAAAATTTAGGTGCAGGGGACACACGGCCTGCACACATACCCATAAGACAGGCCATGGGTCACATACGGCCTAGACACACGCCCGTATGTCTACCCGTGTGGACAAAATAGAGGCTGTTTACCAAGCTATTTGCCACCCTCATTTACACCTACACTTACACAAATTCAATGGCACAATTCAAGGCATACTTAGCAACCAAAACATTCACAATTATAGCTAAAACATGTTAATGCAATGCCATCATCTACAATATACATGACATTTCACTATGCCAAATCAGACATACCAATTTCACATTCAAAGGCACACACACACACACACACACACTTTCATCATGTATAATTCTACTTAGATTTTTCTAACATCCCAATAAGCCATATTTAACCATTCATCAACAACCCATTAAACCACACTCAACCATTTGCCAAGCATTATTAAACTACATCACCAACAAGGAATTGGCACATGCATGCATATATATAATATATAAGCTTACAACCATTTCAACCAAAATGAGCCAAGTTACATGGCTAAAGGCCACATCAAACCTTTGACAATTACAAGCCAATACATTTGGCCAAATTCATAATGATACGTATAACAAAATGACCAAGTCCCTATACTTGCCATATACTCAAAATGCTAACTTCATCAATACCCAAAATGATAGTTTTGATAGTGTGAGACGAATCTCTACGTTCCCCAATCCGAGCTAGCTTGGAGACACTAGAAAACATGGAAAAATAAATGGAGTAAGCTATATAGCTTAGTAAGTCCGTATGTAAGAAATAAGCAAACCTTACCATACATTGATCATGCAAGTAACATAACACAAGATAACATAATATACCATGAGTTTCACAATCATAATTCATTTTTTTTACCAACTTACCTTGAATTCATCATTTTTTTGAGATTCAATAAACCTAAGCTTTATTTACATACCTGTACCATCTTGTAATGAACTTACACGTATTCTCATCTTTGACATATCCGTGAACCACTCAGAACATTAATGTCGGATACTCGAAAATTTTGCACACTAAGTGTCACATATGTAGCCAATGCTACCTAAGTCTCATCTCATAATTGCTCGCTCTCGAGCTATCAATGGTCCTACTTACACAAGCTGTCAGTATAGACGTAGCTATACGGTGTTGCTCAAACAAGCTGTCAAGTAACCGCAACATATGCCGGTATACTCAGTCACCAGTAGGACGTACAGGACTAGCACTCGGATCACATAATTACATAACTCATGGTAACCTTAGTGACATGTCACTTGTATCCTACTCTATTCCTAAGGTTCAAATGGGATTTCTTACTTGTCGAATCATCGTTGAACTCGTTCGTAGAATTAAACTCTTCCACATAGTCAAACATACAATTAATGCAATATTAAAGCATTTAAATACAATTATATTAAAGCTTATTTCACATACGAACATACCTCAATTACAAAAATGACTATTAGTTCGATTTAGTCCACAACCTTATTTTTTTCCTAATCTAAACTCGAACTTCGGCTTTCTTGATCTATAATATCAAATTTAACTTATTTAATCATCACATTATTCAATTCAGCCGAAAAACATACTATGGAAAAAATTAAATTTGTGCCCTTAAACTTTTAACATTTTACATTTTAGTCCCTAGGCTCGTAAAATGAGTTTTATTCAATTTCTTCTCAATCCAAGCCTAGCCGAACGTTACTCATACTTATACCAGCCCAAAATTTTCATTTATTTACACTTTTCTACACATTTTACAACTTTTTACAAATAAGTCCCTAATCGACTTTTTACCTAAAATCACTCTGTAAAAGTCATTTAACAAACAATATATAAACATGCATTTTCTACCATCAAACATCAAAATGAAAACATATTCATTATGGTTCAAATTTTAGACTTTAGTTTTCTTTCAAATTAGTCCTTGAAATAGCTAAATCAAGTTACAACGATCTCAAAAATATAAAAATCGTTAAAAACAGGACAATAACAGACTTACAATCGAGCTTGAAAGTTGCCAAAACCCTAGCTATGTCTTCTTCCTCAAATTTTTGGCTAAAGGACTAATTTAATGTAGATGAACATCTTTTATTAGTTAATTTTGTTTTTATTTACTAGATTACCAAAATGCCCTTTATTTAAACTTTGAAAATTTTCTCTAACCATGTCTATTTTTGTCCATAATAAAGTATAATGGTCTAATTACTATTTAAGGACCTCTAATTTAGAATTTCATAACAGTTTACTACCTTTAGCCTATAGAACTAAAATTTTTCACCTATTGCAATTTAGTCCTTCTAGTCAAATTGAGCACTCTATCGATAAAATTTCTTAACGAAATTTTCACACAATTATTCTGTCATGCTGTAAACCTTAAAGAAAAAATAAAATAAATATTTCTAATTTTAATTTGTGGTCTCAAAACCACTGTTTTGATTTGACCCAAAAATGGGCTGTTACAACTTCATTCAACACACCTTCATTTCCCACACATCTCTCTCTTTCACTTGTTTTTCTCTCTTCCATTCCCGTTCTTATTTCCTATTTCCTCTACCGATTTAACTCTTGAAAAAGAGCCTTCTTCCACCTTAGAATAGCAGCATTCAACTGTTCATGGAGGTCTTGGTTCAATAGAACGAGTAGAAAAGAAGACGAGCGCACTAGTCTGGCTTTAAAGAAATGCTGGATTTGTTTCCTAATTCCCTTCTCTTTAATTTTTTTTTTTATGTTGTGATGATGATAATGTAATTGTTTTGTTATTGTTCTTATTCTAATTAAAATGGCTTAATTTAATTCATGTTAGATTGATTGCATTCTGTCTACTTAGATTATTAAAATCATGTTTGTGTTGTTATAGGCCTTGGTGAGTTGTTAAATTGAATAAAACCATGCCTATGTTATACTTGCATTATAAAATGTAAGGTAATGAATGAATTAATTATTAAACATATTGAAATTATAATTAATTGACACAATATATAATTGGTACATGTTTAATCTTCTAAGGTAGCTGAAGGTTAAATTAGCGACGATATTAAACAATACATTAGCCTAGCATAACTTGCAAGATTATAGTAATTAAACTGTTTCAATATAGAAATATATTGTTACCTCACTTAATCCTTTATGTGCTTATGAAGATTGATTAATTGTTTGAATTGACATTGAAAAATATTCAAGAGATTAGTTAATTTAGTAAATACGTATTACTAGTAATTAGTAAATTACTGTAATACCCCGAAAATTTTTACAGTAAAATATTATCCGTGATATAGTAAAATAAGGAAATAAAGTGACAAAAAGGAAAATTTTGAGTTATGTCAATATTGGGAAGTATATTATGATATATTAATTCAAGAAAGGAATAAATTGTAAAAGTGAGAAAAATTTTGTTGCACAAGAGTAAATATTCAAAATTTGAGGGGTTAAAGTGTAAATATGAAAAAGTTAAAGGACCAATAGTGTAAATATTTTAAGGGTGGAATGATCTAGAAACTAAGGAAAATGGATGGATTAGGGCCAAATTGAATAGGTGAAGAACTATGAGGGACTAAATTATAATTTTACCAAATTAAATGATGACTCAAGGATGGAATTTTAAAAGATAAATAATGTAATAACCCAAATTTTACTGTTATCAGAAAAGTGTATTTCCGAGTCTCCGTTACTGAAAAACGAATCCGTAAATATTTATCAAAAATATTAAAAAAGTTAATTGAGTGGTTAATTAGAGTTTAATTAAGTGAATTTAGCTTAATTAAGGATAATTGGATAAAAGGATTAAATTGAATAAAGTGTGAAAGTTTAATTATAGATTAAAAGAAAACAAAAAGGACCAAAATGGCAATTATGCCATTTAGTATAAGTGAGGCGGCATAAAAAGTAAAAATCCAAGATTTTTACTTAGATTTTAATTATAAAATATATATTTATTAATAATAAATTATATTAAATTAATTTATTATAATTATATTATAAGATATTTATATGATAAATAAATTAGAATAAAGACAAATGTATAGTAAATAAAATATACAAGTGTATGGATAAAAATACATACATTTGTAATATAAGTATTTAATTATTAATGGATATTTATTAATTATAAAAGATATTTGTTAATTAAATAATTATATTATAAGATTTTATATGATAAATATATTAAATAATGATAAATGTATGGTTATAAATGGATACAAATGTACTAATAATATACACATGAATAAATAAATAATATTTATTATTTAAATATAAATACATGTGTGTATATATATATATAAAAAGAAATAAAGAAAGAAAATGAATAGAAAATGAAGAAAAAGCAAACAAACAGAGCGCAGGGGAAGGAAAGAAAGAAAAAGAGAAAAGAAAGAAGAAAAGGGAAAATTAAAGGTGTGAAGCTTGGAAGTTTAATAGGTAAGTCAATTAAGTCCTTTTCTTTTAATTTTGATGTTTTAGAAGTTTTGGAATAAGGTTTTGATGAAGTTAAGTTGATATTTTGAAAGTTATTAGATTTCTAGATATTGTTCATATTGAATGAAATGATTGAATTAGGGATTAATTGATAGAATTTTCAAGTTAGAAGTGAAATAAGGACTGAATTATATGAACTGTGAAATTTGGGGCAAAATGAAAATTAACATTTTACACTAAAACAGTTTTGGATAGCAGCAGTAGTTTAACTTTGAAAATTCACCAAAAATTGTAAAAATCGAATTATAGGATTAATAAAATATGAAATTAAAGCTTATTGAGTCTAGTTTCTTATAGAAGAAACGATGTAAACAATGAAAATGGAAATCATGAGATATAATAAATTTTGTGAGATAAGGTCAGAATGATTTTGGGTTCCCCTGTTCTGACTTTGAAAAATCATAAAAAAATGGAGAAAAATAATTATGGGCTTAAATTTATATTTTTAGAATCTTAAATGAGTCTATTTTCAAGAGAAATAAACAAGAATATCATTTGAATTCTGTAAGAGGAGATAATTAATTTTTAGTGAAGAAGGGTCACAACTATCAGACAGCAGAACATGGTAACTTTAAAGAATAAACTGTACTTATTGACTAAACCAAAAATTCTGAAAATTTTATGGTAAGAAGATATATGAGTCTAGTTTCAGGGGAACTTAGTGGATCTTAATTTTGAGTTCTAGAGCTTCAGATATAAATAATTTAGTGACTATGACACAGATGGATAGCTTGAATATTCATAAAAGTAAATAATAAAAATTATAGATAATGTTACTTACAAGTGTGTTATATACATTAAGGATGTGGAATAGAGAGAAGGAGGAGGAAAATATATATGAATATTCAGCTAGCATGTCTAATTTGCATGTTTTAGGCTTAAGGACTAAATTGAATAAAAGTAAAACTTCAGGGGTAAAAAATGTCAAAAATGACCAAATTGAAGGGAATCAATTGTTTTATTATCTAAATTAATAAATTGAGTGAAATTTTCAATTTATGATCGGGTGAAAATTGAGAAAATAGTAAATTACCAAAATACCTCTGAATCTTGATATTTCCGCAATTTCGCTAGGTAAGTTCGTATAACTTGAATTATATTCTTAAATGCTTGAAATGTATGTTTTTGATATGAATATGATTTGAATGTTCATTGTATGAAAATTGATGAAACATTAATATATTTGATAAAAGGGAAGAAATCCCGGTTGAATGAAAGGAAAATTTGATGGATCTCTGAAAAGGAATTGACGGTAAAAAGGATCTAGCCTAGATAGGTGATCCTATCCTGATATAGCCCTCCTGAAGAATACGTGTAAATGAATTTAGCCCGAACGGGTAATCTGAATTAGGGTCTGAATTTAGCCTGGACTGGTAATTCAGATCCAAGCTCATTAGAGTAATTGTCGTTGCAGGGGATTTAGCCTGGACTGGTAATCCCGACAATACTCTATGAGTTTATATTACAGGGATTTAGCCTGGACTAGTAATCCCGCTGTAAGGATGAGGTTCACGGGAGTGTGCTCTTTGAAATGAAATGTATAAAACCATGGTTGAAAGATACCATGGCAACATGACATGAAATGAATAAGACCATGGTTGAAAGATACCATGGCAACATGATATGAAATGTCTAAGACCATGGTTGAAAGATACCATGGCAACATGATATGAAATGTGTAAGACCATGGTTGAAAGATACCATGGCAACATGACGGGAAATGAATAAGACCATGGTTGAAAGATACCATGACAACATGATGGGAAATGAATAAGACCATGGTTGAAAGATACTATGGCAGCGTGACATGAAATGAATAAGACCATGGTTGAAAGATACCATGGCAACATGACAGAAAATGAGTAAGACCATAGTTGAAAGACACTATGGCATCATGTCAAAGATAAATAAGACCGTGGATGGGAGACGCTATGACATCTATTGAACAATTAATATTCAAGTAATATGTATCAGATGACGAATGGTTATATGAAATGGTTGTGTGAAATGTTTACAAGAACTGGTCATATGGAAATATACGTACAAAATATTTGTATGAAATAATTATGAAGATAGATAAACGAAATAAGTATAAGTACATGGAATATAATTTATGTTAAGTTTGATATAAACTATTACCAGGAATAAATATACATAAAATATATGGAAATGATGGAGCATGAAATATTAATATGAATTATATATACTTATGAGGAAACGGTAAGAGAATGATATGTTTCATGACATGTACATATATGGTTATCTTTGATATGTTGATACAAGGAAATCATGTAAGTAAAGCCAATTATTAAACTCAAGTGTGACATGTCGAGAAAATAAGTGTATCAATGTTGAATTTATATGAAATATGTACTAGTGTACTAACAATGTTGTTGTTTGATGCCTATACAAGTGCCAAGCTATTGATTGAATGGTAATATATCTATTTATATGATACATTGAATCGGTAAGTATTTAATTGAATTTTTTTAGTGATCTGCAAATTTTAGTAATGCTCCGAAACCCTATTTTGTCGGCAGATACGGGTTAGGGGTGTTACAATTACCAAGTTGCCATGAAAATATTTGTAACAACATGAATATGAGTTTAGCAATTCTAAGTTAAAGAATGTAATTTATCTAACACAATTATGTCATCTTGATTAAAACCGTATTTTGAAATCGTGCATTGAAATTGTTATTTTTATTTTATTTTATTTTACTTAGTTAAATTTTAGTTTTTAATTACTTCCTCAAAATCAAAATATTTTTAATCAGCAAAGTTTTTTATTTACATTTCATAAATATTTTTCTTTCACACTCACTGTGAGTACGATAACTCGACATTTACTTGTCACTTTATTACTTGTTGCGATTGTGTACACTTGCACATTTTCATCATTCTAAGCATTCATAGTGTGGCATACCTATATCCTGAGTGGATGACGGACTATGTATGTGTGACTTGTATACTTTCATGTAAGCAAAAGCCTGAGTTCGAATAGATAAAGAATCAAAATTTGGTGAATTGGGTATACGACTTTTGCAGTTTGTAACGTCATTCATAATAGTGGAATTTATAGCCCAAGAAATGGGTAAATGATATCCTCTCATTAGCATTACATGGTTGATGAAAAGTAAATATGGCCACTGGTCGTTTGTTTATGTGTTGAATTACTCTTTGATAGTAATTGACTTTTCATGAAGGAAGATGTACTAGATATCATGAGATAAAATAAGATCATATTTGGTATACGACTTGTGCAGTATGTAGCGTCATTCATAATAGTGGAATCCATAGCCCAAGAAATGGGTTATATCTTCTTATTGGCATTACATGGTTGATGAAAAGTAAACATGGCCACGGGTCGCTCGTTTATGTGATGAATGACCTGATTATTATTTAATAGTAATTGACTTTTCATGAAGGAAGATGTATTGGTTATAATGAGATAAAATAGGATCATATAGGGAGAACGAATGTTATCCCTAAAAGATTAAGGATATCTAATAAGGGTAACATACTTATGAAAAGTCATTGGACGAGTACTGATTGAGTTATTGTAACACCCCTAACCCATATTTATCACCAGAATAGGGTTACGAAGCATTACCAGAGTTTACAAAGTAATTTCATATAATTCATGTCATTTACTTTTCATATCCAAAACTAATCATATTGTTCCCTTAAATGGACCCTCGAGGCCCAATTTAAACATTAGAATCAAGTCGGGACTAAATCGGGGACTCAAAAAATTTTTCGCGAAATTTCAAAATTTTCTTATATACATGGGTCACACACCCGTGTGAGTAGGCCATGTGGCTCACACAGCCAGATGACATGCCCATGTCTCAGGCTGTGTGGGCATTCGATATGAGACACATGGTCTTATTCCAGCTCGTGTTGTTCCAGCCCGTGTCCTTACCCATGTAACTCTTTGACTCGTGTTACATGGCCAGACACACGCCCGTGTGCTAGGCCGTGTAGTCAATTTAATTTTTGAAAATTAAGTGCAGGATTCACACAGCCAAGACACACGCTCGTGTACTAGGTCGTGTATCACACACGGCTGAGACACATGCTTGTGTCTCAGCCCGTGTGCCCAATTCTGAGCATTCTGTTTCTCCACTTTAAGATGCAATAGACACACAACCAAACCACATGCCCATGTGTCAAGCTGTGTGTCACACACGGTCAAGAAACACGCCCGTGTGTCTACCCGTGTAGACAATATAAGGCCATTTTTTCCTTATTTCTCACCAAAATTTAACCTTCAACCTACAATAACATTTCCATACCTTTTCCAACCAATTCAAATCATATAAATCAAGCAAACATCATTAACATGTATGAAATAGTATCACATTTTCATATGATCAAACTTACCTTCTTGTAATGATTTATATTTTACTCTAATTCAATTTAATCAAACAACATACATACAAGCTAAACATGATATATAACTTTATAATAACATACCAAAACAATCCATTTTTAACCATTCCAATGGCTAAGTTACAAGTAACTATTTACATGCCAACATAGGCCAAGTTAACCTATACATGCCATTATATCAAAATAAGATTATTTTTTTACACCAAAATAAGTTGGAGGTTTCGAAACCATTTTAAAAGGAGTTTGGAAAAATAGGGTTCGACTTTTTGAAAAATGAAAAATGGGAGTCGCCACCAATCAGTTTAAGTGTGATTGAACCACCTTCAAACCACTTTTTTTTGAAATCATTTGTTTTGATCTACGAAATCAAGAAAATGGGTTTGGGAGTTGGTTACGTACGAGGAAGGGTTAGCACCCTCGTAACGCCCAAATAATTTGTACCAAATTGAATAACTTTTTGTATTTAATGCTAGAATTTTGAAAGTATTTAAAAATATGATCCCTTTTGAAATTAAAATAGTTCGAGTTTAAAACCGAGATTTCTTCTTTCCAAAAGAATACGAATATCACATCCAACATGATAGGACACAATATTCTAAAACTCTTGTAACTGAAATCACCTCGTAATTTATAAAATCGTTTAGAAGGGTATTTTAGGCATTTAGACAAACGGGAAATCGTAACCCAGCATGTTAGGGCACTATTTCCCGAATTCCTGAATACGAAAAACATTGCCTTTATTTTTGAAAAAAACATTTCTTTATTTATGTTTTAACGATGATACAATCAAAATAATATATTACAGGGTAAAATTAAACTATTATAATACATGTTTTGATACAAATATAGCATAGAAGATACAATATAACATTCATATTTCATGTGATTAAACATAGGCAACATAAGTTTCATGCATTAATGTTCCATAGCAAATAAAGCAAGTAAGATATGCAAATATAAGTTACAAATACGACATGAATAATTTTCATACCAACATAATTTTAATAACAATAAATAATTCATGCAATAGGAGTATGTATATATTAAAACAAACTTTCATAAAAAAAACAAGAAAACAACACATTTGGGGTAATAAATGATAATGGACAAGAATATAACATATTTAATACATATTTTGAAATAATAAAAATGATTTTTATACTATTTTCTAGAATATAATACATATATTTAAAAATATTTAATTAATATTTTTATATACAATAAAATATAAATAATATATACACCATATAAAATAATATAATAATATATAATATAATAAAATAAATGGATTTCCAATACTTAATAATAAAGTATATAAATATAACATATAACTTTTAATATAAAATAATAATGAGTATTAATATAATATAAAATAATAATATACAATAAATAAATAATAATATTTAAAATAAATAAATTTAAAAGTGTAAGAGGACTAAAATTAAAAGCAATTAAAAACTTTGGGCTAATTAGAAAAATATAAAAAAAATTAGGCCTATTTGGAAAGTGTGTTAAAATCGAGGGACTCACTAGGCAATTTGCCCTAATCCCAAAACGACACCGTTTCCATGAATACATTTTGAAGTCACTGTGAGGACCAAATTGAAATAAAATTAAAATGTTAGGGCTAAATTAAAAATAAAATAAAACAAAATCATAAATGTTAGAAATGCGGGAGGATTAATTGAATAAATAACCCAAAAGAAACACGCGGATCCTCCCCGGGTAGGGTCAACACGTGGATCTTTCCTGGGTTATATTCAAAACGACATCGTTTTGCTGCTTATTGAGTTAAGCAGAAACGGTGTCGTTTAGTAGAAGCTATATAAGACTATTTCTTAGTTCAAAAATCATTCAGCCTTTTTTACCCAAAAACAAAACCTGAGAGAGCCCCTAAAAAAAATCCTCTGGCCCTCTGAGCTCCGACCAGGGGGCCATCACTGCTCATCCTCGAGCCCCGTCGTGCGTAGTCTTTACGCTCCAACACGCCGTCATCAGGACCACCGAATACAGTGGCTAGGGTTCGAAAAAAAAATCTATCTTTTCTTTGCAAATCTTCAGGTAATCACTTCCCCTTTCTCTTTTCTTTATTACTTTTTCATAAAAATGCCTGTAAACACACACTCACAAGCAAACAGGTAAGAAAAATAAAAAATATAAAAAGAAAAATAAAAAATATAAAAATAAAGAAACGTTTCAAATTACCTTTCGAGCAAGAAACTGTTTTCTTTTTTATATATGCTTCGAAAAAAAAGATTACAACTGTTCACTTTTTTCTATTTTTTCTTTCTTTTTTCCTCACTATTTTTTTCTCTCTGTGTGCTGTGTAAATCTCTCCTGTGTTATCTCTCTGCTTGTGTCTTTCTGCCTCTGTATATGTGTATCTGTGCGTGTAAAAAAAACCCTCCCAATTACAAATCTGAAGAAAGGCTTTATAGCCTTTAGACTATGCATGTTTAGGAAAGAAATCTTTGAGTTCTTTCCTTGTTTGTTTCAGTTTATCTGCTGCTATTTCTTGCCATTTTTATCTATTTGGTTTCCTTTTCTGCTTCGTTTTTCTTTTCCATGTCTGTTGGTTTCCTTTTTCTGTCTTACAGGTACCAAAAATCCTGCGAAGATCGCGTTGTGGATGCGAATCTTGCCTGGTGACCACGGGGCGGCCTCTGCTGCAAAGATTTCAGCATCGATGGAGGCGCAAAGGTCAGTGGTGAGGCCTGAGATCACGATGCACTGATGGTGGTGATGTTTAAGCCACTGGATTGTTGTGAGGCAAACGGCGGTGATGTTCGGAGTGCCCAAAGCCTCTGGTCAGTGCTTTGATGGGACCTCGTGCGAGGTGACCATCGATCTAACCAGCATTGATGAGGGCCAGCTGGGGTGACGTGAGGGGACAGGGCTATTGATGGCCCTTGCTTTGGGAGTTGGAACGACTCTGACGTGGTGAAGCTTCTGGAACTGCTCTTGCGGCGTTGAGGTTCCAAAGAAACCCTAGGGTTTCCTGCTGGTGTTTTAAGTCATTGGGCCTTTTGGGCCTGAGTGACTTGGGTCTGTAGTAGATTAGTTTGGGTAATGGGTCTGTTTGTAAGGGTTATTGGGTTTGGACTTTTTAACGGACTTTTAAAATAAATAAATATTCATTTATTCATTTATTTTTTGTTTTTGGTTTTAAGGCCCGGGCAGACTTGGGCTGCTACAGGAGGATAGTGTGATGATTCTCCGACAGTTCTCCAATCTTAACGAGCTTTTGAACACTATAAAACAGAGAAAAAAAACCTAGTAAGCATTTAATGCTTAGTAAGTTCATATAACAGGAAGTAAACTTACCAATCATATTCATTTAAATCAGCATAACAATATCATGCTTTCCAACAAATTAGCAAATTTGCCTAATCATATACACTCAAATAAGCAAGTTAGTCACATAATTCACAAGTACATCAAGTAAGCATGGATGAGCTCATCATTCTATACACCTTTCAGGTATTTCAAAAGTATTCGGGACATAACTCTTTTAATATCATAATTTCTCATGTTAGAAGTTTTTTCCATTGAATTATTGAAATATCGTTGGATACTTAGGTGGTACACACAAGGTGTACAAAACTATAAACTGTTAATTCATAATCAAGGGTACCCATTAGGGCACTTAATTAGATAGCACACTATCAAGCCACATATCAGGATGCTCAGATGAGCCATGTAACAAGGCACTTATCCTAGCTAAACAAGAAACTCATAAGAGTTCTACTCAGGGAGCTCATAGAGCTTATCAGATAACTCTGAAAAGTTAATATTAGGGAGCACCGGATAAGGTAATAGGGAGTTTAAGCGAGCCATGTCAGGAAGCCCATAAGAGCTTATATCAGGATGCTCACATAGAGCTGCATTTGTGTCTGCATTATATGTTAGATCACAACCGATCGAATCATGTAACAGGACGCTCACATAGAGCTGCGGTAATGTACAACACATACATGATCACTACCGATCAGGATGCTGGCAAGAACTATTTATCAGGATGCTCGAAAGGGCTTCAACAGGATTGCTCGTCCGAGCTATATTCTGTCCGAAACATATGCAGGACCACATGTAATATGAGATATCACATATATCCATCAAATTTCATTATTCAAATGGAACTTAATATTTTTTCGGATATGTTTGAACACATGATTATTTCATTTATTTTTAACATTTATATAATTCATACAATCACATACCACATTCAATTAAAGCATATAAATAAACACAATTCGGTTACAGAAACGACCTCGACATTTGTTTGTGTATTAAAATCTACTAATCCAAAACTTTTTCTTTTCCTCGATCTAGCTTCGAATTTGAGTTGTCTGGATCTGTATAAATGAAATTAATTATCAATTTATCACATTTCATATTCAATTGGATTCAATTTACACCCTACATAATATTACCATTTTGCCCCTAAATTTTTCATAAATTCTAATTTCGTCCCTAGGCTCGGAAAATAAAATTCATGCAATTTAATTCATATTCCAAGCCTAACTGAAATTTTCTTATAATATTTACAACACTTTTATTTCACAAAATTTAGAATTTTTCTATGGGTTTTACCACTTTTCAATTTAGTCCCTAAATCATGATTTCATCAAAATTCTCTTTGTAAAAATTGTTTATCTATTAGCAACTTTTCATTTTCTACCATAAAATTTAAAATTTCAGCATATTATCCATGGAAAAAATTTGTTACTTTGATAAATTTTCAAATTAATCCCCAAAATAGATAGATTAGACTATCCCGATCTCAAAAATATAAAAATTACTAAAAACGAGACAAGAAAACATACCTAATTAAGCTTGATTAGTTTCTTTTCTCTCTCCTAGGGTTTCCATGCAAATTTTGGGGATGAAGATGATATAAAATGATAATATTTCTATTTAATTATTTATCATCCATTAATTTTTCCATTTTCCAATTTAGTCCTTGCCTTTTTCTAATTTTCCATGGATGATTTATCAAAAATATTTACTAACTTTTCTTTTATGGTATAATTACCATAAAAGGACTTTAGTTTTGAATTCCATAGCTATTTGATACTTATAGCTACTAGAATTCAACTTTTGCATTTTGTGCAATTTGGTCATTTTCATAATTAAGCACATAATCAATAAAATTTTCTGATCAGAATTTTCATATAACATTCTTATCATAATACAGACCATGCAACAATATTAAAATAATATTAAAATAAAATTTCTTTTTTGCTCGAATTTGTGGTCCCGAAACCATTGTTCCGATTTCACTGAAAATGGGTTGTTACAGTTACTTTCGTAATAGTATGTCATTGGGGAGAGCTCAGTCACGAATAGTGGAATAATTTCATAACTAAATGAGTTTATAACTAATAGGTGAAAAACTAGAACTTAATTAAAAATCATTTCAGTCTTAATCACGTATCTCCAATTTTTCCCTCTGCTAGCTCATTAAAACTAGAAATGAATTGCATGTTGAATCAAATGAACAAAAATGAATAGAAATGGTGAAAATGAATAAATGGGGGAACATTTGGAAATGATTACTATTTTGTCCAAAATGAAAATGGAGAAATGGAATCATTTGGAAATGAATGTGGTTTTCTTCAAAATGAAAATGACTTGTAAATGAATTTATGATTTTTGAATTAAATGAAGTTCAAAAATGAAAATAAATCATTTGGTCATAGTGAACCATTGAATGAAGAAATATTAAATATATTTTCTCATAGATTATTTTACAATAAAGTCGCCATGATTTTAATGGAATTAGAATTGGATTTAAAAGATTATTTAATTGGAAATATAATGTGATGTTTATTTTGAAAAATAGAAAAATAAATAATGGGTTGGATCAAATTATAAAGTATTAGGTTAAAATATTGGGAAGTACATGTAATTGGACCCGATATGAGAGAGGCTCAAAAACCCCTCATATTAAAACGGGTGGATGTTAAACCCTAATAATATTAACTAGGGTTGCCGCCACCTATACTTCTAGATAGAGTAGGTGTCTGTTTTTCTAGTTGAAATAATCTTCTCCAATTCAATAAGGGTTCTACCTGTTCTACTTATAAATAGATGGCACCGATATTCCTATTTATAAAAACTTTAAAATATTGTTACTCTGTTAAAAAATGGAGAGAGTTTATTCTCAAATATTGAATCTATTTTCTGGAATAACAAATTCTATCGGTTTCTATTTGAGAAGAGACTTTTTCGATCTAATACCAAAGAAAAGAAAACTATTTCTAGTTCTATATTTTGATTAGAACCGTTCGAGCCCACACTCAAAGTAGTTTGTGGTATGAGAATAGCAGAGGAGATCATTTGATTGAAAGCTGGGAATAATAAGGATCCGCCTATCTAAAAACATAGGTGCGAATTCGGTCTAGGATTTATTGCTATAAATATTACAAATTGGGTCTGTAATAGGCCAACTAAAACAGAGAATAAACCAAAATGAGAAAATGCCCACAGTCCAAATATTACAGCCCAAAACATTTACAATGGCCCAATACCCAATAATAATAAAACTAAGCCCAAAATTTTACAAACAGAAGCCTAAGATTGATGACCCAACAACAAAGCAAGCCCAAATGGCCTGAAAGTTTGGCTTCCACAGAAACCCTAGGGTTTCCCCCTTTGTGCCGCAGCAGCCTTCAGCCACCTCCACGTCGACGCTCCCACGTACAACCTCCGTACATGCCCGTACGCCACCAAGCACCAACAGACGTCTTTGTACCTACAAAAAGAAAGGACAAACAACAGTAAAGCAAAGAAAAACAAACAATATTGTATTTTCTCTTTCTTTTCGGTTATAAAAGAGCAACCAAAGAATTGTAAAGTCTTTCTTTTTCACTACTACGAACACACGTATACAAAAATCAAATATACAAAAACAGAGAACCAAAAATAGAAGTTTTTTGAAGGTTGTTCTTCTATTCATTTTTTCTTTTCTTTTTGGTTTCATTTTGCTTTTGTTACTAAGAAACTGGCAATAAGGAAAGGAAGGCTTACCTGTGCGCATAAGGGCCCTAGGCCAAGTCCATGGTGGAGGCAGAGGCGTCGGACGCCGATGAAACCCCCAAGTTGGCTAAGACCGAGACACATAGGGTAGCATCTCTCTCCCTCCCCCCTTTCTCTATTTTTTCTTTATTTAGTGGTAAAATGTTTTTTTTTTAATTTTTTTTATCTTTTATAGGCCTCAACAAACGACGCCTTTTAGGGCCTGTTTCAATGGCCTTAAAACGGCATCGTTTAACACCTTGACCCGAGATCCGACCAGAAAACCACATAGGATCTGCGTGTTTTCGAGCTGAGGGTCTATTTGCGCCCTCAGTCCTTCCGCTTTTGAGGTTGTTTTCAATGGGGTCCTTATTTGCTTTTTTTTTCTTTTTAATCTCTCCACATAATTTACATTTTGTTACATTTTGACCTATGCCTAAACGATGCGTTTTAAGGGCTTGGGATATTTTCCCAGTCAGTCCCTCATATCTTCGCGTGCGTTCCATTTGGATTCTTATGCTGGTTCATTATTTAGATTTCATACTTTAAATTCCATTTTAATTTCAATTCGGTCCCTCACTTAATTAATTTCACTTTTTACGATTGTTTCTTTTGATTTTCTTTCATTTAGCCTTTGCGTTTGTTTTTTTTTATGTATTTTCGAAGTATATATTTGATTATTATTATACTTCCTCTTTTGTTTTATTAATATTATTTGTTATTTTTGCTTCATTCAGTTTATTTACTTATCTTTTTTTGTTATATATATATATTATTTTTCACAAGCCCTTTTATTTTCCTTTTAATTTTAATCCTTTTTGTAAATTTTTACATATTTTAAAATCTCTTCATATATTATTATTTTAAAATTTTGTAGTACTTTATCTTAAATCATTTTATATAGTATTTATTTTAAACTGTTTGTTTATATATATTTTTTAAATAGTTCTATACTTTATTTGCTTTAAGTTACTATATATCATTATTTTAAACGGTTTTAATGTTGGTTACTTTAAATGGCTTTACGTGTTATTTATTTCATTCTTTTTTTATTATTAATGTTGAAATGATGTATATAGTGTTATTATTGCTATAATTCATTGGTTCACATGTTTACACTATTGTCTTTAATTATTATTTTGTTATGCAAGTTAGCACCGTAATCCATTTTAGATTTTACTACAAAATCATGTCACATTTTACCCGTTATATCAAAAATTTTGTTTCTAAAAAATAGGCAATGTTTCCCAATTTAGGGATTCGAGAAAACGTACCCTAACTTACGGGGTTTCGGCTTTCTCGTTAAACCTAAATAGTCTAATATCCTTTTAAGATTAAAATACATGAATTTTAAATAAAAATAAAGGCAATATTTCATATTTAGAAACTCGAGAAAGTCGTGCCCTAACTCACGGGGTCTCGATTTTTCTCGTTGGATCTAAACAACTGAATACATTTTAAGAAATCACAATAAAACTTTTAAAATAAAACAATTTAAAAGGCTAGCTTACTTTCAAGGGATTCAAATGCCGTGTCCTAACTTATGGGATGTGACATTTTGGTACTTCGAGACGAGAGGGCCTTCAATACTCGTTTTTATTTGCTCAAAGTTTTTAATCTACATTAATAAAAAGGAGATGATCGTACTTTAAATTTTTTCAGGTTTTCAACTTTTGACGTTAAGACATTAATTAATCAATTAGGTACCAATTTTGGGCGTTACGAGGGTGCTAATCCTTCCTCGTACGTAACCAACTTTCAGTAGACCAAAATTACTATTTTAATAAATCACAATGTTGTATTAGAATGATTAATCATAAGGTGACCCGATCACACCTTATAAAAAGGATTGGTGGCGACTCCCCATTTTCATTTTCAAAACAAAATGTCGAACCTTTTTCAAAAGAAAAAAATAGTTTCGACAGGGTCAATTTTCAAAATTTTTATTTTCCGCTATGTAAGAAAATTATTTTCGAATCAAATTTTTTCCAACATATATTACTACAGCACATTCTTAGTGGCTTTTTGTACGTCCAATTCTTTAGAATTCTTATATACATCAATACCTTTTTCATACATACCATTAATGGTACTCAACACTTATATACATGACCCTTCCCATGAATCAAATTTTATTTTGTTATGCCTTTAGTAAGATTAGAGAAACAGAGGTCGGATACACGAGACTAACCAACCAAACACACCACAATAACATGCCAAAGAGCTCATGTCCAAAGACTAGAACAGAATGGATCCATAAATGCACCAAATTGCTACACACCAAAGTGCTAAACCCGAAGGTTAAACCACAGCCAAAATTTCATCTCCTAACACACATGCGCATACGTCCCTATTGACATGCCAACCGCATCCTAGCTAACTCACCAAGCTACTAGGGCTTTATTTTATTAATCCAATTTGCTAGAAGATTTCATTTCAACATAAATTCAACTTCAGTGCAAATTTACATTTCAACTTAAATTCAATTTCAATAACAAATTTCATGGCATTTGCCACCATAACAAGAATCAATAATAGTTTCATAGCTTATGCCACTATGAAAAAATTTAACAAAAATATCATTTCACATATTAGGTGTATATCATTTCAGCCATAAACATGATTTCAATTATTTAGAATCTTTTATTTCAATTTTCGGATCTCATAGTGTAGATAGGCAACCCTTTGCCTAACTCTACTTTTAAGCGTGCACGCATACACAAACACATACATATTTCAATTCATAATTTTAATTTGGCCTTATACATGTTTTTAGTATTCAATTTTCCTTCTTCATATAATGGCCATTTTTACACTTTTATCTTGTATCGACTCTTGTCAACATTATGCAATAATTAACATTTTAACATCTTTTTAGCCATTTTGGTTTTGACCAATATTTTAATATTAATGACATTATTCATACATGTCCATCAATACTTCTATGGCACCCAAAACTTCTTACATCATATTCTTAATTAACATGGCAATTCATGACCACAGTTCTATCTCCATATTTTAATGACTTATTTCAAAATATTATGCCATGGAATTTCACATGATTATTAACTTAATTAAAAATTTAATTATATCATCAATTTATAATTTCCTAAGCTTGCTAACTTAGGGGAAGTTAGAGTATCCAAGGTACTTACCTTAATGAATGCTCTACAATATTCAATCAAGCTTTCATGAACTCTAGTCCACCATCAATCAAGCTTAGAACTCGATAAATCACCAACTTTTTATTTCCATATAACAAAAATACATTAAAAATCAATATAAATTTCTTCCAAGCTTTCTCATAACATTTCTTAACAAATAACAAGCTAGTGGAGGTGTAGGAAGTTATTTCTTACCTTATTAAAGTTTTCTCACTCTAGCTTCAACTTTTCATACTAAAAATCCATAAATCCTGGATTAAAATTTAAGAAATTAATGAAGAAATTGAGCTTAGCATTACGAGCCGCGGATCAAAGCACATGATGATTGCGCAAAGAGTGTCCCATAGATGTCATCTTCTTAAATGTGGCTATTTTAACCCATATAAACTGGCACGATTCGTGGAACCCATAGAGAAGCCCATCTACTTGAAGCCTTGATGACTTAGTGAAACACTCAAGTAAAACTAGAGTTACTAGGGTAAATAGTGTAAATACTAAATTGTTAAGATCGTATAGAGTTTAAATCCCTTAGGACTCAATTGTACATAGGCTCTAATCTCAATTGTCGATGTAACTCAATCTGTATCGTTGGTTTTGGAGGAGCTCAACTATAAATGGAGGTCATCCCCTTTATTTGTATCCATCCCATTGTATTTAGTCATTCTTCAGTTAAAGAATATATTGAGAGCATTTACTCAAACACTTGGTGTGTATTACTTTCTTGTGACATTTTCAACTCTCTTGTTGCTCTTTTCATTTCAAGTTGCTTTCGCTTTGCTTCCAGTGCCTTAGAGAATTTCTAAGAGAATTTTCAATTTCGAGGTTTAGGCTAACTTAGGTAGATTTGAAGTGAAGAAATAGCCTAAGGCCGCATGATTTTCCATACTTAAGTTCTAGCCCCGTGACATTAAAAAGTTGTTTCCATGGAGATTTTGACAAAATCTCAAGGTGAAAAGTGTGGCATTTTTTTAGAGAAAATGGAGAAAAAAGTAAGAAAATACAAAAGAATAAGGTGGTTAGCTAGGGGAGGCTACTGCCTGTTGAAAACGAAAAATGAAGTTGAAGGGGGTTTTTCTCCCATATAAAAGGCCTACAAATGGGCCAAAGGCCCAACTTTTACATGTTTAGTCTTGTCAAATTGTGACACGATTCTTCAATACAAGGTTCCAATAATCCAAAATAATTTAGAATATCAAATATCATAATTAAATATAATTTTTGTCATAAAATTCTTGAGAATTGACCAAATTGCCCTTTATGGAAAATTACCATTTTGCCCATTTTTGCCTTTTTTAATGATTTCTTCTCAAAATTTGATACTTAGACCAATTCAAGTTCATAATAAATATTTAATATAATCCAATGAGTGATAAAATTTTCAATTTTTCTCTTTCTCGATAAAAATGAGAAATTTACCATTTACTCCCTATACTTTTAAAATTTCCCAAATTAGTCCCAAAATTGATTTCCTTCTCACCAATGCATATTCAAACTTTTTCTTAAATCAATTAATCAATAAGAATTCATATTTTCACATTTTGGCCAAATTCCAACTTATTCTTAAATTGTTTTATTTATAAGATTATTATTTTAATAAATAAATTTCATGTTAGAAATTGACAAAAAGTATCTGTTCATTTATTTATAAATATTTTATAAAATATTATGTATTTTTATCAAAAAATAACATTTAATTTTATTTTTTTTACTTTTTAAAAAAAAATTTAATTTTAAAAATCAAATTGACAGAATATGTAAATTTGCAAGCTAAACTATTTGAATATTTAGATTTAGGATTGACTGATATAATATATAAATATTGGAGGGATAAATTTATTATTATGCCAATAAAAAAAGTAATTGTTATTTTTATCAAAAAATAACTTTTAATTATTTTTTGTGCTTTTTTTATTTTTAAGAATCAAATTGACAGAATGTGTAAAGTTGCGACTAATTTATTTGGATTTTTAGATTTAGGACTTGATAGAATGTATAAATATTGGATGGTTAAATTTATTATAATGCTAATAAAAAAAAGTTATTGTTAGTGATTTAAGGAAGGGTGACTAAAATATTAAAATTTTATAACACTAGTGGCTAAAATAAAAAATCTTAAACTTGAATGACCAAAACAGAAATATGCTAATTATTGGGTGACCATATTTATAGTTTACCTTAAAAATATTTTATCTTGTGATTTGACCTTTAAATATTCTCTATTTTCCAGATTCATACTTAAACTCTTTTTTAAATCTATTTTGGTACCTAAAATATTGTTGTATTATAGAATTTAGTCTAAAAGTTAATGATGTTGAAAAACTACAGCCAATGATAATGTGCTGTATGTTTATCATTTTTTCCCTTATATCATTCATAACATGGTCAATGACCTTCGATCGACCGTTATTGTTGATGGATTATTAAACTTGCTTTCACCGATTATTCACTAAATTCACCAGTTAACTTTTATTTTGAATTTTTAAAAATTTATAAGAGAATATATATTAATTATTTGAGTTGGTTTGAAAAAAAAATATTATATATATACTGCAAAAATGTAACATTTTGAGTTTTAAACTTTTTTTATAATTTTTGAAAAGTTTAACTAAATTTTAAATTTTTAAAAAAGTTAATATACAAAAAATAAAATATTTTAGAATTTATACATATATTTTAGAATATTTAGAATTCTTTTTTTATTTTATATATTTTTAAAAAAAGTTAATATTTTTTCTATTGTTTTCCCTCTTTTGTATTCCTTATATTATATATAAGGTTTTTATAATTTTTTAATTTATATAATTTATATATTTTAAAAATAAAATTTTAGAAATTTATTTTTTAATTATATATTTTAAAATATATATTCAGAATACGTATTTTGATGAATTTTGGATTTTTAAGGGTATCACGTCATCAAAACCACATGTGTATAAAAACGTTAAGTGGATGTGCCCCATTTTTTTTAGCACTATTCACTCAGATTAAAATAGATAAGGGAGGGATAGCTTAAGTACTAAAATTTTAAAAAAATTAAAAAAATTATAAAATTATTTTATATATTTAAAAATTATTAAAAGAATATATATTTTTTAATTTTAAAATTTTAAAAATTCTCATTATACTTTTAAAATTTTTTGAAAATTTTAATTAAATTTTCTTAAAATTTTTCATTAATCTCACAAAAATTTTAGTTAGACATTTATTTTTATTAAAAAAATTCTCAATAAACTACTAAATTTTTGAAAATTTTATTAGACCTTTAAAACTTAGTCTCAAAATCCACAAATGAAGGGTTAAAATAATTATTTTTGTAAAATTTGAGAGTAAAATAAATGGCAAAGAGAAATTAGGCGTTAGAAAGATCTACCTTAAAATTTGAAAAAAAAAAATCATTTCTTGAAACAGCTAGTTAAGCTAAGCTTCTATTATTTCAAAATTTCCATAAATCCTGTTGAAGCTGATTTATGGACCAGAAAATTTCCAAAGGCTTCTCTCTCTCTCTCTCTCTCTTTGCGATCTTGACTAATCATACAAGACTCCGGAGCTCGCAGTGCAATAATGGATTTGAATCCCTCCACTTTGTGTTGCCAATCTGCCATTCCTCATTCTTACTTGCTTGTGTATATCATACCAAATTAAAGAAAGTCCAGCTTGGCCTTATGTTTGTTTGTGTCTCCCCTCTCGCCCACCTCACCAATTTAACCCCATAAAACGTGTCTCATGTTTCCTACACAAAGCAACCCTCTTGGTTTGTATGGTCAGAATCCATTAATCCAAAGATCTAACACAACCCATTCTCACTCACCATCTTTAGGTTTCCATTTATGCTTTAGCATTCATTAGAGGGACCATTCATGCATGCAGCGATCGGTCATGGTTTAACTGATGGTTTTCAAACCCCTTTCAATCTCAAAACTTCTTATCTCCTGAAGATGAGGTGAATCTATTGTTTGGATTTCTTATGCTCTTTTGGCCCTTCACTCAGATATCTCTGGATAACAGTCGCCCTACCCAATTTTGGTTCTTCTATATAAATCCACCTATCCTTCCCTTTGTACCTTTGTTTGCACTTCATTTTCTTTTCCTATTTTTCCCCTTTTGGCTCTCCATCCCCTAATCTATTTTCTCTTCTTCTTTTGGCATTTCTATTCGTTTTGTCCATTTCTGTTATAGAAAAAAATGATATACTGTCACAACTACAACCATGTTATTCCTTGTCTTCATTGCCACCCACATAGCTACATTAGGATGGTAAGTGAAATCTCTTCCAACTTTCTTTGCTATTCACGTTTTCAAGTCGAAAACAATAGTACTGAAACCTGCAGAATCGTCAAGTTGGAGTTTATTATGACTAGTACTGTTTTTTTGGTTTTTCATGGGAAAATTTGCAGGTTCAACATCTGATCGAGAGATGTTTGCTGCTTTACATGAACCGACAACAATGTGTCAAGGCACTGGCAAAGTATGCAAGCATTCGGCCGTGCATTACAATTACAGGTGATAAAAGAATGCAACATATTATACCATATATGATCAAATAATTTGGGTATTTAAACGTTTTAATATTAATGCATTTGATAGTGTGGAGAGAGCTAGAAAAGGAGAACAAGGACTTCTTTGAAGCATATTTTCAAGCTCTCTCTCCCTACAGGCCTTTTATGGGTAAGAGTTATTAAGCATGTGCTACCCCACACATTCCATATATGTTACCATATTCAAAGACTGAAAGTTGGGTATATACTTTTAGAAATCAATATATATTCATAGAGATGCAATTACAAGTGTTTCGTTTTCGATTTTCCTGGAAGGTACATTCGAAGGAAACCGAGTTATGAAAGGAAGAATCAGTACTGGAAGTGAATGACAAATTCACAATTAATTGTTGCTGAACTGTGTCTATATTCCAAGGTAAGCTAGAAATAGAATGTATAAAATTTTCCAACTTAATTAACTCCAACACATGCTAACTTAACAGCTGCAAAATGTATATATAATCATAAGTTTTTTGCTTAAAAGTAAATTAACTCAAGCATGATGATTCAGACATGCAGAACTTTGAGAAATAGCAAATTTAGATATATTTAGCACTAGCTAAAGTACCAGAAGTAGCAGTAATAGTAAACTTGGAATTTCTCTTAAGAAAACTAAAGTGTTTTTTTTTTTTTTTTTGGAAGACAGTCATATCTAGTACAGACTTGCAGTGAAGACTTCATTCCCAAGAGCATCTCCCAGAAAAGGGCATATGATTTTGAAACCTACCTTTATATATTACATATATTCATGTATCAGTAGCCCTAAAGGAGTTAATAGTTTGTGGAAGAAATTTTATACTAATAAAATTAATTAGGGATAGAATTAATTGTTCATCACTTCACTCAAATGGTGACTTGGTCCATATGGAATTCCTTGCGGCTTTTCTTTCACGGAAATCATTGCCTTGTATGTGAACCTGAAATTTGTCACAACAGAAAGTCATGCAACCCTTTTCTGTCGCATAAATTACCCCAAACATTATGAAGCTAAAGAAGTCTTAACAGTATGTTCAAGTGTCCTTAAATAGCTAACTTATTAATTTCTTTTCTACATGTAATAATTGAACTGCAAGAAAAGGACTACCCTATAGCTATCCTCAGTTTGAGTAATGACCCTTTATAATTATTGAATTACTGTTGCCTGTAAGCTTATTTACCATAAACTTCTTTCTTAGTATGTATAAGAATCATAAGGCATGAAGAAGAATAAGCATGCATGCAATGTCACAAATTTTCTGTCATTAATTAATGATGTATTATCCCTATAGTACCATGTGATGGCTTAAAGAGTACAGCTAACTAATTATGTCAATGATTGATGCAAACTCCATAAACGATCCCATAAAGTTCAATAACATGAGGAATTGCTACATGACTCGCAAGTACAGTACTTTTTTTACAGCTCTAAATAGTTAAAGCTAGCTAGATGTACTTGTAAAAGGATTAAAATTATAAAATTTTTAGGATGAGAGAAAAGCTAACCTCAGTAGCCTCTACGTTCCATGACGCCTCTCCCTCGTCCCGCTCACAACTCACTCCTTCTCCTTTGTTGTGCTTGTGAATGGGAGGAAAGTGGGCCCACTGAAATATTAAGACATATATATATATATTACAAAACATATGCTGGAAAGCATGGGTTTGTCTTGTTGATTCTTTTGGGTGTCTGAAACATACATTTTTTGCAGCAGTGCTGAAGGCTTCTTTGTGCGGAATGTTGGGATTTTGAGTTTTCAGTCTCCTGATCTCTTCTCTGCCACCAAGAATGAATGAATCTATATATGATAAATGTACTAAGTCAAAGAAAAACTTTTTTTTTTTGGTTTTTCTATAAACGTAGATGGGGGGGTCTTATTACTTGATGAAGCGATTATAAGCTGATGGAGCTCTTTGCCTCTTCTCTGGCGCTGTAAAATTGGACTAAACTAGTATTAGAATTGGAACGATGAAACAGTTCTCCCTTGTGTTACATCCAAGTTTTAAAATGGAAAGAAAGAAAGGACGCACGCTTGTTGACTGTGGGATTCACACGGACTATATCTTCTTCTCCATTATCGGAAGAGCTCATCAACGATGGGCTGCGCCTGTCTGAGGTCTTCCTATGGCCACCCACTTCTTCTGAAACTGCTTCTTCTTTTGGCTGATTGACAGAAGCTCACATATGGTATATAATATGATGTTAATGAAACTGATAATCATCTATAGTTAAGAAAGATAGACATCGATTAATCAAATTGGTGACATGCTAATATAACCTAGTAGTGACCATATATTATCGACATACAAGCTGTTGATTAACATATACTTATACCTCATCATCATGAGCAAAGGAAGCTAGAAGGTGCAGTGGGACAAACGAAGCTTTCATCATATTAACTGAGAGAAGGCTTGTGCAGTGCCCACATCTCACTGTCACCACCATGGACAAGCTGTTACATGGGACACTTACCTGCAATATTTCAAAAGCCAAATTATCAGAAGCTGGAGAGAGAAAAGACTTTAACGCATGCATATATAGTGTGGGAAAAACATTCTTTTTTTCTTTTACCAGTAAAATGGTAGTGCAGAAACCACATTGTACATAACAAATCTGCTCAGTGAGATCAAAGAGATGATTCAGTGTCGACATTTTCTTCTTTGTTGATGTTAGTTTGTCTGTTTCTGAGAGTTTGTGTGTGAGGAAGTGAGGGGGAGAGAGAGAGAGACAATGAGGATGATGTGGTGGGCTTTTGATATACATGGGAGGTGGGATTTATAGATTGTACAGAGACTCTAATTACAAGGATATTACCTTTCTTTAGTTATATCTTATACCACTTAATTCCTTAAGCATTGTGCTTTCATTATTGTTGCTAAACAAATTTAAACAAAGTACATACATTCGTGGAACAATAAATGATATTCAAATATGGCAGATCTTTGTTGTTGCGGCAGATTAAAATATGTGGTTAATGCTTAAATTCACGATAATAAATTGTACTAACTTATGATGGAAAAATTTTTATATAATAAATATATTTATAAAAAATTGATGTAAGAATTAAAATTTAATTGAAATAATAAAATAAAAATAAGTGACGAGTTCAAATTTTATTATATGAGTTTATATTTTTCTTTTTTTAAATATAAAAATATAAAAAAACAAAAATATCCTCAAAATTATAATCTGTCATATGTACTTAGATTTTAATTTTTAATATAATCAAAGGACATGGGACAGCATAACAACTCATTTGTGAAAAAACAAATTTTGAGTGTATAAAATAATAATAAATTATAAAATTCATAGATAAATTTTAGGATGACAATGGAACGAGAGATGACAAATATTAGTATAAATCTACCACCACTTTATAGTTAATATGCTCTCCTCCACTATCCACTTCGCTCCACATTGGATGTATAATTTTAAAAATCACTATCACTTTATCCATATTCGTCTTACCCCACTCAGTTCTGTGTCAATTTAATTTTTACTATTTATATTTAATATTATCATTTTTTAGTGTCAAATAAATATTTAAACATAATGTTTCAAAAAATGATAAAATATAATAACAAAATAATGAATGAGTTGAGACAATATAGGCAATTATCATAATCACTTCATATCTACTTCGTATCTACCTTTTTTAAAAAAAAAATTCTACTCCAAAATTCAGTATATAATCACTCATGTGCTTTACAATTACAATGATGCAACTGTAAGTTAAATATTTGAATATTTATAAAAAAGAAAAAATAAGAGACTAGCATTTCCCCCAGTTATCATCTCTCCTAGAAAATAATAGAAAAAGAAAAGAAAGAAATACCATTTCATGTTCTGACAAAAGTAGTCCTCCCAAGCTTGTCAACGTTGTGATTCACACAGAGTTTTAATTAAATTGCTAAAAACAATCGCAAGCTTCAACCTTGGTGTGTGGCATTTGATGTTAGCCAATTCCATTAAAAGGATGAAAAAGGGACATAGTGACTAATGGTTTTCATGTGTTGTTTTCTGTAACATTTACTCTCTAGTTCAGGGCAAGAGGCTTTTTTTTTTTTTACCATTTAAAAGAGGAGGGGAAGTTTCTAGAAGAGTGTATGGAGAAGGAAAATGGGCATCTCAGGTTTTGTCTTTCCTCAAACAAGGTAAGTTTGATTGAGATAATGAGCAATGCCCTCACTTCCCTACTTTCCACTGCTGTCTTTGTTCTTGTTATTTGCTTTGCATGCACTACCATCATCCTTAATGCTCACATTTATTTCCCCATTTTCCATTTCACCTTGCTTTCACTCTCTTGTTGACTGTCTCACCCATGTGCTCCCTGTGATGTCCCCACCATCCATACTTCATATATGGAAATGTCAATACAGCATCTTCAAATCATCAAGACTCTCAATGCTTCCTATAACTTTAGTATAATTTTCATATGCTTTCAATTTTTAACCATTTTGGGATAAACCCACTTTAATTGATGGATCCATACGTGCACCCACACCCATTTCATCTTCCATTTTTAAATTAATAAAACAGTTAACCCTATCACTTAAACATATGCAATACCGCATAGTGCAATGTCTGCCAAAACTAACATCATATATAAACTTTTATGTAAACCTTTGTCGACATCCTTCCTAATTCATGATGCAATTCTTGATGTTTTCAGATTAGTTACAGCTTTCTTCACCATACAATCATAATCCTATTTTATTTTCGGTTTTTAAACTTGCCTAAAAATATTTAAGTGGTATTTATTTATTTTTTTAGTTGACATCCTAATTTATATTCCGTTACACACATTGTTCCAATTTGTCAATAGTATTACTTTTTTAAGGATTAATATGTAGTTTGCTCCATGAATTTGTTTAAAAAATACCTAGTTGATCCTTGTACTTGTCCAAAAAATTATATTTTTTTAAAAGTAATTTACATTTTCTAAAAGATTTACAATTTTTTAATTTATATCTATCACATGTCATACTAAGAGGCCGCCACATGTTACTAGTAGGATTGACCATCGGTGTAACGTTAGCATTTGTTAGTGCGGAGATACCAACCTGAGTGATGGAATACAAATTTAAATACCAAGTAAATAAAAAAATTTGGAGTACTAATTAAATACTTTTGGAAAAATTCATAGGAAAACCACATAATAACCCTTTGTTTTGGTATTAAAAGATGGAGGTTTTGGCAAATCAATTAAGTGGTGCGTGTGGTAAAAGCCTGACGATGATCAGAATATCAGGATGTACTATTGTTTTGTTGGTATGGGAAGACCTAACAGTCATGGATTATGTCAAAATTCATCAATGGAATTTGTTGGATTGTTGGTTCAAGGGGTGACCATTCATGCCTGGGGCTGACTCACTTTCTAGAACATAGCAAAGAGATGGGATAGTTTATAAAGATAGGCAAGATTCCTGGTGTTCTGTGAAAGGAAATATACAGACTGTTCCAAGCTTTTTTGAATTGCATAGAGGATATTATCAATTTACAACCAGGGAGGGAAATGGGCCTGGGTTAAAATAAGTTTATGGAGACGAGGAATCCAGAGAAATGTGGGCCTAGAACTTGGAAATGTGGGAGATTAATTGCTGCTAAAAGGGGGGTATTGAGCAAGCCCAAACAGATTGGTTAGATCATGTTAAGCCATGAGTTTTGTATAGGTTATTTGTGAATGCCTAAATTAGTGATTGTGGTGGCGTTGACTATTGGGAAGTGGTTTCAAAATGATTATTGTATCATGGAATGTGAGGGGGATTAACTTAGTGGCATCAGTTAGAAGATAGTACAAAAATTGGTTGGGGCTGATATAATTTTCTTCTAGGAAATGAAGCTATGTAGTTATGTCGAGTGGAAGTAAAACATGCTATGGCCAAACGGTCATTATGACTGTATTGGACGGTGAACTGAAGGTACAACAAGGGCTTTAGTCGTTTACTGCCATTATGGGATTGGTGCTACTTTAGAAAGGAATATAGGTCTATTTTGGTGAAAAGGTGATGATATTGTAAAATTTCCTAGGTTGTAGGTAGTGTTATTTTGAGAAAAATATAAATGGATTTTTCAAAGTAAATAAAATTTTATTTATCAATGACAGAAGAGAAGGTAGTTGGATATGGGAGAAAATTGAAAAAGCTTACATGTTGAGAGATATTAAACCGAGATATAGATTATATTGTAATCTTGTGAAAAATATAGGGTTAAAGTGTGAAATTTAAAATATAAAAGGATAAAATTAAATTAGTGGAAAAAGGAACAAAATATTTTTTTGAAAATAGATAATTATGGAATTTTCAAATAAGAAAATTAGAAATATTTATGCATGTAAATGAATTTGATGGGAAATTGATTTTTTTTATTAATTATACTATTTAGATTTTTTTATGGAAAGTTTCTTCTCACCTCACAAACGAAGGAGAAAATTTTAATATATGAGATGTGAGAATTGACTGGCGATAATCACAATGAATCGTAAATAAAGAGAGAAAAATAGAACATACAGAATTTTACATGAAAATTTTTTGGAAAAAAAATTATGGGCAGAGGAAAAGAAAATTCAACATGTCGAATTTGAATATACAAGAGAAGTATAGACTATGTTTATTTATAGGTTTATAAAACTATATTCTAATCAAAATTTAATAGAAGTAATACAGTAATGTTAAAACACCTCATTCTAATCAAATATCAAATAGAGGAAGAAACTTTTATTCGAATTCTATGTGTGCTGCTTGTACCATATTATAGAGTACCCCAGTCGGCCTTCGCATTCACATATTTTCCCATCTTATCATTTATATTTTATTTTAACAAAAATTTAAATCACGATAATTTTATAATCTATTTATACTATCATGCTTATCTCAATCGATAGTGGATGAAAGTGGTTTGATTATATATATTTTATGTTATTGCAACCCATAAAGACCATCAAAAGCTTAAAGGAAGACCAAAATCATAATATCTGGAAATGAATTATATATTATCTATGAATGAGATTGTGATCAGATTTTGTATGATTTTTATATTTGGAGTGTGTCACTAAATGCAAAAAGAAAATACCCCACTTGTTCTCGGACACGTCCCTTTTCATGGATAAGATTGAAGGGTGAAATGTTCCATAAAATTAATGGCACCAACTTAACATTCTTTTTTTTTTTTAAATTTTACATTATAATATGGATTTAATTATAAATTATATAATATATATAGAAATAACATATGAATTTAGATCTTGATTGTTTGAATTCCAACTTAACACATATTTCAATCGAATTTAAATATTTTCATTTGAAAATGTTGGGTAAATTTGAACAGAAAATTTAACCCTTAAATTGATTTTATTATTTAAACAGGGAAAATTGATAAACAATAAATTTTAGAAATATGAAAATGAGAAATTTTTTATATAATATTATAAATTACCGAACATAATATATCTAAGAAATTTCATCCCACAAAATGTCATCAAATTAATAAGTGCATAGTTCTTAATTTTGCAATAAAAGAGACATAAGCAACTTTTTTCTTTGCCAGAAGCAATCTTTCATGTTGGTGGTGAAGGATGAAGATGGCATTTCTACTTAATTAAAAAATATAAACGAAAATGATATCCTTGTAAATAACCTCAGATAAAAAGCTTTTTTTTTGTTGTTTTGATGATAAATCTACTGGTTGACTCTTAATTTCAATAACTCCTATCAAATAAATATCTAACCAATAATAAAAATTTTAAACCTCTACAACCTCAAATATAATATAAATATGACATTTTGGGTACCAGAAATGCGGTGGTCCCATGCACCCCCGAATACAACAAAAATGCGACCAGCATTCCAAATTTTGTATCCATATGTGGTCATTATTTTAGTAATAAATGGAAATAACTACTTTTTTTTATTAATAAAAAATATTATTTATATTAATTACAGTAGTCCAAATATTATACATTGATTGATACATGCGTAATGTTAAAATATATAATTACTTTTACTGTTGATGGTAATAAATATTTCTGATTTTGGTGGTTCTCAAATATGAGAAAGGATCATACTCAATTTTGTAGTTAAAAAATGATTATATCAAATATGGAAGAGAATAACCTTAATAGAAATGAGCAATGGAAGTTCTCACTTCTTTCTTCTTATTTTCTTTTTCATTATCGGCAAATAGTCATTACCATTAGAGTAGAAAACTATTATATTTTATATCATTTTTCCATAGTTATAATAGGTAAAAGATTTGATAAAAATAAATACATTATATAAGTAGTGATCTAATTATAAAAAAAAATCGTTTTATGCACCCAAAATAAAAAGATTGTAATTTAAGCACTTACGTTATATAGTTAAGTCATTTTGGTTTGTCCAGGCAAGCTAACTTGACAGTTAAAAAAATTGGTATGATAACAAATTTTTTCTCAAATTTTATATATTATGTTGATTTAGTCATAATTTTTAAAAAATAACAATTTTTAAAAAATAACTCTCAAATTTTAAAATATTCTCAATTTGATCCTAATTCTAAAAGAATTAAAGAAATATATAAAATACATAAATATTTTTAAAAATATATAATAAATTTAAATTTTATAGTAACATTAATATTAAATATAAAAAAAACCCTCCCATCCCATCCCATTCGACCCCATCCCCCTCTCTCTCATTCTTCTCCTCATCCATTGAACCTCTTTTCATCATTGTCTCTCCCCCTACCCCTGGCCATAGGTCTCGGTTCCCTGCCTTATCGGCTCTTACGATGTGAATAGAGTCATAATCCTAGTTCAAATTTTATCCAATTGCTGCAGCTAAAACCACCAACCTTCTTGATTTCCTTATCAGATGCCATGACCTTCAAACAACAGATCCAATTTCTGCAACTAAAACTGTGGTCGAGGTGGGGGAGCCCCTTTCCCCTACTGCCGTTGTATAAAATTTTTCAAAATATGTGTCTAATTTTCTTTTTTTATTCTTTTATGTTCTTTTTCAATTTTTAAACTTATCTTCTTCTCCAAAATTTTAGATCACTTGTTTGAATTTCTAAAAGAACGAATAATTTATATATAATATAATTGCCTCCAAAGAAACATGAAATCCCGATACAAAAAGTTCATTTCCTTTCTTCGAATCAATCATTGCATGACATTCTAATATCTTATTTACGTATGAAGCTTGTGATAGTGTTATCATTTTGTTCTTTTGGTCCTTTAGGATTCAAATTCCTAGAACAAAATTAGCTTCTCCCAAGTCCTTTGTGCTAAACTGTTGGGTTAACCACATTTTAATTGATGATAATGTCCTTATATCATTCCCAATGAGTAGAATGTCATCAACATATAGAACGAGAAAGATAATCTTTCCATCCCAATACATTTATAAACACAAGATCAATCTACATTTTACTCAAATCCAAAAGTCTTGATTGCTTGATCAAATATTTGATTCCATGAGCGAGATGCTTACTTAAGTTCATATATAGATCTAAGTAGTTTGCAAACTTTATGCTCATTTCTTTTAGCTATATATTCAGTGGGTTGCATCAAATAGATGTTCTCTTCAATATAGTCGTTCAAGAATGTTGTTTTGACATCTATTTGCCAGATCTCGTAATTGAGAGCCACCGTAATAGATAACAATATGGGGATTGACTTAAGCATGACAATCGAAGAGAAGGTTTCTTCGTAATTGATACCTTATTTCTGAGTATAACTTTTTGCTACAGGTCTGGCCTTATAAGTTTCCACCTTTCCATCTGCATTTCTTTTCTTCTTGTAGATCTACTTACACCTTATGAGTTTTATCTTTTTTGGTAAGTCTATTAGTTCTCACACTGAGTTGGAATTTATAAAATCCACTCAACTTTCATAGCTATTCCCCAGAACTTGGAATCAATACTTTGTATCGCTTCATCATATGTGAGTGGGTCATCATCTTCCTATTCGAAAGACTTAGTATTTAAAACACTTCCGCCAGTTTGGAAAAAATCAAGCCTGTGTGAGACCTTCCCACTGTGATGAAGCACCCTATGTTGCTGATCGTTTACAGGTCTACTATTAGGAGTTGGTTTTGGAACCATTTCTATAGGGCTGTGTGTATTTCTCGAAAGTTCCTTGAGTATTTCTTTACTTTGAGGTTTGAAGTCATTTATGTAACTTTATTCAAGGAAAGTAGCATGAGTTGAAATTATCATTATTTTCTCTTTCGGGTTTTAAAATAAAGCACCTTTTGCTCCTTTTAGATATCTTACAAACATGCACAATTCTATCCGTGAATATAATTTTCTCCCATCTTTATCCAATACGTGGGTTGGTCTTCCTCAAATCCTTAAATGATTTAGACTTGGCTTCCTGTTATGCCATAATTCATATGAAGTTTTAGATGCTGCCTTAGTTGGTACATCATTTAGAATATAACAAGCCGTTTGAAATGCATATCCCCAAAAGGAGATTTGCAGTTTTGAATAACTTAATATTGAACGAACCATGTCTAACAACGTTTGATTTCTTTTCTCTACCATGCTATTCTTTTGTGTAGTGTCTGACGTGGTTAACTGAGATAGAATCTAATTCACTGTGAAATGCACTAAGAACTCATCTGATAAATATTCTCCACCTCGGTTAGACCGAAGTGTCTTAATGGGTAAACCTAGTTATTTATCCACTTTTGGACGAAACTCTTTAAATTTATCAAATGTTTCACTCTTGTAGTGAATTAGGTACACATGCCTATATTTGGAATCGTCATCAATAAAGGTTACATAATACTTGTAACCACCTCTTGCACTGACGTTCATAGGGCTACATACGTCAGCGTGCACAAGTTTTAATGGTTTCACGGCTCTCGTCTCTTTTGCATTAAAATATTGCTTAGTCATCTTACCTCCCAATCAAGATTTGTATTGTGGAAGATCAACTTCTTTAAGCAAGCCTGAAGTGTTATCTTTCACAAGTCTAGTGATTTTTTCTTGATTAATATGACCAAGTCTCAAATGCCAAAGGTATGCCTTATTACAGTGAGAAGTTTTAAGTCTTTTATTCAAAATTTCATTTTTAAACAGTGTGTACATCTTTGGTTTGATAAAATAGATATTATTTGACAATCAATCATTACATATAAGTTTACAATTTCTAAATATTGCAATATTATTATTAAAAGTCACAATCATGCTATCTTTATATAAACATGTAACAAAAATCAAGTTTCTTTTGAAACTTGATACATAAAAAACGTCTTTCAAAATAATATTCCTGAGATTATAAAAGTAAATATGTACTTCTCCCACTGCTTCAACTGCCACAATTCTTCCATTTCGGTCTGTAATGATAGTCTCTTATCTCTAAGATCTTTTATCTCCTTGAACCATTGTAGAGAAAGCACATACATGATTAGTGGCTTTAGAATCGATGACCCAATAGTCTATTGAATCTTTAACTAAACAAGTTTCTATTATAAAGAGTTCCATACCTTTGGCTTTAGTGACCAGGTAATCATTCTACTATTTGCAGTTTGCCTTGAAGTTCCCTTTCTTGCTGCAGAAGAAACACTTAGACTTAGATAAGTCTTTAGGCTTCTTGGTTTGTAACACCCTTTACCCGTATCCGATGCCGGGATAGGGTTCGAGGCGTTACCGCACTTAAACATATACCATTTCATAAAATTGGGCCATAAAATTTCATTCGTATCAAAACTTTTCATACACATGCATAATGTCCCTTACACGAGCCACCGAGGCTCTAAACATGCATTAAAGGCGGTTTGGGACTAAACCGAAAACTTTGGAAAATTTTGGACAAACTGAGAAAAATTTTCAAGAATCAAGGTCACATGCCCGTGTGGACACAGGGACACGCCCGTATCCTCAGGCCGTGTAACTCTCTGTTTATGATGTCAACAAAACAAATTGAACCACACGGCCAAGCCACACGCCCGTGTGCTAGGCCGTGTCCTCTACACGGCTGAGACACATGGCTGTGTCTCTACCCGTGTGGCTAGCACCTAGGCTATTTTTCAAGCCTTTTTGTTGCCTTAATCTTTCACAAACTTAACCACTTTAAAGACACATATCATAGCATCATTTTAATGATTAAACAATCTTTATTAAGACATATTCACCACATTAACATGTCCTCTTATATGTAATGCATCTACTCATGCAATACCAAGTCTAAATTCCTTAATTCACATTCATAAGACTTGTCATTTTGATGATCTCTTTTACCATTATGCTATGGTTACCAGCTTATCATGCAATTTCTACATGGCTATGACCACCTCAATTGGTCATATAGTATACATCCAACACACGTGCCATATTACCCACCAAGGATGACAAATAAACATAACCACATCATAAACATTAGACATGACATGAATAGCTAGGTTTACAAGCCTTAATCAATTTGAGCCACATCCTATGGCCATATACATATAACTCATTATAAACCAATACATGTGACTAAAGCATAATAACACATGTCAATAAACTAGATCTCTATACATGCCACTCACTTGAAATTTCTAATATATGCTTCATTATTCCAAGGGTAGGGACTTGATAGTGTGATGCTGCCTCCGACGATCTCCAACTCCGAGCTCACCTAACAACACTAAAAAAAGAAAAGAAAAGGAAAGGATTAAGATTCACACTTAGTAATTCCATATGAAAAAGAATAAGCAATTTATCAATATGCTTTCACAAATTCTTACAACATGTTCTTAAGGTAATACCATCATAATTGCCTTTTTACCTATGTTCAAGTTAAGTTGTTTTCTCGAGTGACAACCACTAGATTATTCATATCTGGAGTTACGGAACACCAAATTAAGATCCGCTAATTTTCCCAAAAACTAGATTCACATAACTTCTTACCATAAATTTTTAGAATTTTTGGTTTAGCCAATTAGTACAGTTTATTCTTCAAAGTCAACCCTTTTTTTATGTCTAAAAGTTCCAACCCTTCCTCACTATAAATTAATTTTCTCATAATACAAAACTCAGATGATGTTCTTGTATATTTCTATTGAAAATAGACTCATTAAGAATTCTAAGCATATAGATTATAACCCATAAATATTTTTTTATAATTTTCAATGATTTTTTCAAATCAGAACAAGGGATTTCAAAATTTATTCTGACTCCATCTCACAACAATTTAAATATCTCGTAGTATGAAATTCTTTTGCTCACATCGTTTCCTTTATAAGAAACTAGACTCGATGAGATTCAATTCCGTATTTAATTCAATATCTAACTCACTTTTTACTATTTTTGGTGGATTTTCAAAGTTGGACTATTGTTGCTCTCCAAAACTTTTTTAGTGCACTATAATGATCACTAAGGTAATAACACCTTTACAAATCATTTCTACCATCATGGTAAAAATACATATTTATACATAAGCATGAATCCATAACCTCAAGGTCATCGTAGCATAACATAATAAACATGAATTTACATATCATTCAAACCTCATTAACTTACTATTCACATATTCTCATTCTTGCCAAAAACATGTATCAAGGCCATTACACATGAGTTTAGTGTACATACCTGTACAACATGAAACGTAACTTACAACTATTCTCACCATTGACTTACCTAATAGGACCGTCATCAAATCATACATCGAATTACCCGTTGAACACTCGAAATACTATTGGATACACGGAAACATTATACATAAGTGTCATATACGCAGCTAGAATCAACTCATAGCGCGCCAAGTATGTAGCCAAAGCTACCACATATTATGTAATGCCTCCATTTGAGCTACTCACAGGTCTATACACAGAGTCAACACCTGGACCCCAAAGCATTATTATGCAATGCCCGCTTATTGAGCTACTCATGGGTCTAATCAGAAAATCAATACCCGGATCCACATTACATATATCACTTATCTCATGAACTCAGACCACAACTCATGAGTTCAGATCACACTATTTCACATGACATATCACGTGTATCCTAGACTATTCCTAAGGTTCAAACGAGATTTCTTGCTTAACACATTGTCATCGCACTTACTCGTAATGTCATTTACACTACCAACATACATTTCATACTTTCATAATAAACAAATAAGCATATATGTATACTATTGATAATAATAAAACACCTCAATAGTCATATTATCAAAACATTAACCTCTGACATCACTTTCTCATACACAATATCACTAACATATAACTCAATTCAATCTTAGAAAGATAAGTTTCAAATATATTAGCAATAATATGGATAACATGCTTAAATTTGTCACACGAACTTACCTCGAATGCAATTTCGGTGAATTACGCCATTTTAGTCCATAACCTTGTACTTTCCGATTGAAGCCCAAATCTCGATTTTCTTGATCTATCATGATAAAATTCACCCATTTAATCATTACATTAATTAAAACATTCTAAAATTCACAATTTGGAAAAATGACTGTTTTGCCCTTAAACTTACAAAAATTATGATTTTTCCCTTAGGCTTGTAAATTGATTTTTATTGAATTTCCTCCTTTACTAAGCCTAGCCGAATTCTTTTTATAACTATAGCTATAACATCCCGAATTAGGGCCTAGTCAGAATAGTGGTTTTGAGACTACAAATCCAACGTTAAAATAATTATTTTATGATCATTATGAGTCTAGGATATGAAAATAAGCATGTGTTAAAGTTTCATGAAGAAATTCTATGTGTAAAGTGTCCAATTGGAAATTAAGGACCAAATTGAATAAATTAAAAAACTTGGATTCTAGAAGAAATTTATATGAAATTGCTTTGGAATATTAATTAGAGGTACTTAAAGAGTAACTTGCCCAATTTCTAAGTTTTTGGACAAAAATGGGCATGCATGGAAAATTTGGAAAGGTTAGTAAGGAAGGGCATTTTGGTCATTTGGTTAATTAATGAAATAAAAAGGGAAAATCAAGCAAAAATTCACTCATTTTCTTCTCCATGCTGCTGAATTTGAGGGAGTCTCCATAGCTAGGGTTTTCCAACATTTCAAGCTCAATAGTAAGTGTTCCCTAGCCCTATTTTTAATGTTCTTCGTATTTTTAAAACTCTCGTAACATGCTCTATCCATTTCTACCCATATTTCAAGCTAGAGTTCATGTTAGAAATTTGACCCATGCATGAGATGGTTTTTCTTTGATGATTTATGGAGGGTTATGAAAATTAGATGTTAGATAAACATATTTTGCTAGGTGATTTTTCATGAAAACACCAAAAAGGGACCTAAATGAAAAAGGTATAAAAAGTGGGGTAAAAACGTGAAATAAAGGAAAATGTGGGCTAGTATGAGCTTATAATACATTCGGCTAGGCTAGGTAGCCAAGGAATTACATGCATTTCATTATACAAGACTTAGGACTAAATTGTAAATATTGTGAAAGGTTAGGGGAAAATGATCATTTTGCCCGGGGGTGAGTTTTAGGCCTAAAATGAATAATGTGATATATTAATAATCTAATTTTATTGATATAAACCCTGAGGAAACAATTCCGGAGGTCGACTGTGGAAAACGAAAGGTTTCAAAATAATCGAAATACGAAACCGAAGCCATTACCAGGTAAGTTCATATAACCCGAAGTAAACTCTTAATATACTTAAACATGCGTGTTCTTGAATGTATGAAAATTTAGATATTCATTGCATGATAATTTATGAATGTGCTTGTCTAAAGGAAAATTGATAAATGTCCTGGTGGAAATGGAAAAGAAAATCTGATGGATAAATTATGACTTACATGACATGAGATCCTACATGTGTTGCAGAAAAGGATTTAGCCCGGACGGGTAATTCGATGATCTCAAAATGGAAAGGATCTAGCCTGGACAGGTGTTCCTTGAGTGATCGAGCCTCTAGGAGAATATGGGTGCATTAAGGATTTAGCCCGGACGGGTAATCTGATTTGAGGACTGAATTTAGCCTGGACTAGCAATTTAGATCCGAGCTTATGAGAGTAATTGTCGTTAAAAGGGGATTTAGCCTGGACTGGTAATCCCGACATTACTTTATGAGTTACTACTACGAGGGATTTAGCCTAGATTGGTAATCCCACTGTGAGATATAAGGTTCACGGGAGTGCGTACTCGAGACGATCACTTGTATGACTTGACGGTAAATGACTATCCATCGAGATTTCAGAAAAAGTTTAACAAGATTAACATGAGGAATAAAGAATGGAAATATTGAATTGATGAGCTTATCTAAGACTAATGACATGATGTATTGTTATGAAACTAACTTGATAATTGAGTGCATGTGATAGGGAAACTATTTCATGCTTGATGGAATTATTACCTAAATATGGTTTTATGCTAATTAACCGGTAAGTTTACTTTCCAATTATCTGAACTTACTAAGCATATAAATGTTTACCCCCTTCTCTTTTTCTTATCTTACAGAGCTTGTGGACTCGTGAAGATTGGAAGACGGTTGGAGAATCAACACACTATCGACTTATCCTACTTTGGTATATAGATACTTCCCTTTTGTTTAATGGCATGTATAGGATTTTTGGTTATTTTGTTATATGTGTCATTTGGCTAGCCAATGTAATGGCCTAAATGGTATACTTATTCTTTTGTATATGGCCACGAGATATGGCTCATATTGATGTAGGTAGTAAACCTATTAATAATACATGTCTATGTTTAAATGTTTCATGAGATATGATGATGAAATTTATCATGACTGGATGATTGAAATGGAACCTAATAATTTGAGAGTGGACATAGCATATAATGGTATATGGTTATAATATGGCCTAAGTGTAAAAAGTAAAATGTGCTATGTTAATCCCTAATACGAAAAGGGTAATTTAGCATGTACTAAACCGATGAGATGAGGTTAACATGCAATGAGTCATGTAAAGGTTGTTTAAGAGTGTAATTAGGCCATGTTAAGTACCATTGAAATCTCTAAGTGTGTATGGATGATAGAGGGTGACTAAAGGCTTGGGAAATAGCCTTAAAAAGGTCTACACGGGGTAGACACATGGGCATGTGTCTAGGTTGTGTGTGACACATGGTCAGCCCCATGGGCGTGTTACCTGGCCGTGTGTCCCTTGCGCTTAAAATTTTAGGTCAGTTTGTATGGTAGTAAACACACGGTTAGAAACACGGCCGTGTGTCTCAACCGTGTGGAGGACATGGCCTAGCACACGGGTATGTGCCTTGGCCGTGTGCCTCAAAATGAATGATGATGTCATAAACAGAATGTCTGGGTTTTTGGACACGGGCGATGACATGGGCATGTCTAAGCTGTGTAAGGGGCACGGAATAGGAACACGGGCGTGTGCTTGGCCGTGTGAAAACCCTTGTAGGTTCGAATTGAAAAATAAATCTAAATAATTCAACACGGGTGAGGGACAAGGGCGTGTCCCTAAGCACACGGGCGTGTCCTTTGTCTCCACACGGGCATGTGAGGCATAACCCTAGTAATTTTACTAAAATTTTCCATAGTTCTCGGTTTAGTCCCGGATCACTTTTAATGTATGTTTTGGGCCTATTGGTCTATAATCGAGACATTATGATGTTTGATCGGTTTTAAATTAGAACAAAATTTTGTAACTTGTATTTTCTGAAAGTATCCAAGTATATGTCTGATAACGCCTCGTACATTCTCTTGGTCTTGGGTACGGGTAAGGGGTGTTACAATAGCAACTCATAATTTCAATTATTACACACATTTACTCTTTATTTTACAACCTTTATAAAATGATACTTTTAGGTGTTTTCATGCTAACACCTTTCACAAAATTTGTTTATTTCACAACTAAGATTCATTTTCTTCTATAAAAATGTAGCAAACAACATGAATATTCTCATGGTAAAACCCTAGACTTTCAACCATTTTGTAAAAAAATCTCCCTATTAGCTAAATTAAGCTACAAAGGTTCCAAAAATATAAAAATTATCTAAAATAAGCATCTAAATCACTTATTTGCAAGGGATGTCAAAACTTATTTTTTCCTGGTAATTTCGGGGGGGGGGGAGAAGATGAGGAAAAAGATTATATCCTTTTCTCTCTCTCTTATTTCTATTTTATTCAATTTTAAGTCACCAACCCACCTAACATTGACAACTTGGTCAAATCTTGTCCCTATGGCCGGCCAAGCTTCTTTTAAGGGCCTATTTGCACTTTAAACTCAAATTTTGGTTCTCTAGCAATTTAACACCCGTGGCTAGTAAAACAAAACTTTTGCCCTTTATGCAAATTAGTCCTTTTTCGAAATTAAACTCATAAATGCTAAAATTAATTCACCAAAATTTTCATGCACTCATATAATCATGCTATAACACAAAATAATATTAAAAATAATTTTTTCGGCCTCAGAATAGTAATTTCAAAACCAATGTTCCGATTAGGCCTAAAATCGGGATGTTACAACTCTCCCCCTTTTAGGGATTTTCGACCCCGAAAATCTTACTAGAAAAGTGGTTTTGGTATTCACTTATATTTCTCTTTCCCATAATCATTTTTAAAGAACATTCACTCGACTATGTCCCAAATACTTATCCCTTTACTTTCCCATATCAGTATCATAAGCGATTCATTACTATACCATACCTCGGCTGAATTTCAACATCTACCTGAGAGTTCATAGACACAAAGGTCCCATCTATGCCATCATGTCACATATACACACATACTTGAATCCTTTTGAATTCGAATAATAAACTAATTAGTTCATCTTGGCCTTACACTCTCTAATTTCACACAGTCTGATTAATAGAGACTAGTATTTCGAGAAGTCCGACAATCATAAAGACACGAAGTCTTATCAATCTGATGAGTGGGAATTCATTACATACCGACATGATTTACTGATCTCACCAAACATTTAACAATAAGTTACATCACATTTGTTTTTTCTTTCCAAGACAGAAATAATCCTGATAGGACCTCGAGAATAATCCTTTCTCATTTCTATTCTAATATCAGCACTGGAGAAGATAGCTCCAGTAAAACCTGATGTTCGGCTTTAACCTTGTTAACAACTCAAATCTTTCTGTGATATCGAATGCTCTAAGCTATCATATTATCTTATTGTCTTAAAACACATCACAATTCATACAATAGTGCATCACTAAAAATTAAAAAGTCTCTGCCCAAGTGTAGACTAGACCAGTTTAAATGCTTCGGTTAATGATATTCTAATCTGTCCAAGTTTTGAAAATCTTGGATTAATCCATTCGACTTTCATAAGATGAAAATTTTATCATACAACCATTCGGAATTCACTCATCATGCTAATCAAAGACCATTTCACTTGCATTAGCCCAAATAACCAATATATCTCAACTGAAGACATTAGCTTTGATTAACTTACTTGAGAAAAGAGATTTATCATACCAATTGAAATTAAAAATTTTCACCACTTATGCCTTTGCTGATGTCAAATCCTTACATGTAAATTAGAGAAATCTCAAGATACGATACTATGTCGGAAGACCGAAAACAAACTCTTAAGGAAATATGAAAGACCTTAATAATTCCTCAGAGAAAAAAATTTCCAGAAGAAAACATCATTTCATCCCACTAGAATCAAATGCAACAATTAAGGGAAACAAAATTATAGCATCATTTGTATTTTCTCATAAGTTCCCAACAAACTGAATATAACTGAATACCAGAGAGAAGTGGAGCAAAACAGATTATAACTCGATCAGATCGATAATGCCTTCGTCTGACATTTAGATCTGATAGCATTCTCATATAACAAGAATTTCATCAGAATATAAGTAGTTACTATAGCACTTACGAGAATAATGATCTTTTAGAATATATCAAGAGAGGCAGTCATCATTTGTTCACTGTAATTACCATGCTCAGACATCTCATATTACAAATATTATTCCTCTAACTATTTCTGTCATTACAAATCCCATATCATTTCTTTCACTAAAGAAGATCAGTTCTAAGAACGTCACAATCATTACATTCTCTCGACCTTGTATCTGAGCAATTCGATTTACCAAGGTGAATTTATTCTCTAACTGTGACAGTGCATGATTCACATAATCTTTATGTCAACCTGATACCTTTCTAGCTCCGGCTTTACTTATCATCTCACTCTCAATCTCTAATCATATTTATCGAGATTTCTTCACTGAACTCTTTGGTCTTCACACTTGTGAGTTTATTCAGTGCAAATCTCATGAAATTCCATTATAGAACACCACTCTGGTAAGGGGTGAAGTTGTGGGGCCTCTGACTCGACTCTCATATACATACACATGTGACACAACTTTCATCATCATAACAACATCATCAAATCATATCATTCATTTCAGACAAACTGACATTCATATTTACTTTATGCCAACTTTCCAGTTATCTCATTTAGACAAGTACCCTTATGCATGTACTCTATGAATTCAGATAACTATACTTATCTCATTCACTTAATCAAACAAGTCATGTACATAACATCATATGAGAGCCAACAAGTATGGATAAGTATATTCCAATTTGTACCTTCATCTCGCACATCATCGTATGCATATCATTACAAACATGTAAATCAATCCAAGCAATTTAACACTGATACTCAGACTATGTGAACTTGCCAACCATATTCATTCAAATAAGTATACATGAACATTTATTTCATCGATATTTTTGATAAGTTATCTAAACACATACTATCGCCCAAGTAAATCGGCCATATATATCATAGAATCATCAACTAAACATAAATAAACTCATTACAATATAGTCATTTATCTCATTTCAAGGAACCATTGTAATCCATCAAAATTTTAATGTCCAATCGAAGCAATGTTATTTTAGCCGTAGTATGATATTATGAATTTTGTTCGTATCTTTTCGAGTTCAACTCATCACCACGACACTTCATTCAAATATTTTGGTATCACTATCAACATGGTTGGGTGTAGTTTAGTTGGAGAGTATCTTTGTCTAGGAAAGATAGTTCTCATTTGCGTCGGGAGACACCACACTATCACAAATCTGTGGCATGTATAGCTAGACTCTTACAGTGCTAGGTTAGTCCAAGAACTGACTAAACCATAGCTCTGATACCACTAAACGTAACACCCCTTACCCTTATTCGATGTCGGGACAGGGTTCGAGGCATTACCAGACTTAAACGTATACCATTTCATAAAATCGGGCCATAAAATTTCATTCGTATCAAAACTTTTCATACACATGCATAATGTCCCTTACATGAGCTATCACGAATCAGGGTCACACACCCGTGTGGACACAGGGACACGCTCATGTGTCTTCAACACGCCCATGTCCTTAGGCAGTGTAACTCTCTGTTTGTGATGTCAGCAAAACAAATTGAACCACAGGGCCAGGCCACATGTCCGTGTGCTAGGCCGTGTCCTCCACACAGCTGAGACACATGGTCGTGTCTCTGCCCGTGTGGCTAGCACTTAGGCTATTTTCCAAGCATTTTTGTTGCCTTAATCTTTCACAAACTTAACCACTTTAAAGACACATATCATAGCATCATTTTAATGATTAAATATTCTCTATTAATACATATTCACCACATTAACATGTCCTCTTATATGTAATGCATCTACTCATGCAATACCAAGTCTAGATTCCTTAATTCACATTCATAAGACTTGTCATTTTGATGATCACTTTTACCATTATGCTATGGTTACTGACTTATCATGCAATTTCTACATGGTTATACCACCTCAATTGGTCATATAGTATACATCCAACACACATGTCATATTACCCACCAACCATGACAAACAAATATAACCACATGATAAACGTTAGACATGACATGAATAGCTAGATTTACAAGCCTTAATCAATCTGAGCCACATCCCATGGCCATATACATATAACTCATTATAAACCAATACATGTGACTAAAGCATAATAACACTTGTCAATAAACTAGATCTTTATACATGCCACTCACTTGAAATTTCTAATATATGCTTCATTATTCCAAGGTTAGGGACTTGATAGTGTGATGCTGCCTCCGACGATCTCCAACCCCGAGCTCACCTAACAACACTAAAAAAAGAAAAGAAAAAGAAGGGAGTAAGCTTCACGCATAGTAAGTCCATATGAAAAATAATAAGAAATTTATCAATTGCTTTCACAAATTCTTACAACATGTTCTTAAGGTAATACCATCATAATTGCCTTTTTACCTATGTACTGGTCAAGCTGTTTTCTCGAGTGGCAGTCACTAGATTATTTATATCTAGAGTTACGGAACTCCAAATTAATATCCACTAATTTTCCCAGAAACTAGACTCACATAACTTCTTCCCATAAAATTTTCAGAATTTTTGGTCTAGCCAATTAGTACAGTTTATTCTTCAAATTCACCCCTTTTTTGCTATTTGACAGTTCCGACCCTTCCTCACTATAAATTAATTTTCTCATAATATGGAACTCAGATGATGTTTCCATATATTTATATTGAAAATAGACTCATTAATAATTCTAATAATATAAATTATAACTTATAAATATTTTTTTATAATTTTCAATGATTTTCTCAAATCAGAACAGGGGATTTCGAAATTCATTCTGACTCCGTCTCACAACAATTTAAATATCTCGTAGTATTCTTTTGCTCACATCGTTTCCTTTATAAGAAACTACATTCGATAAGCTTCAATTTCATATTTAATTCAATCTCTAACTCGCTTTTTACTATTTTTGGTGGATTTTCAAAGTTGGACTATTGTTGCTGTCCAAAACTGTTTTAGTGCAATATAATGATCACCAAGGTAATAACACGTTTACAAATAATTTCTACCATCATGGTAAAAATAGATATTTATACATAAGCATGAATCCATAATCTCAAGGTCATCATAAGATAACATAATAAACATGAATTTACATGTCATTCAAACCTCCTTAACTTACTCTTCACATATTCTCATTCTTGCCAAAAACATGTATCAAGGCCATTACACATGAGTTTAGTGTACATACTTGTACGACGTGAAACGTAACTTACAACTATTCTCACCATCGATTTACCTCAATGGGACCGTCGTCAAATCATACCTCGAATTACCCGTTGAACACTTGGAATACTATTGGATACACGAAAACATTATACATAAGTGTCATATATGCAGCTAGAATCAACTCATAGCGCGCCAAGTAAGTAGCCAAAGCTACCACATATTATGTAATGCCTCCATTTGAGCTACCTACGGGTCTATACATAGAGTCAACACCTGGACCCCAAAGCATTATTATGCAATGCCCGTTTATTGAGCTACTCACAGGTCTAATCAGAAAATCAATACCCGGACCCACATTACATATATCACTTATCTCATGAACTCAGACCACAACTCATGAGTTCAGATCACACTGTTTCACATGACATATCATGTGTATCCTAGACTATTCCTAAGGTTTAAACGAGATTTCTTGCTTAACACATTGTCATTGCACTTACTTGTAATTTCATTTACACTACCAACATACATTTCATACTTTCATAATAATCAAATAAGCATATATGTATACTCTTGATAACAATAAAACATCTCAATACTCATTATCAAAACATTAACGTTTGACATCACTTTCTCATACACAATATCACTAACATATAACTCAATTCAATCTTAGAAAGATAAGTTTCAAATATATTAGCAATAATACGGATAACATGCTTAAATTTGTCACATGGACTTACCTTGAATGCAATATTGGCGAATTACGCCATTTTAGTCCATAACCTTGTACTTTCTGATTTAAGCCCAAATCTCGATTTTCTTGATCTATCATGATGAAATTCACTCATTTAATCATTACATTAATTAAAGCATTCTAAAATTCACAATTTGGCAAAATGACCGTTTTACCCTTATACTGTAGAAAAATTACGATTTTACCCTTAAGCTCATCAATTGATTTTTATCGAATTTCCTCCTTTACCAACCTAGCTGAATTCTTTTTATAACTATAGAAACTCATAATTTCAATTATTACACACATTTACTCTCTATTTTACAACCTTTATAAAATGGTACTTTTAGGTGTTTTCATGTTAATACCTTTCACAAAAGTTGTTTATTTCACAACTAAGATTCATTTTCTTCCATAAAAATACAGAAAAAAATATGAATATTCTCATGGTAAAACCTAGATTTTCAACCGTTTTGTAAAATAATCCCCCATTAGCTAAATTAAGCTATAAGGGTTCCAAAATACAAAAAAATATAAAAAATAAGCATCTAAATCACTTACTTGCAAGGGATAATAATGGCTGATATTTTTGAGTCTTCAAAACCTCTTCTTTTCTGGTAATTTCGGTGGGGAGAAGATGAGGAAAAGATGATATCTTTTTCTCTGTCTTTTATTTCTATTTTATTCAATTTTAAGTCACCAACCCACCTAACATTGACAACTTGGTCAAATCTTGTCCCTATGGCCGGCCAAGCTTCTTTTAAGGGCCTATTTGCACTTTAAACCCTCCAATTTTGGTTCTCTAGCAATTTAACACCTCTGGCTAGTAAAACAAAACTTTTTCCCTTTATGCGATTTAATCCTTTTTCGAAATTAAGCTCATAAACGCTAAAATTAATTCACCAAAATTTTCATGCACTCGTATAATCATACTATAACACATAAAATAATATTAAAAATAATTTCTCCAGCCTCAAAAAAGTGATTTTGAAACCAATGTTCTGATTAGGCCCAAAATCGGGATGTTACAATTTCCTTTCCACTTGAGGTGGCCTAGAGAACTTAGCCTTGTTTCCCTTAGCGTACTTTCCCTTTCCTTTAGAGGAAGAAGAAATACCTAAGTTTGATTCTTCTTTATGGATCGGTTGATAGCCATTCAACATCAACTCGTAGGATTGTAGTTCCTTCATGAGTTGTGTAAGGGTCAAATTCTTATTCCCAATGTTATATGCGACTCGAAATCCTGTAAAATCCTTGGACAAGCTTTTGAACACCATTCCAATTTGTGTGTTTTAGTCCATATTGACCTCATTATTTTTGGCCTCGGTAATGTATCCCATAAGAGTAATCATATTATCTTTAATCAGAGTGTTGGGCTTTTGTTGGATATTCATAAAACTAGTAATAGTCGGATGTCGAGCCAAGGCATCTCGGCGTCCGAACATGTCTTCTAGATTTTTTAGAATTGCTTTGGCAGTCTTACAGCTCTCTAGCTGCTTATAAAGGGTACTAGTCATGCTTGTCAGCATATAGCAACAAGCTATCTCATCAGACTCCTCCTAACATTTTTTAGCCTAAACTTTAGTGGCCAGAGGGCATTTATTATCAAGGACTTTTTTAGTTTCTCACAGCTTAAGATAATCATCAAGTTCCTTTTCCATTCCTTATAGTTATTTCCATTAAGTTTGTTCTCAGTGAGTATATTTAATAAGGGAGTAGGTTCCATTTTCGAACTAAAAATAAAATATTCATTCATTAATATCTTGGTATTAAGCAAATATTCGAAAACATTTTGTAACTTACGATACACTTTAAGATGATGCATGCGTCTTACATTAAACCTTGAAAAATTTTGAAAGTCATTGTAATGATAATTCCTACACCCATTGAATCAAGTCATCTTAGGGCAACCTTGACCAATGAGTAAGAACGTGAATTTCCATCCAATTAGTAAATTAACCTAATTCCTTAGGCATTCACACATACTAATAATCGTTTAACATTTGACCATCATTCTAGCTTAAGCATAACTTATTGGGAAGTTACTTAACTAGAATACCTTGAGTGTATAACCATTAACTGAACACCCATCACATTATGCACCATAAATGAGGCATCTTTGTAACAACTCGTTTTCAGTAGTGTCAAAAAAAGGTGGTTTCAGACCACAATTCTGACGAGTGAGCTAATATTGTGATGTTTATTTAATGGCTATAGCATTACATTGAAATTGTATTAATGTTTAACTTAGAAATTTTGAAGTTTAGATGGTTAATAAACTTAAAAGGATTAAATCGTAAAAATTGTAAATGTTAGTTTTGGAACGACGAAAATTTGCAAGTGTACATGATAAACGCCAAATTAAACATATCTATACACCAAATACTTAGCATATTTATGGATGTTTATTACTAGATTTGTGGATTTTGGTGCTCTTAATTCAGTTATTTCATGTTTTGTACTCAGGAGAGCACCCAGAGTCGAAAGGAGCCAAAAACGAGCTAAAAAGGGACAAAAACGGACCAAATCGAGAAGATGACATGGCCTAAGCCTTGCCACACAGGCATCTCACATGCCTGTGGCCTTCGGGGGTGTCGACCAAGGTTTTCACGATTCACATGGCCTGGCCATTGAGCCCACACGGCCGCGTGCAATTCAACGGATCAAACACAGCTTGGTAATCACGTCACACGGCCGTGGCACACGGGTGTGTCCCTTTTTCAAAGAGTTGTATTTTACACGAAAAAGGTTACTTAGGGAGGAAGAAAGCCAATCCAAAGCCTATATAAACACCCTAAGTGTGACCTAGAAGGAGGCCGTTCTTTCTAGAACTTTTCTGGAATACAGAACCACACGCAAGGAATTACTTGAAGAAAGCCAGACGATCCATATCAAAAGCTAGAGCTACTCTAAGACTGAAGATCTCTCTCAGAATTCCTTCAGGGGTTTTAGAGTTTTCTTGATGTTTTGTTATTTTCATACTCTTGAGATGTACTCTCATTTTATTATGAACTAAACCCCTTAGATACCTAAGGGGGATAAAACCTATAATGGATCTTGTTATTATTATCTGAACTGTATGATAAATCTTGATTTGTTCTTAATTATGTGTTCTTAATGCTTGAGTTAATATTTCGAGTATTAATTCATGATTTGATGTGCTTATACAGAGGAGGAATAGACCCTGCCTAAGAGTAGATTTGACATAATTAGTTGATCGAACGCCTAGAAATAGGGTTACGAGATTTTTCTGGATTAGAATGAAACCTAATATTGGAGTCCATAGAGTGATTTACTGCTTCCCTAGGGGTTTTAATTAAGAAAGAAATTTTGATTAATTCAACCGAGGGTTAGACGTTATTAGTCTCGAAAGGGATAATAACATAGGTTAGAGAGTCTTACGGATCAAGTCAAGTGAATAAATCGTTCGGTTCAGAGTCAGATAACAAGTGAAATCTAGGTGGATTCCTCCTTGGGTGTCGTCTTCATCAATTGCTTTTCTTCAAGTCTTTTTCCAAAATTTCTCTTTGCTTTATTTAAATTAGTTAATTAGTTTAGATAATTAGTTTAATAAACAAACCCTTTTATTTTTAGGTTAGATAATAAAAAGATAGTTATTACTAGTACTTTTGGTTCCCTTGGGTACGATATCCCGGTCTTGCCATTACTATACTATTTTCGATAGGTGCGCTTGCCTTTTCGTCGTGATAATAGTTAGTCTAGGTTTGATCTTCATTATAAATATTTATTACTTGTTACGAATCACACGATCAAGTTTTTGGCGCCGTTGCCGGGGAACTAAAATATTAGGAATACTAAATTTTTATTACTTTAGCCATTTATTTTTTTTGCAATTTTATTTTATTTTATTATTTATTAATTTACTTTTTCTCTCTCTTGGCAGGTTTTTATAGTTTATGACTAGAAGAAACCCGTCAGGACCATTACTCTTTGACGAAGAAATCGATTGTACAATTCACAAAAATCAAAGAGAAATAAGGCATAGCTTACGATACACGGAGAACGAGCGAGAAGACGATACTCAACCCCCAACCGAAGAGATGACTGAAAACCCAGGCGATCAGCTGCCTCCTGCAATTGCAGCTAATCAAAATCCTGCTCCACGTACTATGTATGATTATGCTAAACCTTCTTTAACAGGAACCGAGTCTAGTATAGTTAGACCTGCTATTGCTGCGAATAATTTCGAACTAAAACCTAACACAATTCAGATGATAGAGCAGTTTGTTCAGTTTGATAGTTTGCAGGATAAAGATCCCAACACGCACTTGGCAAATTTTCTTGAATTTTACGATACATTCAAAATCAATGGTGTTTCTGATGATGCCATCCGTCTTCAGTTATTTCCCTTTTCACTGAGAAACAAAGCTAAACAGTGGTTGAACTCGTTACCACGAGGGTCTACCACTACTTGGGAACAAATGACCGAGAAATTTTTACTAAAATATTTTTCGCCAGCTAAAACGGCTAAATTGCATAATGATATCTCTTCTTTTGTGCAGATGGATTTAGAAACACTTTACGATGCATGGGAGAGATACAAGGACTTACTGAGAAGGTGCCCTCACCATGAGTTACCGCTTTGGCTGCAAGTTCAAACGTTCTACAATGGTGTGAATCCCTGAACAAGACAAATGATTGACGCAGCTGCTGGCGGAACCATCAACAATAAAACACTGAAAGATGCCTTTGAATTTATAGAGGAGATGTCACTGAATAACTATCGCTGGCAAGTTATGAGGACAAAGCCAACGAAAACAACCGTCATCTATAACATCGATTCAGTCACCATGCTCTCAAATCAGGTAGAACTTCTCAATAAAAAGATTGATAGTTTTCTTGGTTCTACACAGGTACATCTAGTAATGAGGTGTGACTCAAGCGGAGGAGGTGTGCATACAAAATATCAATCCTTCAATCCCACAACCGAAGAGGAACAAGTCAACTATATAGGTAACAATAACTTTAGATCTCAAAATAACCCATACAGTAATACTTATAATGCAGGTTGGAGGAACCACCCAAATTTTTCCTATGGAGGTCAAGGAAATCCAAAGCCACAAAATCCTTAAGGTTTCAACAGCCATCTTATCAACAGGAGAAAAAAGCAAACCTTGAAGAGATGCTTTCTAAATTCATCTTGATAATAGAAACCCATTTCCAAAATACCGAGACAGCACTTAAGAATCAAAAAGCATTGATCCAAGGACTCGAAACTCAGATAGGCCAGCTGTCCAAACTAATCTCTGAACAACCACAAGGTAGCCTACCAAGAAATACTGAACCTAATCCGAGGGAACACCTCAATGCAATTAGCACTCAAGATACGGGAGGGTTCATTACACCTGAGCTAGAAATACAGCAAGACAACGCGATGAACAAAGGACGAGAAGAGGTAAACAATAATGATCCGAAATAGGTAAGTAAAAATCATGAACCTCGTGTGCCATATCCTAAAGCGATGACGAAAGACAGAGCAGAAGAACAATTCGGTAAGTTTGTCAAACTCTTAAAGAAATTACATATTAACTTACCCTTTATAGAAGTTCTTTCGCAGATGCCCAACTCAGCAAAATTCTTAAAGGAACTTCTGAGCAATAAAAGGAAATTAGACGCTACATCGCATGTGGAACTCAATACAGTCTGCTCAACTATTCTAAAGAATGAGCTACCTAATAAATTGAAAGATCTAGGGAGTTTTACAATTCCTTGCTTAATTGGTAGTTTATCTGTGAATAATGCTTTAGCTGATCTAGGGGCATGTACAAATGTTAAGCCATATAAAATGTTTAAACGACTAGGTCTCGGTAAACCCAAACAGACTAGGATGAGCATACAATTGGCTGACAAAACAGTTAGATTTCCTGAGGGTATTATTGAAGACGTTCTCGTTAAAATTGATAAATTTATTTACCCAGTAGACTTCGTTGTCTTAGATATGGATGAGGATAACGAGGTACCTTTAATTTTAGGACAACCATTTTTAGAAACTGCCAGAACCATTATTAATGTAGGCACAGGAGAGCTAACACTTCGTGCAGGTGACGATGCAGTAACACTCCAAGCACGCGACTCAGTCAAAACCTCTAAGACTCAAGATAATGCTATAAAAACTGTCGATGATAAAACTAATATTTAATTGTCCTTGCAGGAACTTCCTCGAACAAAGACAACAGAGACAGTGCGCTATTATAATGAAGAGAACAAAGACGTCCATGAAGAACGAAGACTATGGAGAGAGGAGCTAAACGAATGGCGAGAACACAAACCGAGCACACATGGTAAACCGAAACTACACAAAAACAAGCCCGATACCTCTCCTAATCAACTTCAGGTCGGTGATACATTCTTACTAGATACCGTTGATCCTCACATTGTCACTACCACACCAAATGAGGAAATCCCTCTTACGGTACTTAGTATTTTTCCATTTGGTACAGTGAAGGTGAGTCATCCCAAGTTCGACACTTTCAAGGTAAACAACACCCGTTTAAAACCTTATTTTAAAATTGACAACATGAATGAGGAGTATGAACTCCTCGAACCACCATGATCATTCAACAAAGAGGTAAGTCGAGCTTAGACTATAAATAAACGCTTCTCGAGAGGCAACCTGAGCACTAACATATTTTGATTTCTTTATTTTTATTTTCTCACACTTCGAATCAATTAACTTAATCTTTGAATTGCAAAGTTTTTCAGCACACACGGCTAGGCAAACGGGCACGCCTAAAGCCGTGGCCAAATAGGGGAAGAGACACGGCCATACGATACGGCCGTGTTGAAGCAAGACATGAATTCCTCAAAACACGGGCGTGGGAATGAAAACCCACAGGCGTGCTAGGGATAAGGCTCGATTCTATTTCTTCGACATGAGCGTGCCGTGTACAACAACCAACGGACGTGCTACCATAACACACGGGCGTGGGAGAAGCAAACAAAGCTAGGCACGGCCGTGCGACATGGCAGTGTGCCACACATGCCCAAGACACATGGGCGTGGGACAGTAGCCGGACACAACCTAAATTGAAAAATTCAAAAAAAACGGGCTCACCCTCAAAGTACATGGGCGTGGCCCTAGGCCGTGTGACCCTCTGCTATATAAACAAACCACTGTTCATCTTCTTCCCCCTTTCAAAACCTTAGTCGAAAACTCCTCTTCCCCACTCTCTAATCCTTATTTCGACCACCATTCCCAAGATTCTCACTTCCCCAACCCTCAAACCACCCTAAAATCCATTCCCCTTGCATTAATCGCCACTTTCCCCTCTCTATACCTTCCATTTTTCCTCCACACCGCTATACCCCCACGTCACACGCCCGTGCTCGACATCAACACGCCCGTGTGCCACCATACAGAAGTCTTTGGTTCACTTTCTCAACTTTAATTTTCCAATTTGTATTGCTACATTAGTGTTCTACATGCTTTACATAGATATTGTAATATTTTACTTTAGACAAGTAAAGAATTTGCCTTAGAATTTTCTATATTTGAATTATTTAAGCCACTCAATAGCATATACTAGTTTTGGGCCTTTTGCTTAACTATCGATGTATCTTGGATTCTATCAATGCTCATATATTTTCAGGTACATTATGTCATCATCAAGAGGAAATAAGGTCGCGGTCCTATCCCCAAAGAGATGCAGGGGACCGTGTTCTTCCTCGGTGTGTGCTACAGCTGAAGTTCGGCACCCAATCCTTGAATTTCCACAAGCTTCGTAGGAGGAGCTATTTCAGATACTACGTGCACGACCCATCACCACAGGTCACTGCATCGACTGGGCTACCGTAGAGCAAGTCCAACTCGTTGACGCCATCTGTGACCTCCTATCCACAGACCCATGGGAACGATTCTTCACTATTACCGAGCCCACTTATTTAGAGCTAATTTTAGAATTATGCTCTACTTTTCATTTACAGGTGGTGATGATGAACAATGACGACCCAGGCACCATTCACTTCCGATTAGGCGGTCTAGTTCGTTCGATGAGTGTCCCAGAGTTTGGAGTTGCTCTAGGACTTTACACTGATGAGTTTCTAGAGGAGGAGGACATGAATGCACTACCACGCAATAACCACATCTCCCCCTCCTTGTGCTGGAAGGCTTTGGCACCACTCTCTTCCACCTACAACCCCAGCCGCTCGAAGGCCTCAGCTCTCCCCCATTCTCTATGATATCTCCATGCCATATTGGCACACACCTTGATCGGAAGGAGAGAGAGCACCGGTGTCGTTATCATCCATGACGCCTACTATTAATGGTGCAAGGCGAATGCACATGTGACCGACTTAGCATACTTCATTGCTTTCTCCATTCGCCATCAGACCGAGCGGCATAGGAAGGGAGTGATCTCCACCGGCCCTTACGTGATGCGCCTTGCCAGACACTTCGGCCTCCTCAACACTGCGGCCCAGTCATCAGCGCTTACCTTGATAGGTCAGATGTCCCTACTGGGCATCACGACTATGTTACACATGAGAATGATCGAGCGCCGACGTGGGATCGATCCTCCTCAGTACTGTCTCTCGCATGCCATTGATGAGGAGGATCTTGAGGACATCCCTGATGATGTTCCCCCACAGCATGAGGAGCCTTCTACCACACCACCTAGGGAATGACCAGCTCATGCGGTTGCTTCATTGGCACACCTTTCCGACCGACTCGCCCATTTCGAGCAGTATTGCACTACACAATTCGAGATGATCCACGAGCGAGATTGGCGACGGGACCAATAGATGGACGATATGCAGGCCATGATGCAGCAACTGTGCCAACACTTTCACATCGCCACTCCAGCACCACCACCTGAGGGTCCCACTGACGAGGATCATTGACTCCTCCTATTTTTTTAATTATTTATTCTTATTTTTATTTTATTTTATTTTTATTTTTATTTTTCTTTTGATTTTTATTTTCATTTCAATTTTATTATTTTATTTTGAAAGACATATCTATATTAGTAAATTTTACTTTTTCCATTTTCTGGTATTTCTAACAAGTAATTCCACTACGCTCTCTTCCACACCAGCTCTTAATAAACTCTTCATGATTCTACAGACTTCCAAGCAAAGTTGCTAGGAATATTTTACGGAATGAAGAAACAAAAGGGAAATAATACCTCACAAGTGCCATGTTCAACGACCCAAATTCTTCATCTAGCTAAGAACAATGGCAGCCACCACTTTCCCCGAACACTCCATCCTCAAAATCAAGCTCCACATCCATATAACAGGGAGTTTCACCTCCTTTCCTCTTATGATTTTCTTTATTTTGAATAATATATCTTTGTACATTGAGGGCAATGTACATCTTAAGTGTGTGTGGGGGGGGTGAACATGAAACCTAACTTTTTGCATTATTCTCAAGTCCCTGAAGTTGGTCTTGTGCTTAAGTGGTTTTCTCATAATCTTGTTCGAATAAATTTTGATTGATCTATAATTATTGTTGGTTTGTCATGAATTAGACCATGGGAATTATGCATGATTATTTGATTATAGGACATTAGAGAATCGAGCATGATAAGTTGATATTTTGAGAACTAGAATTTTTTAGATTATTTTCCTAAATTGAGGTATTATCTTGAAATCTTAAGTATACAGGAATGACATCCAAAACCCAAATTTTTGGTGAGATTTTGAGCCTTTTGAGCATATAGCTTTCTTTCTTGCTTACTTCTTTTGTGGTTTGAGTGAGTCAACATTGAACTGTTATTCTAGAACTTGCTTCGATTATACATATCGAGATCACACGTATGATTTGATATACTGATATGATAAAGGCACCTAGGATTTAACCCATTTACTCCAAAAAAAGCCTTCCCACATAATTAAAACCTTAGTGAAACCCCTTGAGCCTACTAACCCTTTTTCATTGATTAACCCTCATCATTAACCCATTAACCCATTATTGTTGAAATCCTCCTACTAAATTTGACCCTTTTTATTGAGATTGAATTTAATATTGTTACCTCGCTATGTTCACCATATTTTTTGTTACTGAATCATGAAGTATGATTTCTATATTGTATCGACTTGAGTTAAAAAAAATCAGTATTATATTGTAATTCTCAGCAAGCTAAAGTTGTCATGAACTCATGTAAAATAGTTCTAGATATTTGTTTGTGGTTCAGTAATTAAGTTTTTGATAGTGGGGTAATATATTGAAATTATCTCGATTTTAACCTTTGTCACTTCAGCTTGTATCCATACCTGTAACCTAAACCCCGTTACAACCATGCAAAGACCTTTTGATTAGTGTATCATATCATTTACAAGTGGTGGAGATTTGATTTTCATGCAAGCTTATGGTAATAACTTTCCATGTTAGATAATCGAGTGCTTAATCTTTAACCTTAAACACTTTGAGTGATTTGAGTGAATCTTTAGTGAGGATGTCATCTCTTGTATATTTAGGACTAAAGTTAATTGCTTAGAGGAAAGAGATTACCTATGATTTTATTATCAAAATATTCGATTTAGATTGTTTGAGGCTTTTAATGCCCCTATAGTTGAATTCTCACTGAATGATTTTCTGTGGAATAACCTGTAACATTATTAGTAATGATTATGTGATTGAGAAGAATGAATTCTAGCAGTAAATGAGATATTTGCTTGAGGAAAAGCAAATGCTTAAGTGTGGGGGTATTTGATAAACGCCAAATTATACATATCTATACCCCAAATACTTAGCATATTTATGGATGTTTATTACTAGATTTGTGGATTTTGGTGCTCTTAATCTGGTTATTTCATATTTTGTACTCAGGAGAGCACCAAGAGTCGAAAGGAGTCAAAAACGAGCTAAAAAGGGACAAAAATGGACCAAATCGAGAAGATGACACGGCCTAAGCCTTGCCACACGGGCATCTCACATGCCCGTGGCCTTCGGTGGTGTCGACCAAGGTTTTCACGATTCACACGACCTAGCCATTGAGCCTACATGGCCGTGTGCAATTCAACGGATCGAACACAGCCTGGTAATCACGTCACACGGTCGTGGCACAAGGGCGTGTCCCTTTTTCAAAGAGTTGTATTTTACATGGAAAAGGGTACTTAGGAAGGAAGAAAGCCAATCCAAAGCCTATATAAACACCCTAAGTGTGACCTAGAAGGAGGCTGCTCTTTCCAGAACTTTTCTGGAATACAGAACCACACACCAGGAATTACTTGAAGAAAGCCAGACGATCCATCTCAAAAGCTGGAGCTACTCAAAGACTGAAGATATCTCTCAGAATTCCTTCAGGGGTTTTAGAGTTTTCTTTATGTTTTGTTATTTTCATACTCTTGAGATGTACTCTTATTTTATTATGAACTAAACCCCTTAGATACCTAAGGGGAATAAAACCTATGATGAATCTTGTTATTATTATCTGAACTGTATGATAAAACTTGATTTGTTCTTAATTATGTGTTCTTAATGCTTAAGTTAAAATTTCGGGTATTAATTCATGATTTAATGTGCTTATGCAAAGGAGGAATAGACCCTGCCTAAGAGTAGACTTAGCATAATTAAGCGGAGTTGATCAAATGCCTAGAAATAGGGTTACGAAATTTTGCTGGATTGGGGTGAAACCTCATATGGGAGTCCATAGAGTGGTTTACTGCTTCCCTAGGGGTTTTAATTATGAAAGAAATTTCGATTAATTCAACAGAGGGTTAGACGTTATTAGTCTCGAAAGGGATAATAACATAGGTTAGAGAGTCTAACGGATCAAGTTAAGTGATTAAATCGTCCGGTTCAGAGTCAGATAACAAGTGAAATCTAGGTGGATTCCTCCTTGGGTGTCGTCTTCATCAATTGCTTTTCTTCAAGTCTTTTTCCAAATTTTCTCTTTGTTTTAATTAAATTAGTTAATTAGTTTAGATAATTAGTTTAAACACCTTTATTTTAGGTTAGATAATGAAAAGATAGTTATTACTAGTACTTTTGGTTCCATTGGGTACGATATCCCGGTCTTGCCATTACTATACTATTGTTCGATAGGTGCGCTTGCCTTTTCATCATGATAATAGTTAGTCTAGGTTTGATCTTCATTATAAATATTTATTACTTGTTACGAATCATGCGATCAGCACACAATTGCAACAAGTAATAAAATGACAAGTAAATGTTGAGTTATCATACCCACAGGGACTGTGAAAAGAATTATTTATGAGCGCTATTTAAAACACTTTGGTTAAGAAAAATATTTTGTTTGAAGAGGGTGGTTAAAAACTAAGATTTTAAACTAAGTAAATTAAAGAATAAATCTCAAATGCACGATTTCAAAATATGATTTAATCAAGATGACATAATTGTGTTGATTTAATTACATTTCTTTAACTTAGAATTACGAAACTCATGCTTATGCTGTTACGAATAAATTCACGGCAACTCAGTAATTTGCTAACTTATAAACATATTCACCTACACAAATCCATTCATCTCTTAACATATTCCTATTTTATTTCAAACGATTAAACATATTTTAATAAGCAAACATATTATGGCACATACATACTCATTAAGTTGAACTAATCTCTTGCATATGCCTATGTCAATTCAAACGATTAATTAAATCTAATAAGCACATAAAAGACTATGTGAGGTAATAAGGTATTTTGACCTTGAAATGGTTTAATCACAATAATCTTGCAAGTTATGCAAGGCAAGTGTATCGCCAGATACATTGCTAATTTAACCTTTAGCTACCTTAGAAGAATAAACATGCACTGATTAAGTATTGTGTCCCTTAATTACAATTTCAATCCGTTTAAATAATTAATTCATTAGTTACCTAACAATTGTAATGTAATAATAACTTAGTCATGATTTTACTTAATCAAGAGTTTTACCGAGGCTTATAACAGCATATACACAATTTTAATAATTTAAGTAGATGAAATGCAATCAAACCAACACAAAGTAAATTCAAGCTAAATTGATTAAATTAACCATTCCAACAACATTCATAGATACGTTCATCATAATAACAAAAAAAATTAAAAAGATAGGGAACAAGAATCAAATCTGGTGATTTTCGCGTGGCTTGACTAAGTTGCTCCGTCGTTGTTCCTTGTTGTCCTCACCGATCAAGGTTGCTATGAAAACTTCAATTTTTCTCCAAAATGGCTGAAGAATAACCCTTTCCCAAGGGGAGAAATCGACACAAGAGAAAGGGATTTTGAAAGGGAAAATGAGAGGAGGAAGTGTGAGAGGAGAGAAGAAATGTGAATGAATTGAGGTGTGCCTTGAATGATCAGCCAATGGGGGATTTTATAGCTGAATGTTGCAGCTAAAATTTGCTAAAAATAGCAACCAAAGAGCCACCCCTTGGGCGGCCATCTATGTGACAAAGTTAATGGCTTCAACTTTGCTAAATATGGCTTGGGGCAAATCCATAAAGCCACTAACTGTAGAGGGGCTTGAATGCAACTTTGACAAGTCTTCAAGGGCTTCTTAACAAGCTTAATTAATCAGCTAATAAGCTGATTTGGGTCAGCATATGGACGGTTTTGAGCTGCCCAATCCTTGGCCGGTTCAGTTCAATCGGTTCGGTTCAATTAGACCATTTTTTTCATCATTAATTAATAATAATTTATTTAGCCCAAATTAAATTGGGTATAAATTAAAATTAATTATATTATGAATTAATACACATAATTGGACCATTTTAGGCTGGAAATTAATTCGTCTCGATACTTCAAATTGCTTCTCAGTTTTGTGCTTCTGGCAGTGTCTGCCGAGCCATTTTTTGCCCATTGTGCAAATCTGTCGAAAATAACCAAAATTCATAAAAAATAAGTATAAAATTAACTAAATTTCAACATGTTCATATTTTAAGTGCACTTTAATTATTTTATAAAAATTAATTATTTTTCAACAAGAATTTAACCGAATTCACATGAATTTAAGTTAAAAAGGGTATGAAAAAGTGTGTAAATTTTGTGTTTCCAAGTTTCTAATAGGTAAATGAATTAAGTAGATAAATAATGATGAAGTGGTGGACCGTATTAGTAAATAGAACATATTAGTTATAATGGGTGATGTTGGCTTGGTTATTTGGAAAAATTCATTAATTTTAAAGGTTATTTTGGTAATTAGTTAAAAAACTAAATTAGACAAAGATGAAAATCTATCATCTTTTTCATGTTTTTCATTTCTTTGGCCGAATGCCATTGTTGGGGGAACTCAAACCTTTAGTTTGTTTTTGAATCTTTGCATGTAAGCTATTTCTTATCTGTTTTTGGTGATTTTTATGTTTTTGAGTTCGTATTAGCTTAATCTAGCTAGCCCGGGTGTAAATTTGTAAGGTTGTTAAAGTTTGGGGACTTTCCATGATAGAGTTTGAATGTTTTTTGAATTTATTGATAGATTATTAAGTTTTGTTGTTAAATAGTCAAGTTTTGTCAAATGAAACTTTATGATTTTAAGGTTTATGGATTTATTTGTTAAAAGAGTAAAAATTCATAGTAATAAATGTGAAATTTTGTTAGATATGAGTTGTTTGAGACTAGTAAAAATCAACTATTATTCTGGTGACAAAAAAATTATGAAATTTTAGGTTAAAAGATTTGGGGATTTAATTAGATTATAAGATAAATTATTGGGGGTAATTTAGTAATTTTACATTAATATGTAAATTAGTTTGAAATGGAAAATTGAGGTTATGGAATTAATTGTTTGAGTTAAATGACAATTTTGATTAATAGTTAAATCCGTTGATCATTAATCGGGTAAAAGAAAAGATCGTTGAGTAGACATAGTCGCGTATCCACAATTGTGGAATTCTGGTAAGTTAGTTTTATGTATATGCATGGTTATATTAAATTCCTTGTTAAGGATTTAATCTTTCAGTTCTATTTTGTATTGTTATTAAAATTTTGAATCGTAATGTATATTCGAATTATGTGTTATTCAAGCTTAGTGCCTAGCTGGATTCGTGGTGGTGTTATTCAGGCTTAATGCCTAGCAGGCTTTGTGCCAGTGTTATTCAAGCTTAATGCTGGTGTTATTCAAGCTTAATGCCTAGCAAGCTTTGTGCCGATGTTATTCAGGCTTAGTGCCTAGTAGGCCTAGTGCTAGTGTTATTTAAGTTTAGCGCCTAGCAGGATTTGTGCTTGTGTACCAAGTTGTTTAGTCTATTGATGTTTTATTAAAATTTAAATTGAGATGTGAAGTAATTAGGTTAATTTTTGAACTTACTAAGCTATGTTAAGCTTATTAGGTTGATTTTATTTTGTAGGTCTCTTAGAATCGTGTCATCAGTTGGACCAGTTAGAGAGTTCACACACTATCATCCATACATTGGTAGTTATTTTGTGTTTTGTTTTAGGGTTTAGGGTTACACAGATTGTGTGTCTTTTAAGTTTTAGGTGCGGGTTTCACACAGTCTGGCACACAGCCTACGACATGACTGCATGTCCTAAAATAGTGATTTACACAATTTGAGACAAGGTCTGCAACACAGCCGTGCGGGTCTTTTTGAATATACACATGAGCTGGGACACGGCCGTGTTGCCCTAATTAGTGAGTTACACGGTTTGAAAACACGAGTGTGTGTGTTAGGCACAAGACCATGTTTTGGCCATATGGGTTGGCTTGTGTCATATGGCTTGACCACACGGCAGTGTGACACTTGTTTCCAAAATTTTCAACTTTTTTCTAATTTTTCTAGTTTGTTTCAGATTGACCCCAGTATGTTTCCAAATTATGGTTTGGGCTTAGTAAGCTTGGTTTAAGGCCAGTAAAAGCATGTTTGACTTAAATTGAATATGATTTGTTATTAATATTTACATAGAAATATAAATTGTAGGTAAGGTTACTATTGGTAAATTCCTTATAATCTTAGTAATTAGTGAGTTAGGGGTGTTAAATTTAGTGGCATCAGAGCTACGGTTTAGTCGGTTCTCGAATTGAACGTAGCATGTATTGAGTCTAGAAATAAATGCCACTTACTAACCGATGATACTATGATGACTCTTGATTATTATTTTTAAATGTTTTCATATAGATAAAAGATGTCATCCGGATCTAATCGAGCAGATTTTGACAAGGTAGAAAGTTTTATTCCAGCTACAGATGAGGGTAGTAATCGAAATGAGACAAAATTACAAGGGCTTAGAGATATGGCACTGAATGCTTTCCTCCGTATGATGCATGATATGTATGAGGCATATTTAAAGGTAAATTCAACAGCTCAACAACCTATTCCCCTTCATCCTCAAAGTTTGGCTCAACAAAATGTTTTGAGAATTACTATCGATAAAGTTAGAGAATGTGGTGCCATGGATTTTATGGTAATGTGGGTGATGACCCAACCAAGGCTGAGTATTAGTTAGAGCATACTCAGAGGGTGTTCGATGAAATGTTATGTTCTCCAGAGGATTGTTTGCGGTGCACAGGGTCATTACTAAAAGAAGAGGCATTTCAGTGGTGGTCCACAAAAACATCAGTGGTATTGAAGGAAAGAGTCAATTGGGATTTCTTTAAATCTGAGTTCCATAATTTAGTAAGCGATATCTAGAGTGAAAGAAGAAAGAATTTCTGGAACTGACCAAGGAAATAGAACCTTGGCTGAGTACGAGAGACAATTTGTGCAGCTAGCAAATATGCTCGTGAGATTGTACCTACGAAAGAAGACATGTGTGTATGTTTTGAAGATAGATTGAATGATGAAATCAAAATGTTAGTTGCAGCCATGGAGATTTCTGAGTTTGTGATTCTGTCTAATCAGGCCTAAAAGATGGAAGAAACTTGTTCTAGCAAAAGACAAAATAAGGCAAAAACACGTAACTTTGGAAAACGCATTGGACCTAAAACTTTCTCTGGTATCCAATGATGTATTATTAGCACCATCAGAGTTCTCGAGAATGGATCATTTGAAGAAGAGTGGCATGAAAGTTCTAACTCCTTCAGTGGCTAGTACGGGCAGTGTGCAAAATACCAATAGGACAGAGTGTAAACAATGCGATCGATATTATTTTGGAGTATGCAGAGTTATTGACTGGACATTTTTATGTGTGGATCCCATGATCACGTTAAAAGGGATTGCCTGAATCGAAATGAAACTAGTAAATATCAAAATGCAAAATTTGTGACTACTACTACATGGGGTTGACATCATGGAAATAACAATTCAATTTGAGTTGACTGGAGTGGAGCTAAAGTCAAGTCGAATAGACCTGAAGCTAGAGGTCCTATTGAAACCTATGCTATTCGTGCACGAGAGGAGGCCTTGGCTCCCAACGTCATTGCTGGTACCTTTCTTGTAATATCCCGAAATAGGGCCTAGTCAGAATAGTGGTTTTGGGACCATAAATCCTATGTAAAGATATTTGTTTTATGATTATTTTGAGGTCTAGGATATGAAAACATGCTTGTTTAAAGTTTCATGAAGAAATTCTAAGTATAAGGTGTCCAATTGGTAATTAGGGACCCAATTGAATAAGTTGCAAAACTTGGGTTATAGAAGCAATTTGAATGAAATTTCTTTGAATTATTAATTAGAAGGTCTTAAAGAGTAATTTGCCCAATTTCTAAGTTTTTGGACAAAAATGGACATGTATGAAAAATTTTGAAATGTTTGACATTGCCTACGCTAGCCATTGATGTAGCCTGAGACTTAAAATCTGAATCTTGTTTCCTACGATCTTGGTACGAATCTCTAGCTGATACATGAGAACAAGAGTAGGCATCCTTGGATTTCTTAAACTGTGATGGAAATGACTTGCTCGCATGTGTCTTCCTTACATATCTAGTTTCTGCTTCGGTTTTCTCTTTTTCCTTGATTAATTCCTCGACTTTACAGTCCCAATCAACGAGTACTACAAACTCTTTCAACTCAAGGACACCCAATGACAGTCTAATGTCCTCATTAAGTCTGTCTTTGAACATTCTATAGATCTTGGCCTCGGAGGATACACACTCCCGAGCATACTTACTAAGTCGGACGAACTCTCTTTCATATTTAGTGACCATCATGTGGCCTTGTTTCAAGTCAAGGAATTTCTTACACTTTTGATCCATAAATCTTTCACTGATGTATTTCTTCCAGAATTCCTCTTGGCAGAATTCCCATGTGACATTTTCCTGAGGTACCACCGAAACTAACGTTTTCCACCAGTAGTATGCAGAGTTCCTCAACAAGGATATGACACACTTCAAGCATTCTTTGGAAGTGCAAGATAATTCATCGAGTACCCTGATGGTATTCTTAAGCCAGAATTTTACCCTTTCAGGGTCATTATCTTTATTAGCATGGAACTCCTCGGCTCCATGCTTCTGAATCTTATCCACTGGAGGTCTATTTCGCCTCTCAAGGTCCATACCCTGGGGTACTACGGGGACAGGTTGAGGGATAGGTGGGGGTGGAGAGGGTTGAGCATTCGGGTTCGCTCGGACGAACTCTGTGTACCACTCATTCATCATGTCGAGAAAGGCCTCTTGAGCCCATTTTCCTCCTCCCTTGACTAATTGTGGGAGGTCGATTATCAGATGGCACCTATGTCGTCCGCCATAGTTCGATCGGGATCCTTTACTATATGAAAACACAATTTAAAATATTAGGATTCATCACACTATCACAATTTTTTTATGGCATGTATAGCTAGACTCATACACACGCTACGTTAGTCCGAGAATCGACTAAACCATAGCTCTGATACCACTAAATGTAATACCCCACACCTGTGCCCACGTCGGGTCAAAATATGAGGCATTACCCCTAACTTAAACTTATGCATATAGACATTTTCATAACACTAAAACATGGTCAAATTAAAACTTTTTAAATTTTATTTATAAACTCCTTAATAAGAGCCTACTAAGCGCAGAACATCCATTGGAACCCATTCGGAAACAATCCGAGTCCTTTAAAGAACTCTGAAAATAACTCTTAACACAGGGGCAGACGCTTGTGTAGGAGGGACAACACGCCCGTGTGACATTTCAACATGGTTGTGCTATTGGCCCGTGTGGCTCACACAGCCTAAGAAATACAGGGACACGTCTGTGTCTTATACCCATGTGGAATTAATTCTAAATTCACACCTACAGGGGTTTCACATGGCCTGGAACATGCCTGTGTCTCTAGCCCTTGTCCTAGCCCGTATGCAAAAACTTGGACATTCTGTTTCTGACGTCAGCAATCTTTAAGGGCCACACGGCCAAGGCACATGCCCGTGTGCTAGGTCGTGCCCTTCACACGGCTGAGACACATGATCATGTCTCTGCCATGTGTTTACTACCATGCATACCGACTTACAATTCTTACGTGTAGGGAGACACACAGCCATATCACACGCCTATGTGGTGAACCGTGTGTCACACACGGCCTAGACACACGCATGTGTGCCTGCCTGTGTGGAAAAAACAAGGTTATTTACCAAGCCTTTTTGTCACCTATACTTATGTAACCTGCATAGAAATCACTCTATACTAACATAAGGGCACATCACATAGCCAAAATAACCACAATGGACAACATTTCATTTATGCAATTTACTCATCCATGAAAATATCATCTTCTATTTGTAAATCAAAATGAGTATCATATTCATCATATGAGCCAACACATTATGGCTAACTAAAAAAACACTAAACAAAGACTCAAGTCCCTATACATGCCAGAAAACAAAATAATAAAACTAGTTATACCAAGGTCTTGAGTGATAGTGTGATCGAAGCTTTTGATATCACTGGATCCCCAATGCTAGCTTGGTAGCACTATAAGGAAAGAAAAGAAAGGAGGGTAAGCGTGGGAGCTTAGTAAGTACATATATGCAAATAAAGTGTAATTATAAGAAAATCATATTCATCCAACGGTAGCTTGTCATGCTTAAAAGATATAAATCACTTAACGTCTCTATCATACTCTTCTTTTCATTCATGTATTCTTAATACACCTAGTTCTTTACTCAGGTCCTAACCATGAGTTCAGTATACATACCTCATCAAAGTATTCACCAACTAAATCTTCGGGTTACCCGTTGAACTCTCGAAATACATATGGATACGCAAGAAATTTGCGTCTAAATGTCATATAAGAAATCAGGGCTACCTCGTGCTATGAAACACTCACATTTGAGCTACTCACGTGCCTTTTATCAAGTCAGGACCCGGACCCCATAGCTATCATGTAACGTATGCTCATTGAGCCACTCACGGGTTTGTACACAAAGTCAGTACCTGGACCCACGCTACCTATAACATTTATCTCATGAACTCAGACTCTATTTATGAGTTCAGACCACATAATTTTCATAACATGCCCCTTTGTATCCTATGCTATGTCTAAGGTTCAATAGGGCTTCATATCTAATCTAATAGCATCGCATTTGCTCACATTGTAATTTAGTTGCATAACATGTCATTTAAACATTCATGGCGACAATTAGAATTTAGATACATAACAACAATAAAGCTAATTACATATGTATATTATTAAAATATACCAAAGTAAGCTTCAATAACACATTATTTACATATGTACTTACCTCGATACAGAATGATGAAGAAGAGCTTAATCCTTGTAAACTTTGTTCTTACCCCGACCAAGACCCGAATCACGTTTCTCTTGATCTAAATTAATAAAATTCATTTATTTCATCAGCATATCAATTTTAGATGGCCAAAAGTTCATAATTGGGCAAAATGACTATTTTTCCCCTAGACTTTCACAAAATGACCATTTTACCCCTATGCTCGAAAATCAATTTTTATCAAATTTCTTCATATTATAAGCCTAGCTGATTACTTTTTATACTAGAAGGAACCCAAAATTTCCATTATTTCTCACATTTATCAACAAATTTCCAACTTATGCAAAATAGTATTGATAAACCGTAACTTATACATATTTTTACCCCATGTTTAATGCATTTTATGGATGATTTCCCATTAGAATTGGTGAATTTGATGCTCTTAATGCTTTAATTTCATGTTTTATACTTAGGAGAGCATAGGAGAGCGAAAGGAATGGGAAATGGGCCAAAAACGGAGAAAATGGGCCAAAGTATGAAATCAACACGGCCTGGACCTCCTCACACGGGCAGATCACATGGTCGTGTCAATTTGGTAGGCTCGAGCACGGCCTAAAGTAATCGCACACGGGCGTGTCACACGGGCGTGTCCCTGTCGAGCCCAAGTTGAGTCCAATTCGGAAAAGGCTAATTTTGAGGGCTCTTAGGCATTCTAAAGCCTATAAATAGACCCTAGAGGAGGAAGAAAAGGGAGACACAGAAGAGGGAGTAAGAAATTACTCTAAGGAAGCCTATTGATCCATCTCAGAAGCCGAATTCACCATCAAGATTGAAGATCTCTCCTCAATTTCCCCTTCAGGAGTTTTGGGTTTCTTTATGTTTTGTATTCTTTATTATTCTGAGATGTTTTCTTATTTAGTTAAGAACTAAAACCCCTAAATACCTAAGGGGAATGAAACCTAAGATGAATCTTGTTATTATTTTCTGAATTGTATGATAAATATTTAACTTATTCTTAATTATGTGTTCTTAATTCTTGTTTTGATATCCTAGGATACTGATTCAAGATAAGCTCTTATTCAGAGGAGGAATAGACCTGTCTAAGAGGACATTTGTCATAATTAAGCGGAGTTGTTTGCGCGCCTAGACATAGAGTGAGAAGATTTTGCCAGATTAGGGTGAAACCTAATAAGGGGATCCATAGATCGAGTTAATGCAACCCTAGGGTGTTAATTAGAGAAAGGTTTAAAATATTCAATTTAGAGATTATACGTTATTAGTCTTGAATAGGGATAATAACATAACTTCGGGATCTTTACGGAACAATTTAAATGAATAAATCATCCGATTCGGAGTTAGAATAACAAGTACAGTCTAGATGGATTTTTCCTTAGATATTGTCTTAATTCAATCGATTTTCTCAAAAGCAATTCCCAAATTCTATTCTCTGTGAATTCTTAGTTTAGATAATTAGTTAGTTAAAACAAAACCTCTTTATTCTTAGGCTAGATAATAAAAAGACAGTCATTACTAGTACTTTTAGTTCCTTTGGGTTCGACGATCCGGTCTTGCTAAAACTATACTACTGTTCGGTAGGTACACTTGCCTACATCGCGATAATAGTTAGTTTCAAGAACGATTAATTATAAATATTTAAAACCTATCATGAAATCACGCGATCAAGTTTTTGGCGCCATTGTCGGGGAACTAAGATATTAGGAACGCTCAATTTTTATTACTTTAGCCATTTATTTTTCTTGCATTTTAATTTAATCTAATTTATTATTATTTATTAATTTAGTTTTTTTCTTTCTCTTGGCAGGTTTTTATAGTTTATGACTAGAGGAAACCCGTCAAGACCACTACTTTTTGACGAAGAAATTGATCGCACAGTTCGTAGACATCAAAGAGAAATAAGGCGAAGCTTAAGATACATAGAGAACGAGCAAGAGGACGATACTCAAACCCCAACCAAAGAGATGGCTGAAAATCGAGACAATTAGCTACCTCCTACAATTGCGGTTAATCAAAATCCTGCTCCACGCACTATATATGATTATGGTAAACCTTATTTAATAGGAACTGAATCGAGCATAGTTAGACCTGCTGTAGCTACAAATAATTTTGAACTAAAACCTAACACTATTCAAATGATATAGTAATTTGTTCAGTTTGATGGTTTGCAGGATGAGGATCCCGACGCTCACTTAGCAAACTTCTTAGAACTATGCGATAAATTTAAAATTAATGGAGTTTCTGATGATGCCATTCGTCTTCAGTTATTTCCTTTTATATTGAGGAACAAAGCTAAACAGTGGTTGAACTCATTACGACGAGGGTCAATCACTACTTGGGAACGAATGACTGAAAAATTTCTATTAAAATATTTTTCGCCAGCTAAAACGACTAAATTACGTAATGATATCTCTTTGTTTGTGCAGATGGACCTAGAAACGCTTTACGATGCATGTGAGAGATACAAATACTTACTGAGAAGGTGTCCTCACCCTGGGTTACCGCTTTGGCTACAGGTTCAAACATTCCATAATGGCCTGAATCCTTTGACTTGACAAATGGTTGACGCAGCTGCTGGCGGAACCATCAATAATAAAACACCTGAAGATGCCTATGAGTTTATAGAGGAGATGTCACTGAATAACTATCAGTGGCAAGTCATAAGGACTAAGCCAACTAAAACAGCAGGCGTTTATAACATTGATTCCGTTACTATGCTGTCAAATTAGGTAGAACTTCTAAATAAAAAGATTGATGGTTGACTTGGTTCTACTCAGGTACATCCAGTAATGAGGTATGAGACGAATGGATGAGGAGCATGCACAGAGTATCAACCCTTCAACCCTAGCATCGAGGAGGAACAAGTCCAATATATGGGTAACAATAACTCTCGATCCCAAAATAACCCATATAGTAACACTTACAATCCAGTTTGGAGGAACCACCCAAATTTCTTGTGGGGCGGTCAAGGAAATCAAACACCACAACATCCTCCGGGTTTTCAACAGCCGCCCTATCAACAGGAAAAGAAGTCGAACCTTGAAGAGATGCTCTCAAAGTTTATATCGGTGTCAGAAACCCGTTTTCAAAACATCAAGTCAGCACTAAAAAATCAACAAGCGTCGATCTAAGGGCTCGAAACTCAGATAGGCCAGCTTTCCAAACTAATCTTCGAACAACCACAAGGTAGCTTGCCAAGTAATACTAAACCCAACCCAAGGGAACAGCTCAATGCAATTAATATTCAAGATGACGAAGGAGTCATTGAGCCTGAACCAGAACCGAGGCAAGAAACTGTGGTAAGCAAAGGTCAAGGTGAGGTAGGTCATAATAAAAACAAATCAGTGAATGTCGAATATAAACCTCGTGTGCCATACCCCAACGCGACAAAGAAAGACCGCTCAAATGAAAAATTTGGTAAATTCCTCAAACTCTTAAAAAAATTACACATTAACTTACCGTTTATTGAAGCTTTATCGCAGATGCCAAACGCAATGAAATTTTTAAAGGAGCTTTTAGCAAATAAGCGGAAGTTGGACGAGGCGTCGCATGTGGAGGTAAACGCAGTGTGCTCAGCTATTCTGCAAAATAAGCTACCGAACAAATTAAAAGATCTAGGGAGTTTTACGATTCCTTGCTTAATCGGTAGTTTAGATGTTAATAATGCATTAGCTGATTTAGGGGCTAGTATCAACGTCATGCCTTACAAAATGTTCAAACAGTTAGGTCTTAGGAAACCCAAACAGATTAGGATGAGTATTCAATTAGTAGATAAAACTATAAGATTTCCTAGGGGTATTTTTGAAGATGTGCTAGTTAAAATCGATAAATTTATATTTCCAGTTGACTTCATTGTTCTAGACATAGAGAAGGATAGCAACACGCCTTTAATTCTAGGGAGGCCCTTTTTAGCAACTGCTAAAACAATTATTGATGTTGGCACTGGTGAACTCACACTCCGTGTGGGAGACGAAACAATCACCCTTCAAGCTCGCAATTCGACAACACATTAGAAATTGAAGGTGATCGTCTAAACCATTCTACTAAAACTGACAATATGGTGCAACCTTCTTTGCAGGAAATGAGTTTGAAAGAAGTACATGAGTCATTCTCAAGCAATAGTAGAGGACCTATTCATGAAGAGCAAAGGCTACAAATCGAGGAGCTAGATGAATGGCGGACTAATAAACTGAGAACACCCGACAAACTGAATCTATGACAGAACGAGCTCCATACCTTTCCAAATCAACTTAAGGTTGGAGATAGAGTCTTATTAGAGGCCGCAAATCCCATATTGTTGCTACCACACCAAATGAAGAAATCCCTCTTATGGTACTCAGCATTTTCCCATTCGGTACGGTCGAGGTGAGTCATCCCAAGTTCGGCACTTTTAAGGTAAACAACACCCATTTAAAACCTTATTTTGATGAGATTGATAGTAGGAATGAGGAGTATAAACTCCTCAAACCACCATGATCATTCAACGGGGGTAAGTCGAGCTTAGACTATAAATAAGCACTTCTCGGGAGGCAACCTGAGCACTAACTGTATTAACTTCTTTAAAATTTAGTCTTCAACACCTAACTTACTAACGGAGCTCTTGAATATAGGTTTTCCACAGAGACACGGCCAAGCACACGGGCGTGCTTAGGGCCATGTGAAAATAGGACAAAGATTTCCCCAAACACGGGCTATGATAAAATGCCACGGCCGTGCGACATGACTTTGGTCGAGCCTGCCAAAACAACACGGGCGTGCGACACGCTTGTGTGGAACAACCGTGGGTGAGCCTATTAAAATAGCACGGGTGTTCGACATGCCCGTGTTTAGCACTCGTAGTCGAACTTGTTAGATTGACACGGGCGTGGGTCTTCATACACGGGCGTGGGAGAAGCGAACAACGCCAGACACAGCTGTGTGCACCCACATGCCCAAGGAACACGGGCGTGTTACCTGGCCGTGTGCCCCAAAATCTATAAATACCTTGCACTATTCATTGTCTTCCCCACTCAAAAACCCTAACCCTAGCCGCTGTAATTCCACACGGCCTCCCCTCCACGCCCGTGTGCCTCCTCCAAGTTCATTTTTGACGCTTAATCCTCCATTTCTAGTATTTGTTTACTTTTTTCTTGTCTATTTTAATGATTTCTAAGGCTTTTTTTATCATAATAATATGCAAGTTTTTATGTTATTTTCATACTTTTAAATGTCATAATCTAGAATAATTTTCATTTTCTTTCATGTTCAAGTTTTTTTTATTTCATTACAAGATTTCTTTACTCCATTTGATTAGTTAAAAGTAAAATATTCATGGTTAGGATAGGTGGAATACTCATGCTTTTTTCAAATATTCTAACTCAATCCTTATACTTTTCAAATGCTTCTAGTCAGGTTAGGTGGAATACTCATGCCTTCTTCAAATATTCTAACTCAATCCTCATACTTTTCAAATGCTTCTTATTATTTGCCAATTTTTTTATTATTATTCATGCTATTATCATGCAATGCCACAAAAAAGTATGCTATAAAATGGATTAGTTTTATTAGAATTGTTAAGTGATGATATTTGTGGTTGAAGTATTAGTCATAATCTATGACTTTTTGAATTTAGATACATTCTTCCTTGTCCACTCATCAAAACAAAGTAATGGTTTTGATTGCAGGTTCAAAATGTCGTCTTCACGTGGTAAAAAAACCATCGTACCTGCTTCGAAGAAGAGGAAGGGAGCGTCATCTTCTGCGGGTCCAACCACGAAAATTTGTCACCCTCTCCTACAGTTCCCTCGAGGGCCCCAAGAAGAACTTTTCCAAATACATTGGGCCTGACCTTTAATTGCAGGCCGCTGCATCGACTGGGCTGCCATAGAACAAGTTCAGTTGGTTGATGCGATTCGGGCCCTCCTAACCATCGACCCTTGGGAGCTGTTCTTTGGGATTATCGAGCCAACATACCTGGAGCTCACTATGGAACTATGCTCAACGTTCCATCTTTAGACCGTAATGACGAAGTACGATGATTCCGGCACAATCCAATTTCGCCTAGGTGGATTAATCTACCAGCTAAGCGTCCTAGAGTTTAGTGCAGCACTGGGATTATATACGGAGGAGTTCAAGGAGGAGAATGAACTACATACTCTCACTCGCCACATACACTTCTCTCCCTCAAAGTGCTGGCACACTTTGGCCCCTGGCGCTGCCTCCTACAATCTTAGCCACTCCAAGGCATCAGTTCTCCAACCATCCCTGAGGTACTTACACACAATTTTGGCTCACACGATAACGGGGAGGCGAGAGAGCACTGGCATCGTCAATACCCACGACGCCTACTTTTTATGGTGTATGTCGCACGGGCACGTCATCGACCTTGCCTATTTCATTGCCCTCGTGATTCAGCACCAGACGGAGTGGCATAGGAAGGGGTTCATCTCTATTAGCCCCTATGTGACGCAATTGGCTTGACACTTCCGGCTCCTCAGCACTGCAGCCCAAGAATCATCCTTAACCCTCATTGGCCAGATGTCTCCACAAGGTATCTCGAGCATGCTTAGCATGAGGATGATCGAAAAGCACCGAGGAACCTACCCTCCTCGATATCGTCTCGCCCAATCTATCGAGAAGGAGGCTTACGAGGACATTCCTGATGATGTCCCTCCATAGCATGAGGATCCACCGACTCAGCAACCACCACCCTCTCGTCCAATTTATGCGGCAGCTTCATATGCTGACATCTCTGAGCGCCTCACTTGATTCGAGCAGCAGTGTTTTCAACGCTTTGACAACATTGATACTACACTACAGCAGATTTGTCAGCACTTCCACATCTCATCGCTAGTCCCACCTCGCGAACCATCCAGCAATGAAGATGTTTAAAAACATTTATTTATTATTTTATGTTTTTAATTTTTATTAAAACTACTTTTTATTTTTATTAGATTTTAGAATTTTATTTTTAATTATCAATTTCGGTTATTTCTTTATGAGTAATTATTATTCCTAATATCCCCTAAAAAGTTCCTGATTTTATCATAATTATATAGAGCTCTTAAGCTCATCATCGCATAGGAACTAAAAACTCCACCGGGAAAGGTTCTCCACGATTGCCATGTCCTGATCGACCACGACCATAGCTACCACTAGATATAATATTCTTTTGGCGCAGGACTTATGGACTAATGAACCTCTACCACCGCCAGAGTATCCTCCTCCACTCTCACACTAATTACTCTCCAAAACTCTAGTTCGAGGAATTCATCATACAGGAAGTTTCACTTCTCTCCCTATCTTATTTTTATATTCTAATATCTATCTTTGTACATTAAGGGCAATGTACATCTTAAGTGTGGGGGGGTTTTTATTTCATTATTAGAAAAATCCCTGAATGACTGCCTTGTTCTATTGGAAAGCTCTCATATCGTATTTAGGATAAATTTTGATTGATTTATGATGTTGATTGATATATCTTGAATTAAAACATAGGCATTTATGCATTGATTGTTTAAACCTCAAGACATTAGAGAATCAAGCATGATAAGTTGATTTTTAAGAATTTAAAATCTTAGGTTGTTTCCCCAAATTCACAAGTTTTAAACATCAAAAACCCATAATTTTTGTGAGATTTTTGAGCCTTTTGAGCATCTATTAATTCTTTCATGCTCACTTATATTATTGCTTTGAGTGCGTCAGTATTGAACTGTTATTCTAGAACTTGCTTGATTATGCATGTCGAGACCACACCATTTGATTTGATATGTCAAAATGATTAAGGCACTTAGGATTAACCCACCATTCCATGAAAAGCCTACCTCCATGATTAACCCTTAGTAAACCCCCTTGAGTCTAACAACCCATTTCTTGTATTACCCTTAATATTAACCCTTAACCCATTATTGTTGAAATACCCTAAATTAAATTGATCCCCATTTTTTGTCGAGATTTAAGTTGAATAAATTGCTTAGCTATGTCTTGTTCTTAATAGTTAGTCTATGTTATTTAACTTGTTCTAGAAAAAAAACATGTATACATATTAGTAGTGATCTTCTGTTTGTAAGCTTCAGTATTTAAATTCCATAGTCAGAGAAGGAGTTATGTTGTACGTAAGTGATGTTTAAATATTTTTCTAGTTAAGTAAATTTTCAACTCAATCTCGATTCTAACCCTTTCTTTCAGCTTGTGACCACACCCCCTAACCAAGCCTCATTACAACCCTCTAAAGACCTTTTGATTGATGTATCATCTTAAATTATAGTGATGGAGATTTGATTTTCATGCAAGCCTATGGTAATGACTTTTTATTATTGACTATTGAGTGCTTCATTTATTGTCCTTAAACAACTCGAGTGATTTGAGTGAATCTTTAGTGAGGATGTGAAACTCTGTGATATTTTGAATTAAAGGTAATTACTTAGATGAGGGGAGACACCTATGTTTGCATGATTAAATACTCAACTTGGAATGTTTGAAACTTTTATGTTCTTTTACTTGAATTCTCAATGTATGATTACCTATGGATTATTTTGAGATATTATCGATAGAAATTATAAGTTGAGAATTTTGCTTGAGAACAAGCAAATGCTTAAGTGTGGGGGTATTTAATAAACCGTAATTTATACATATTTTTACCCCATGTTTAACGCATTTTATGGATTATTTCCCATTAGAATTGGTGAATTCGATGCTCCTGATGCTTTAATTTCATGTTTTATACTTAGGAGAGCATAGGAGAGTTAATGGACTGAGAAATGGGCCAAAAATGAAGAAAATGGGCCAAAGTACGAAACCAACATGGCTTGGACCTCCTCACACGGGCAGATCACGCGGCCATGTCAATTTGCCAGGCTCGAGCACGGCCTGAAGTAATCGCACACGGGCATATCACACGGGCGTGTCCCTGTCGAGCCCAAGTTGAGTCCAATTTGGAAAAGACTAATTTTGAGGGCTCTTAGGCATTCCAAAGCCTATAAATAGACCATTGATCCATCTCAGAAGAGGGAGTAAGGAATTACCCTAAGGAAGCCGATTGATCCATCTCAGAAGCCGGATTCACCATCAAGACTGAAGATCTCTTCTCAATTTCCCCTTCAGGAGTTTTTAGTTTTCTTTATGTTTTGTATTCTTTATTATTCTGATATGTTTTCTTATTTAGTTATAAACTAAAACCCCTAAATACCTAAGGGGAACAAAACCTAAGACAAATCTTGTTATTATTTTCTGAATTGTATGATAAATATTTAACTTGTTCTTAATTATGTCTTCTTAATTCTTGTTTTGATATCCTAGGATATTTATTCAAGATAAGCTCTTATTCAGAGGAGGAATAGACCCTGTTTAAGAGTACATTTGTCATAATTAAGCGGATTTATTTGCGCGCCTAGACATAGGGTGAGAAGATTTTGCCGGATTATGGTGAAACATAATAAGGGGATCCATAGATCGAGTTAATGCAACCCTAGGGTGTTAATTAGAGAAAGTCTCAATTATTCAGTCTAGGGATTAGACGTTATTAGTCTTGAATAGGGATAATAACATAACTTAGGGATCTCTACGGAACAAGTTAAATGAATAAATCGTCCGATTCGGAGCCAGAATAACAAGTACAGTCTAGGTGAATTTTTCCTTAAGTATTGTCTTAATTCAATCAATTTTCCTAAAAGCAATTCCCAAATTCTATTCTCTATGAATTCTTAGTTTAGATAATTAGTTAGTTAAAACAAAACCTCTTTATTCTTAGGCTAGATAATAAAAAGACAGTCATTACTAGTACTTTTAGTTCCTTTGGGTTCGACAATCCGGTCTTGCTAAAACTATACTACTGTTCGGTAGGTACACTTGCCTACATCGCGATAATAGTTAGTTTCAAGAATGATTAATTATAAATATTTAAAACCTATCACGAAATCACGTGATCAAGTCCCTGTTAGGCTTTTCATGAAAAATCCTTTCATAAAAGTTATTTATTACACATCTAATACTCATATTTTTGCATAAAATTTTAGAAAACTACATATATGCTTTCATGGAAAAACCCTAATCTCTCAACCATTTTGCAAAATAATCCCTTTCATAGAAAGCTTATGTTACAAGGAGTCCAAAAATACAAAAATCATCAAGAATAACCTTATAAATGACTTACTTGTAAGATATGTTAATGGCTAATATTTTAAGCTCTCAAAACCCCTCTTTTGAAGATGAAAATCGGTTGAAGAAGAAGAAATAAAAAGATGAAGCCTTTTTTTGATTTATTTTATTTAAAACTAGTCAAAATTGGTGACCAAAACACCACCTAATTTTGACTTTCCCATCAATTTGTCCCTCCTATGGCCGGCCACCCTATTCTCTAAGGGTCTAATTGCTCTTTAAGGCCCCCAATTTAGGTTCTTTAGCTAATTGACACTCTTATCTAACAAAATAGGACTTTTGCACTTTATGCGATTTAGTCATTTTTCACAATTAGGCGATCAATCGCTAAAATTAATTCACCAAAATTTTCATGTACTCATATAGTCATGCTACAATACATAAAATGATATTTAAAATAATTTCCTCAACCTCGGTTTAGTGGTTTCAAAATCACTATTCTGACTAGCCCTAAAATCGGGCTGTTATATTCCAGGTAAGTTCGTGTAACTCAAATGTAGACTATTAGAGACATTAAAAATGTATATTCATGTATGAATTATAATATTAATATTTGTTGTGAAATAATCTATGAAAATATTGCGTTGATGAAAAGTTAATAAATTGTTTCGGTTGAATAAAAGGGATATCTGATGGATTTCTCGGAAATGAATTAACGGTAGAAAGGATCTAGCCCGAACGGCTGATCCTATAGTGTATCTAGCCTCTCGAAGAATTTGTGTGCTGAAATGAATTTAGCCCGGACTAGTAATCCGATTTGGGTCTGAATTTAGCCTGGACTGGTAATTCAGATCCGAGCTCATTAGAGTGTAACACCCCACACTCGAGTCCTACATCGGGAAGGGATACGAGGCATTACCTCACTTAAACACATGCATTCCAATGTTTCTAAATCATTAAGATTTGATCAAACTTAAAACATTTTCAAACCTTGTTTAAATTCCTTAACATGGGCCTACGAGGCCTCAAACGTCCATTCGAAACCATTTAGGACCAATTTGGGTCCTTAACCAACTTTAGAAAATTAACCCTTGAAAACAGGGCACATGCACGTGTGGAAGTGTAACATGCTTGTGTAGTCCTTATGACATGGCCGTGCTGATGGCCCATGTGACACACACGGCCTAAGCTTCTAGGGACACGCCCATGTCCCATACCAGTAAATTCGAACCTACAGGGGTTTTCACACGGCCTGACACATGCCTGTGTCTATGACCCGTGTCTCTCACACGGCCATGACACGCCCGTGTCTAAAAACCTTGACATTCTATTTCTAACGTCAGCATCAATAAGGGGCACACGGCCAAGGCACACGCCTGTGTCCATGCCCGTGTGTTTACTACCATGCATACTGAGTTGTAATTGTTACGTGCAGGCGACACATGTATAACATCCCAAAATAGGGCCTAGTCAGAATAGTGGTTTCGGGACCACAAATCTGACATCAAAATATTTATTTTATGATTATTATGAGGCTTAGAATATGAAAATATGCATGTGTTAAAGTTTCATGAAGGAATTCTTTGAGTAAGTGCCTAATTGGAAAATTTGGGACTAAATTGAATAAATTACAAAACTTGGATTCTAGAAGCAATTTGTATGAAATTGCTTTGGGTTATGAATTAGAAGGTCTTGGAGAGTAATTTGCCCAATTTCTAAATTTTTGGACAAAAATGGGCTTGCAAGGATGAAATTTTAAAGAAAGGGCCTAAGGGCATTTTGGTCATTTAGTATTTAAGTGAAATAAAATGGGAAAAATTAACCAAAAATCAGCCATTCTTCTTCTCCATGCTGCCAAAATTTCTAGGGTTTCCATAGCTAGGGTTTTCAAGCTTTCCAAGCTCATTAGTAAGTGCTCCCAAGCCCCATTTTTAATGTTCTTTGTAATTTTGAAGTCTCGGTAGCTTACTCTCTCCATTTCTACCCATATTTCATGCTAGGGTTCATGTTTAAAAATTTACCCATGCATGAGTTACTTGTATTTTGATGTTTTATGGAGGAATATGAAAGTTTGAAGAGTGTTAAACAACTTTTCCTAGGTGGTTTTCATGAAAAACCCTTAAAGAGACCTTTTTGCAAAAGTTGTAAAATGTGTGGTAGAAATGTAAAAATAATGGAAAATGTGGGCTACCATAAGAGGGAAAAGTGTTCGGCTAGGCTTGAGTAAGGTAGAAATTGCATGTGTTACATTATACGGGCCTAGGGACTAAATTGTAAAAATATCAAAAGTTAGGGGCAAAACGGTCATTTGGACCTGGGGTGAAAATTAGACTTGTGATGTATAATGTGGGTTATTAATGATATAAGTTTATTGTTATAAACCCCGAGAAACAAATTCCGGAGGTCGATCGAGGTAAACGCAAGGTTTCGGAATAATTGGAACACAACTCCGAAACAATTACCAGGTAAGTTCGGATAACTTAAAGTAACCCCTAATATGCATAATTGTATGATTTATGCATGCATAATGATTGCATTTATTATTGGCATGAAATATCATAAAAATGCATATTTGATGGTAACATGTGAAAAATGTCTCGATTGAGGTTGACAAAGGGAATTCGATGGTAACCCGTAATTACATGTGATTTGAGATCCTGCATGTGTTGCAGTAAGGATTTAGCCCGGACGGGTAATCTGTGATCTCAATTATGAAAAGGATCTAGCCCGAACGAGTGTTCCATGAATGATCGAGCATCCTGAAGAATATGTGTGCATTATGGATTTAACCCGGACGAGTAATCCGATATGGGGTCTAAATTTAGCCTGGACTGGTAATTCAAATCTGAGCTCATCAAGTGTGTTTGTCGTTATAAGGGATTTAACCTAGACTAGTAATCCTGCCATAGGATGTGAGGTTCGCGGGAGTGCATATATGTGAAATGATCATTCGTAAGAATTGACGGATAATGGGTATTCCATCGAGATTTCCTAGAAACTCAACGGGATTAATATGATGTATGTTAATAAGATGATGAATAATGAGCTCACCTACATAAATTACATGATGCTTTGTTATGTGACTAACTCATTGATTGAGTGCATGTGATAGAGAATTATTTCATGATTGATGATTTCATGATTTAAATATGGATGTATGATAATTACTTGGTAAGTTTACTTTATCAACTAGTCAAGCTTTGGTATAAAGACATTTTTTTTTGTTCAATGGCATGTATAGGATTTTTGAGTATTATGTTATATGTGTCATTTGATTTTCCAAATGAAGGCATGTAAAAACATGTTTATCTTTTTGTATATGGCAATGAAAATTTGGCTTAATTGAAGTAGGCTATGACCTAAGAATTTTTGTATGGTTTTTTTTACAAGTGATTGGTTGTTACCAATTGGCAATGAGTTACATGAACGAGCCAATTTCGGACGAATTAAAGTGACATGGAAACCCATAAACACTAAACGAGAAATAACCTTTCATGTATGAAACCAATGATATGAGGTTTCTATACAATTAGTTTTATCAAGATTATTTACAAGTGTATAATCATGTTTTCCTTCGAACTTAGTAACTACTAGGTATAAGGAGTAGAAAGGGGTGACTTAAGGCTTGGAAAATAGCCTATTAGAGTCCACATGGTCGGACACACGGGTGTGTGTCTAGGCTGTGTGTGACACACGGTTCCATCCCATGGGTGTGGGCTATGGCCGTGTGTCCCCTGCACTTGAAATTTTAAATAAAAAACACACACGAGTAGGCCATACAGGCGTGTGTCCTTGCCGTGCCTAAAAGACAGTGTTGCCCACGGGCAGGAAGCACGGGCGTGTGCCACGGCCGTGTTGATAAGTCAATATTGTACACGGTCGAAAGGCATGGGCATGTCCCAAGTCACACAGGCGTGTGAGTCCACACGGCCCATCTACACGGGTGTGTGAGTCCACACGGCCCTTCTACACGGGCGTGTAACACTTTAAGATAGGGAAAATTTTCCAAGATGCTCAAAGTTTATCAAACTTTCTCGGTTTTGTCCCGCACCACCTCTAGACATGTTTTAGGTATCGAAAGCCTGTTTAAGGGAAAGAATATACATGTTTGAAAAGTTTTAAATTAGAGCGCAACTTAGTGACTTGATTTAATATGTTTATGAACGTGAAATCCCAATAACGCCTCGAGCCCTATATCGGCGTTGGATACGCTTGTGTGTCTACCCGTATGGACAATATAAGGCTATCTACCAAGCCCTTACCACCCTGAGACACAATTTAACACCAACCAACACATTAAAGTCCAAATTAATATGATTTCACAACCAAACAACATAGCTAAGGCCTAAATACAATTCATGTACTCAACCATACCAACAATTTCACATTCATGAAAGACTACTTTGCATTCATATAATAACTTTCAATGTTAGCCATTTTTCATGGCATTATACAAAATGAGTCAAATATTGAATCAAGCTAACATATTTGACCCCTAAAACAATGCGACACTAAAACAAAATCAAAGAGTTCTCTACATGCCATAATCAAAATTTAAGAACTAATTATACCTAGTGCTTCAAATGATAGTGTGATTGATGCCTCCGACGTCCGTTGATCCATGAGCTAATTAGGTGGCACTATAAGAAAATTGAAAGAAATGGGGTAAGCATAAAGCTTAGTAAGTTGCATGGAAATAAATATAACAACAACTTTACCATTCATCATCATGCTCATAAAAAAAGTAGGCTTAAGCACAACTTACTCGTCCCTATCCAATAATTCACATAGCATATACTAAGCTCACATCTCATACATTTCAAATAGGTACCTGTACCACTCACAACATGGTTATACTTTTCTCGTTTAACTTAAACTGTAGCTCTCATCGTTGAACCATTTGAAATGCTATCAGATATTCATTAGGCCTCAAACTTAAGGTATAATGCCTATTCCACGTCCCAGACATGGTCTTACATTGGCTCATCCATCAAGTCGATGCCATGGCCCAAACATTGCCTTACACCGACACATCTTGTAGCCGATGCATGTCCTAGACATGTCTTACACTGGCTTACATCTCGAGGCCGATGCATGTCCCAGACATGTCTTACACTAGCTCTCATCTCAATGCCGATGCTATGTCCCAAATATGGTCTTACACTGGCTCTTATAATGTGGCCGATGCATGTCCCAGACATGTCTTACACTAGCACACAATTAACCCGAATGTCATGGCATGAATATCCGATTTATTTCCTAAGTTTCAAACGAGAGTTCTACTATCTCAATATTCATCATACATAATTATATCCAAAAACAAGCATTTTATGCTATATCAATTCAAACACATATAATAACAATGTAGTTGTATTATTTACATACAACTTACCTCGGATTACAAATGTAGACGACTAGCTCGGCTCAGTCTACTTGTTTTGCATTTCCCCGGTCTAGGCCCGAATTTTGTAATTCTTGATCTAAAATGATATAAATTCATTTATCTCATCAGTAAATTACTCTAGACACTTGAAAATTCATAATTGGGAAAAATAACCATTTTGCCCCTAGACTTTCACAAAATGACCATTTTACCCCTAGGTCTGGAAATCGATTTTTATCACATTTTCTCACTAACCAAGCCTAGCCAATCACTTTTTATACTAAAAGCAGCCTACAGTTCTCATCATTTCACACATTTATCACCTATTTTACAACTTATGCAAAATGGTACTTAGTTAGGGTTTTCATGGAAACTACTTCACAAAAGTTGTTTATTACACTACCATAACTCATTTTCTTCCATAAAATTTCAGAAAACAACATGAAAAAACTCATGGTAAAAACCTCAACTTTCAACCATTTTACAAAATAGTCCCCTCATTTGAAAGCTCATGTTACAAGGGTCCTAAAAGTACAAAAATCATCAAGAAAAACCATCAAGATCACTTACTTGTAGAGAGATTAAGTGGCTCAAATTTTCAAGCTTGAAAACCCTCCTACGGCTGATATTTTTAGTCAAGAAGAAGATGGGAAAAAGGATGATATCATCCTATGTTTATTTTATTTTCTTTATAGTCAAATTAGTCACCAACTTCACTTAACATTTGACTAAGTTAAAATACTTGTCTCATGGCTGGCCAAGCACTATTTTAGAGCCTAATTTCACTTTTAAAACCCGTAATTTATGGTACATGAAAATTTAACTCCCTTACCTATAAAATTAAAACTTTTTAACTTTATGCGATTTAGTCCTTTTTCGTGATTAAGCTTACAAACGCTAATATTAATTCACCAAAATTTTCATGCATCTTTATAAACATGCCATCACACATAAAATAATATTAAAAATAATTTCTCTGATCTCGAGTTAGTGGTTCCAAAACCACTGTTCCAGCTAGGCCCAAAATCGGGCTGTTACAATTCTCCCCCTTAGGGATTTTCGTCCTTGAAAACCTTACCGGTGAATAGGTTCGGATATTTGTCTCTCATAGTCTCTTCGGGTTCCCATGTGGCTTTTTCGACCCCATGTCTATGCCATAATACCTTAACCAATGCTATGCTCTAATTCTTCAATTGCTTAATCTCCCGAGCCAAAACCTTAAATGGCTCTTTGCCATAAACCATATCTAGCTGAATCTCAACCTTAGTTGGTGCGATCACATGCGAAGGATCCGATCTATATCGACGTAACATGGACACATGAAACACATCATGAATCTTTTCCAATTCTAATGGCAAAGCCAAACGGTAGGCAATGGGCCCTACTCTCTCGGTAATCTCATAAGGTCCAATAAACCGTGGACTTAGCTTGCCTTTTCTACCGAATCTAAGAACTTTCTTCCATTGGGATACTTTCAAAGACACTTTATCCCTGACTTGAAACTCGATCTCTTTCCATTTGAAATCCACGTAGGATTTTTGTCTATCCGACGTGGCCTCTATACAATCATGAATCACTTTAACCATTCCTTCAGTTTCTCTAACTAAGTCATCCCTGTGAATCTGATTCTCCCTCAGTTCGGTCCAATATAAAGGTATTCGGCACTTACAACCATACAAGCCTCATAAGGCACCATTTTGAAACTTGATTGATAACTGTTGTTGTCGGCGAATTTGACCAGTGGTAGATACCTCTCCCAACTGCCTTGAAACTCGAGAACACAACACCATAACATGTCCTCTAATAAATGAATTGCTCTCTCTGACTAATTGTCAGTTTGTGGATGAAAAGCCATGCTAAAATTCAGTTTCGTTCCTAATGTCTCTTGTAACTTCCTCCAAAACCGCGAGGTAAACCTCAGATCTCTATTTGAAAGAATCAACAAGGGCACTCCATGAAGTCTCACTACCTCAGAAACATAAAGATCGACCAATTTCTCAAGGGAATAGTCAGTACACACTGGTATAAAATGTGCCGACTTAGTAAGTCTATCAACAACAACCCACATTGAATCGTTTTTCCTTGGTGTCAAAGGCACCCTTGACACAAAATCCATGGTTACTCGGCCCCATTTCCACTCGAGAACCAACACAGGCTGAAGCAAACCCGAGGGTACTTGATGTTCAGCCTTCACTTGTTGAAAAACTAGACATTTAGAAACAGACTTAGAAATGTCTCTTTTCATACCCGACCACCAATACATTTTTACACTACCCGGATGGATAGATAAGCAACCACTATGTGCCTCTCGTAAAATAGTCTAGCTGAGCTCATTACCCTTGGGTACACAAGCCCTATCTTGGAACATCAAACAACCTTCGATATTAGTCTAAAAATCTGATTCATCACCCGACTCACACTGAGCCATCATAGCTTGTAAATCATTGTCACCCTTCTAAGCTTCACAAATCTTTTGTAGGAACATCAGTTTAGCTCTCAACTCTGCTAGAACCGAACCATCACCAGTCACAGACAACAGAGCATTCATAGCCCTCAAGGTGAACAATGATTTCCTACTCAAAGCATCGACTACTACATTAGCCTTTCCAGGGTGGTAGTCAATCACCAATTTGTAGTCTTTTATCAACTCTAACCACCGCCTTTACCGTAAGTTCAACTCCTTCTGAGTCATCAAATACTTTAGACTTTTATGGTCGGTGAATACCTGACATCTCTCACCATACAAATGGTGTCTCCAAATCTTTAATGTGAACACTATAGCTGCTAGCTCCAAATCGTGGGTCGGGTAATTTCTCTCATGTGGCTTTAGCTGTCTCGAGGCATAGGCTATAACCTTGCCTTCTTGCATGAGCACACATTTTAACCTATTCAAGGATGTATCACCATACACCACAAACTCTTTTCCCGGTTCTGGTTGCATGAAAACTGGGGCTTCGGTGAACAAAGCCTTTAGTTTCTCGAAACTCAATTGGCACTTCTCTGTCCATAACTTGACATCCTTTTGTAACAACCTTGTCATCAGAGTGACTATCATAGAGAATCCATTCACAAACCTTCTGTAGTATCCAGCTAAACCCAGAAAGCTTCGAACCTCTATCATATTCCTTAGCGGTTTCCATTCAACAATAGCTGAGATCTTGCTTGGGTCAACTCTGATCCTATCACCAGGCACAATGTGTCTTAGGAATCTGACCTCTTTAAGCCGAAATTTGCTCTTACTGAACTTGGTGTATAAATGCTTATCTCTCAAGGTTTGTAAAACTATCTTCAAATGCTCTACGTGCTCACTTTCATCACAGGAATAAATCAATATGTCATCGATAAAAACGATGAAAAACTTATCCAAATATGGTCAGAAAATACAGTTCATTAAGTCCATAACAATCGTCAGGGCATTTGTTAAGCCAAAAGGCATGACAAGAAACTCATAGTGCCCATACCTCGTCTTAAATGCTGTGACAGCCCAAAGTTGACCCTAGTCGGGAAGTGGTTTCGGGACCGCTAAACCGAGTCACCGAAATATTTGAATGTGATACTTATTGTCTAGAATATGTAATTAAGAATGTGTGAAAATTTCAAGCTTCAATTTGGTTGATTTCATGTGAATTTAGTCAATAGGACTTATGTGAGAAAATTCTAAAATGTGATAGGTCAATGTGTGAGGACCTATTAGTGCATGTGGACAAAGGGGGGACTTGCATGTCAAATTTCCCCCCTAATGAGTAGTGGCCGGCCATGACAAGGAATGATGGGCAAAACATGTCATGAAACATGTTTTGTTAATGGAAGAATAAAATAAGGAGTATGGGTAATAAAGAAATGGAAACAAAAGAAAAAAAAATGTGTGGTTGCCCCCCATTGCCGTGAGCTAAAGAGAAGAAAGGAGAAAAATTTGTGTTCATCCTTTCTCACCTTCATTTAGCCTAAATTAGAAAGAAAAACAAAGAAAAAAATTTCTCATCCTTTGGTTCATCCTTGGCCAAAAATTTTAAGGAGGAAAGAAGAAGAAAGGTGAAGAGATTCGGCCATGCATGTAGCTAGGCTAAGGTATGTTTGATGATGTTCCATGAGATGCATGCATGTTTTAGTTGTTAGCTTGAGTTCTACCTAGCCCATGGTCTAAATCTTGCTATGTGATGGAAATGGCACTTGACCATGGATGCATCATTCTTGGTTGATGTTTGATGTTGTGGTGATGAGGCTTGAGGATGAGTTAAGATTCGGCCTAGGTGGAGGTTGTGTTAATGCCATTGCATGCAAAATATGAAGCTTGTTAATGATGCATGTGATGATGGCTTGATGATTCTTGAACCTCCTTTTTAGCATTTTTGTGTGAGCACATATGTGCATTGGTTGCTAAATGGAGAAGAATCGGCTAGCAAGATGTGTGCTAAGGCCGAATGTAACTTTGCATGTTAATGAGCAATGCATGTGTTAAATTGATGAAAAGGGGGAGGATGCTTTACTAGTGTGTATATGTGTGTATTAAGTGTTGAAATCGACCCCAAAAATAGACATGCATATTCGGCCAAGGGGAAAGAAATTAGCTAATATGTTGTGTTGATGCATGATTTTTGCATGTTTGAGACTTTAATGTCAAATGTATAAATATGGGCTAAGTGCCTTGTGTTCATCTTTTTGATGCCTAAATGATGAAATCAATTTATTTGTTTGATTAAGCTCAAGAGCAAAGGGGAAATAAATCCGATAAAGGGAAGGAAAAAGTGGTTGAATAGCTAGCGGAATCGTTCGACAACACCCGAGGTAAGTTCTTGAGTAAGAGAGCTTAAATTACGATGTGATTAAATCATGCTCTATGTGAGGCTATTGAGCCGAATGTGCAAGGATGATATGTGCCTTGTGTTTGAGTTTCGCAAATGAAAATGAAATATGAATGTGCCATGAATTATTGTTAGATGTGCATGATTAATTGAATGCTGTCCGGGCTAAGTCCCGAAGGCTTTGTGCTAAGTGAATATATCCGGACTAAGATCCGAAGGCCTTTGTGCGAGATATTAAATCCGGGTTAAGTCCCGAAGGCATTCGTGCGAGTTGTTAAATCCGGGTTAAGTCCCGAAGGCATTCGTGCGAGTTGTTAAATCCGGGTTATGTCCCGAAGGCATTGTGTGAGTTACTAAAACCGGGCTATGTCCCGAAGGCATTTGAACAAGGAGCTATATCCGGTTAAATCCCGAAGGTACGTGATTTGGTAATGAATGAGCTTGCTGTAAAATTCCAGCGAATACTCGAAAAACATCCCAATATGGGGATATGTTACGTATGTGTTGAATTTAATCGAGCCCTTACAAATAAATGTTCGCTCAGTTGATAAACGAGCTACCGGCCTTCGGCTAAGTTAGTCTATTGTGTATGTACATAAGGGTTGTTAATGTTGTGAAGCAAGTTTGATATCGGTAAATTGCGTATTATGAAATATTCCATTTAGCTAAATGTGTGTTATTCTTTGTTTATGCTGGAATTCCTTGCTCAAAACTTACTAAGCATAAATTGCTTACTTCGTTCCATTGCTCCTCTGTTTTATAGATTTTTTTGGTTCTCCAGCTATCGGACTCGGGATCTTGACGTCGAAGTCGCCCACACTATCAAAGGCTCTTTTGGGTACTATTTTGGTTAAATTTTGATATGGCATGTATAGGACTACCCATTGTTGTCTTTCGAGTACTTTATGAAATGTATAAGTGTACAGCCATGCGAAAATGGCTTGTAGAAGTGGAGTATGGCATTAGACCATTCGTGTTTATGAATGTATAGATGGTTTCATGATGTAACTATAGTTGGAATGGAAGTGTTGAGCAAATGATCAGCCAGTGGAATGGCTAAGTATGATCATATGTGGGCTTATGTATGACAAGGCCCTAGTTGGTCCATGAAACCCCAAATTAGGTAAGGTTTACTTTGAAAACAGAAGCTGATAGCAGCAGTGGTGTGGATTGGAAAAATCACAAGAATTCGTAGAAGTGGAATTAAATAGTGAATAAATTATGTAATCGAACCTTGATGAATCTACTTTCATATGGAAGTAACGAAACAATCATAGGAACAGTACAGTAAGAGATATTCGGGTTCTTGTGGAACAGGGCCAGAACAGTTTCTGGATTCCCTGTTCCGACTTTGGAAATTCACTATAAATTTACCAGAGATAATTAGGGGTCATACCATATATGTATGGATTCCTCTCTGAGTCTAGTTTCCATAGAAACAAACGGCATCAGTATTGAAGCTCTGTGCAGAGAGATATCCAAGTCGTAATGGGAAAAGGTCAGTGTAGTCGACCCCTGTAACATGGGAGACTTTGACTAATAAACTGTACTAATTGGCCCGACCAAAAATTCTAGAAAAAAATACATAGGTGGGGACATGAGTCTAGTTTCAGGGAAAAATCACAAAACTGAATTTCGAGTTGTGAATCTCAAGATATGATTTTTGAAGCGACTAGTACTCAGACTGGGCAGTGTCTGGAAAATTTTTTTCAAAGTTTGTTAACATCTCGTGTCCGACTCCGGTGTCGGTCTCGGGTTCGGGGTGTTACAAATGCAGTTTTCGGTACATCTTGCTCCTTAGCCCTTAACTGGTAGTAGCCCGACCTTAAGTCGATCTTAGAAAACATGGTGGCTCCCTTCAACTGATCGAACAAATCATCGATCCTTGGCAAGGGATACTTATTTTTCACAGTCACCTTGTTGAGTTGTCGGTAACCTATGCACAACTTAATCGACCGGTCTTTCTTTTTCACAAAAAGTACTGGAGCACCCCACAGTGAATAGCTCGGTCTTGCAAAGCCCTTGTCAGTTAATTCTTGCAACTGTACCATCAACTCTTTTAATTCCGTCGGAGCCATCCTATACAGAGCGATCGAGATAGGCGCCGTACCAAGGACCAACTCGATACCAAATTCAACTTCTCTGGTTGAAGGCAACCGGGCAACTCTTCTGGAAATACATCCGGGTAATTGCATGCCACGGGAACAGTCTCAATCTTCACTTCAGACTCCTTGGTGTTTAACAAAAATGCTAGGTAGGACTCATACCCTTTTCTCAAATAGTTCTCGGCAGTCAAAGATGAGATCAGTACTGGTGGGTTATCTGGTTCACCTAATTCAACTTGAATAATATCCCCATTCTCACATTTCATTTCAATGAACTTGCTACCACAATTCACTATCACATCATGAGCAGTCAACCAATTCATGTCAAGAATCAGATCAAATTCATCAAACGGTAGTAGAATAAGGTTAGTCGGAAAATAATGACATCTAATCATCAAAGGACAACCTCTACACACTTTATCAACTATCACATGCTTGCCTAATGGGTTTGACACTTTTATCACAAATTTGGTAGACTCAACAGAAATATTCATACTGCATGCTAATTTCATGCATACATAGGAATGAGTAGACCCCGGATCAATTAAAGCAATAACAGAAATATCGTGAAGGGAAAAAGTACCCGTAATCACATCTGGTGAAGATGCCTCTTCGCGAGGCGAAAGCCATAAGTCCTTGCAGGCGCACGGCTCTCAGACCTTATAGCTGAATCTCTAGGGGCACCTCTACTGCTAGCCCCATTGCTCGGGTTCTTCTATGGTCTACCTCTCGTAGGAGCACTACTCACCCTCACATATGACTTTTTCTCTTTTTCATCTAATTTAGGGCAGTCTCGGATGAAGTGGTATAAAGATCCATATTTGAAGCAACCTCTTCCATTCCCTCGACACTCGTTGAAATGACGCCTACCACGCTATGAACACTCTGGCCTATTTGGCTGAGCACTACCAACACTTGCGATGAAAGTGGTTTGGGCTTTAGACGTCGTGTACTGCTTGTTCTTGTTTTTACTCAAGAATCGCCCTGAAATATTGGATCAGGTAGTGAATTCTCTCGATTTCTTAGATGAGGAATGATATGACTTCCCCATCTGTCTCTTCTTTGAATCACGTGACTCAATAGCGACGTTTCTTTTCTCTTTAACTAACTATTCTGCTCTGCAAGCTCCCTCAACCAGTACTACAAATTCCCTTAGCTCTAGGATGCCGACAAATAATCAAATATCTTCATTAAGGCCATCCTCGAACCTCTTATACATTATGGCCTCGGTGGATACACACTCTTGAGCATACTTGCTGAGTGTTACAAACTCACGTTCATACTCCGTCACTATCATACGGCCTTGCTTCAGCTCTAAAAAATCCTTCCTCTTCTGGTCTATAAATCTCTGGCTAATGTACTTCTTCTGAAACTCTTCCTGGAAAAACTCTTAAGTTATCCTATCTTTGTAACACCCCATATCCGTAACCCACGCTAGAGCGGAAAACGAGGCATTACCTAACTCGACCTCATGCACATAAACGTTCACAAGTCACCCAGACTCGGTCCAATTTAAAACTTTTTCAATTTCTACTTTAAATCTCTTGTTATGGGCCTATGATCAACCTGGGCCCTTAAACCATCTATAAAAATTTTGACTTTGAAATATGGCACACACCCGTGTAGAAGGACAATACGCCTGTGTGGCCATTTCAACATGGTCGTGTTAATGGCCCGTGTGGCTTACATGGCCTAGGTAATATAGGGACACGCCCGAGTCCTCCACCTGTGTGGAAATAATTCTAAATACACACCTACAGAGGTTTTCACACGGCCTTGCACACGCCCATGTCCTTGGCTCGTGTCTTTCACACGGCCATGACACGCTAGTGTGCAAGTACATGGACATTCTATTTCTGACGTCAGCATCCCCAAAATATCACACAACCAATGGACATGCCCATGTGCTAGGCCGTGTCCATCACACGGCTTAGACACACGGTTGTGTCTCTGTCCGTGTGTTTACTACATGTATACTGACTTAAAATTTTTACATGCAGGGGACACACAGCTGGACCACACGCCCGTAGGGCAGACCGTGTGTCACACACAGCATAGACACATGCTCGTGTGTCTACCCATGAGGACAATATAAGGCTATTTACCAAGCCTATTTTCCACCTTTACTTACACAACCTACACAAAGACAACCAAACCAATACAAAGATAACTTATTTAAACAAATTAGCCATAATAGACAACATTTCAATAATGCATTTTATACGTCTATGAAAATACATCTTTGCATATAAATCAAAATGAATATTTGCCACCATTCAAGGTTTAATACAAAATGAAGGGTTTCCAACCCAAGCCAACACATTTGGCCAGTTCTGAATGACACAAAAATAGTAAAGTCTAAGCCCTATGCATGCCATATTCAAAAACATAAATCAAACTATACCGAATGCTTTAATTGATAATGTGATTGATATCTCTGACTTCAATTAATCCATGAGCTAGATAGGTGGCATTATAAGAAAATGGAAAAGTAGAGGGAGTAAGCATAAAGCTTAGTAAGTTGCACATAAATAATTATACAACACAACTTTACCATTTATCAGCAGGCTCATAACATACGATTGGGCATAAGTAAAACTTACTCACCAATATTCAGTACACATTGTATATCATAAAAATTGGGCTCATATTCTATATATATGCCAAACAGGATACCTGTACCACTCACAACTCAGTTATACTTTCTTCATTAACTTGAAATCGTAACCTTCACCGTTGAATCATTTGGAACACTACCGGATATTCATTAAGCCTTAAAAATGGGGTATGGTGCCGATGCCATGTCGCAGACATGGTCTTACACAAGCTCTAGCATATCTATGATGATGCCATGTCCCAGACATGGTCTTACACTGACACATCTCGTAGCTGATGCATGTCCCAGACATGTCTTACACTAGCACTCGTCTCAATGCCAATGCCATGTTCCAGACATGATCTTACACTAGCTCTCATAATGTGTCCAATGCATGTCCCAGACATGTCTTACACTAGCTCACAATAGCTCATATGCTATGGCATGAATATCCGATTTATTTCCTAGGTACAAACGGGAACTCTACTACTTCTATTATCATCTTGCTTTCTCAATTCCACAATCAAGAAATTCATGCTATATTAATTTCAAGTACAATTCAACTCATACATTAATATTGTAGTTGTACTATTTATATACAATTTACCTTAGAGTACAAAATGTGGCGACTAGTCGATTTAGTTGATTTGCTTGGCTTTCCCCTAGTCTAGGTTTGGATTCAATATTTCTTGATCTATAATAGCAAAATGCACTTATTTAGTCACTAAATAAAATTAGGTAATCAAAAATTCATATTTTTGGTAAAATGACCATTTTGCCCCTAGACTTTGACAAAATGACCATTTTACCTATAGGCTCGAAAATCGATTTTTATCGAATTTCTTCACATCTTAAGCCTAGCCAAACCCTTTTTACTCATATAGCAGCTCCAAATTCCCACTATTTCACATGCTTAACATCTATTTTACAACTTATGCAATATAATCCTTTTAGGTGTTTTCATGTTAACACCTTTCATAAAAATTGTTCATAATACACCCAAGACTTATTTCCTTCCATAAAAACTCAGCAAACATTTCAAACCCTTTCATATAAAAACCCTACACTCCTAATCATTTTGCAAAATAGTACTCTCATTTGAAAGCTCTTGCTTCAAGGGTTTCAAAAGTACAAAAATATTCAACAAAGGGTGAGAAAATCACTTACCTGTGAAGGGTTAAAGTTTGCTGAAATTTTTAAGCTTTCAAAACCCTCAAAAATGGTTGAAAAATCTGTAGAGAAGAAATGGGAAATAGGATGATATCATCTTTCTTTTATTTTATTTCTATTTTAGTCAAATTAGCCACCAAACCCACCAAACTTGGACTTTTTGACCAAATTACCTCCTATGGCCGCCCATGCGCAATTTTAGGGTCTAATTTCCCTTTAAAGACCCCCAATTTAGGTTCTTTAGCTATTTGGCACTTTTAGCTATCAAAATAGGACTTTTGCATTTTATGCGATTTAGTCATTTTTTCTCAATTGAGCTCACGAACGTCAAAATTAACTCACCAAATTTTCAATACATTCATATAATCATGCTATAACTTCAAAATAATTATAAAATAATTTATTCCACTCTGGATTTGTGGTCCCAAGATCACTATTCTGACTAGGCCCTAAATCGGACTATTACAATCTCTCGGTACAGTGGACATGAGAGTATTACACCATTGGTATGCCGAGTCTTGTAGGAGTGACACTGCACACTTCACGCACTCCTCAGGCGTACACGGTAGCTCATCAAACACCCTAATGGTATTTTCCAACTAGAACTCTACTCTTTTTGGGTCATTATCAATTTTAATCCGAAATTCCTCGGCCCCTTGCTTTCGTATCTTATCTACTGGGGGGTTTCTCTCTCCTAATGAAATCCACTCCTTGTGTAGCTACAGGGGCATACTGAGGAATTGGAGTAGGTGGGGGAGGCAGAATATTCGAATTAGCACGAATGAACTCTGGATACCACGCGTCCATCATATAGAGGTAAGCTTCTCTAGCTCCTCTGCCCTGACTCATCGTCACAAACCTACTATCAATTGGCACAGTCCCTTCAGCGGGATTCAATGCATTTCTTTCCACGTCATCTTCCATAGCTACGTCAGGATCCATTTACTATATGAAAACACAATTTATAATCGTCAGGAGTCGTGACACTATCAATATACAACTATGGCATGTATAGCTACACTCGTACTCATGCTAAGTTAGTCTTAGAGCCGACTAAACCATAGCTCTAATACCAATAAATGTAACACCCCACACCCGAGTCCTACATCGGGATGGGACACGAGGCGTTACCTCACTTAAACACATGTATTCTAACGTTTCTGAATAATTAAAACTTGATCAAACTTAAAAATTTTTCAAACCTTGTTCAAATTCCTTAACATGGGTCTACAAGGCCTCAAACATCAATTTGAAACCATTCAGGACCAGTTCAGGTCCTTAACCAACTTTAGAAAATTAACCCTTGAAAACAGGGCACACGCCTATGTGGAAGGGTAACATGCCCGTGTGGTCTTTATGACATGGTCGTGCTAATGGCCCGTGTGACACACACGACCTAAGCATCTAGGGACACGCCCGTGTCCTATACTCGTGTGAATTTAATTCCAAATTATAACGTACAGTGGTTTTCACACAGCTTGACACATGCCCGTGTCTATAGCCCATGTCCCTCACACGACCATGACACGCCCATGTCCTAGCCCATGTCTAAAAACCTTGACATTTTGTTTCTGACGTCAGCATCCAATAAGGGGCACACGGCCAAGGCACATGCCCGTGGCCAGAGGCTGTGTCCTTTACACGGCTAAGACACACGGCCATGTCTCTGCCCTTGTGTTTAATACTTTGCATACTGACTTGTAATTGTTATGTGCATGAGACACACGGCTGGACAACATGCCCATGGGCTGGCCGTGTGTCTACCTGTATGGACAATATAAGACTATCTACCAAGCCCTCGGCACCTTGAGACATAATTTAACACCAACCAACACATCAAAGTCTAAATTAATGTGATTTCACAACCAAACAACATAGCTAAGGCCTAAATACAATTCATGTACTCAGCCATACCAACAATTTCACATTCATGAAAGACTACTTTGCACTCATATAATAACTTTCAATGTTAGCCATTTTTCATGGCATTATACAAAATGAGTCAAATATTGAAGCAAGCTAACACATTTGGCCCCTTATCATCAAGGTAATTCAAAATGAGATTTCATGAAATTCAGATTGAATAGGCTAAAGTGGAAAACTAAAGAGTTCAGTGACAAATTTATTGACGATGTAATCAGAGTCGAGAATGATTTAGCAAATGAACACAGTTTCAGAAAGGATGCTAGGTTAATAATAAAATCATCAGGATAAGTGAAATGTCACAGTAAAAGAAAGGTCAGGCTCAGCTAATGCACTCATTCAAGTATGATGTGTAAGGTATATGATTGCTAGATTTTCTTTCGAATAAATTCCAACTGTGAATGGGATAATGTGAATTCAATAATGACAGAATTAGACCGAGGAATAATAATTGAGCTGTATTAATAGTTGAATGTAGAGTTTATAGTTGAGAAATTATAGAAAAATCTTTTCCGACTATTATATGTGTACATTTACTTTCAGAGATATATATAAATATATGCAAGATCATAGATGCAATTCCTACAGTATGAGAATGTTAGTTAAATTTACAGACAGATGAAAGCATTATAGTTTGTTTGAGCTGTGATTGATATTGCTCTATCTATTCCAGTTTTCTACTTTAGCGTGTAGATGGAAGGTTGACAGTAAGATCTGTATGATGCTAGTGATCTGTATTGTTAACTATTGCTTAATGAAAGTAAAGGAAAATTTTATGGCTTCAGTCATAGTTGTTCCCAGTGCTTGTGAGTATTATCCTTTCCTTTTGGAAATTTTCTAAGATGCTATTGAAACCTTAACTGTTCTACATGAGATGTGGTTACCAAGAATTCTGTGTAGCTCTATGTTTTGATATTTTATTATCTTGATTTTATTAATAAACTATTCATAGTA